>NC_089262.1:33814200-34117230 GCF_963930625.1 Muntiacus reevesi | reverse complement strand
GATGAACTTTGTATATAAATCTACTGAAGGCTGATTATATTTCAGACCAGCGCTTTTCAAACCTTTGAAGGTAGTGCTTGACTAGACTGAGAGATTTTAGATATGTTGTAAAGTAATTGTGTGCTTCTGATTATGAGTATATAGATGTTTGGCTGCATTCCAAACCTAAGCATAAATAATTTCTTTCCACTGTTTTGTAGTATATCTCCCCTTCATTAATATTACATGTTCAAAGGGCTCTGTAAATTTGTATCAAACTTACTTCTAGATACATGCAGTTTGGAAGTAGATACCAGAAGTGTTTTTATTATTTTCCACATTAAAATGACTGACTTTAAACGTATTAAACGTTTCTGACTTTAAACATGTACCTGATGGTGAAAGAGAATATTTGAAATTAAAATTATCCTGAGAAACATGGACTGTTTCGTTGCCAAATCCAGACATCCTACCCTCTGGTTATTTGGGTAAAGGATGAACAGTGTTTGGGGAAATCTAACACCCCATTAAAAGGAGCAAGACAAGAGTTGAATTGCCACTTGCAGGGATTGCAAGTAATCTTGTTCAGAACCCAGTGTAATTTCATGTGTTTCTTACAATGAATAAATGGTGAAGAGACACAGAAGCTGTAAACAAAGAAGATTGCCAAGTAATGTACTTTTTTTTTTTTCTTACTTAGACGAAACAGCTTGCCAGATAAAAGTGTATTTAACTGTTTTTAGATGTGTATACATATATATTTTTTATCAATAATTTCATATTTTGAGAAATCACATCTTAATATTGCTAGTTATTTTCATGCTTAATGTTCATCCCTCATATAGTAAAACTTTTAATTCCCTTGGTTTTTCTTTCACTCACAATTCTGTATAATATACTCCCTAACCTTCACCACAACCCCATCACCACCAACCCCCTCCCCCCAAGAAAAAAAAAGAAAAACTGAGGGGAATAGAGTCGCAGAAAGAGTGAGAAGACTCCAGTGGTTGGAGGTAGGTGAGCTATGAACTCTAACCTCTAGCTATGTGGCACTATCTGGGGTAGCAAGTGGAATATTGTGGAATGTTTTATTTAACAGTATGTTGTAGATATGATTTTATTCATATCTGTCACAGATCGCTAGTATAAAGTCATGATAGTGGGGTATTTGAATGCAAATACCTTTATACCTTGTTTATTTAGAGTGATTTGTGATTTTATTGCTACAGGTTGTAATTTGTGTTATTTTGAATACTATAATGTTGTATAAAGTGGATTGGATTAATTCTTATATTGTATAGGATTTTGTACTTCATGTAGGAATAATTCTTAACATAAAATTTTATAACTTTGTAATGAGCTAAATTTTAGATTGGCATAGTCTTAAATCACTTTGTATTTTTAATAAAACCTTAAAATAGCCCTTTTTTGTCATGGGAGAATTCAGTGTTGTGTGTTCATGTTTCCACATTGTTTTGAATATGTAAGTATATATTGTTTTACCTGGCAGAATGAAGAAATTTTAAAAAATGCTGGTTAGTTTTCAAAAGGAAATAAAAAGCTTAAGAGATTTGGATAAACTGTAGCAGTTACCTTTTGCTATATTATTGTTTCTTGTAATAGTTGTTTTGTTAATAAAGTTTTGATTTAATTTTTGAGTCCTAGGAAATTTCTCTTACTTAGATCAGTAATTATTTCTATATTATAAAAGTGTCTCAAAAAAGTATAATTATTTTTAAAATAAGTCTATTGCCACTAAATATTCACCTGGGGTACTTGAATTTTAGTGGATTTGGGGGAAGTATGTGTGTGTATAAATATTATGTCTATTTTTAGCATATTTGAAGTTACTTTAGAAATTTTTTTTATGTTACTGTGATGTAAAATAGAAACTGTAACTGTACTTGTTAACACTATATGGAAAGTAGGGATAAATGGGTTGTGATTATAGGAATTAAAGGGCTTTACTGTCAATAACATATGAACTGTAGTGAGTAAACTTTGATGATATATACTTTAAATTTTTATTGACATCTTTTGGAGTGCTTTCTTTTGCATCTTGGTTGTTTTCAAGACAGGTAATTGCTTCATAGCATAGTTCAAGGTAGGTGAGATATGAGTTGATAAAGTTATTATATATGTCTACAACTTGAATAGTAGGATTATATGTATAAGATAGATAATAAGGTAAAAAATATATAAAATATATTGCCTTACTAATATGGACAGTGTGGTATGTGGTACTAATGTGGACAACATTGAATAACATGCTTTCCCTGGTGGCTCAGTGGTAGAGAATCCATTTGCTAATGCAGGAGACACAGGTTTGATCCCTGGGTCAGGAAAATCCCCTGGAGAAGGAAATGGCAACCCACTCCAGTATTCGTGCCTGGGAAATCCCATGGATAAAGGAGCCTGGCGAGCTGCAGTCCTTGGGTTCGCAAAGGAGTCGGAGACCATTTACTGACTAAACAATTGCTTGATACATAAACAGTCTGAAACTGTAAGCACCTGAGCTTTGGAACCTTGCCTCATGGAAGGTTTTTCACTTTGGACAAACTGCCTTTTCTGACCATATTTTTTCATCTCTATTGGAGGAGTTAGTGAAATGTTTGTAAAATATTACAGTTGGCAGGTAGCTATAAATAGATATTAGGTGTTTTTTACATGGTCAGTTAAAGCAAAGGAGATGAGGGAGAGTTTTAAGTGTGAACTGTAAAAAAAATGGGACATTGTTTCAGCTTTGAGTAGTTGTGGTTAAATCAAGACAAATAGGGCATAAATAAAAGACAAAGTATTTTACTGAGAGCAGAATAAGAAAAAGAATTTTAATATTCATTTTGGGTTTGTAGAATGGGGATAATGTAGAGTACAGTACTGAAAAACTGTGTGGAGCTGTTAAAACCTCTTTTTTGTTGTTGTTAAAATATTTACTATAGTAAGAAAGCAGTAAATGTTATTTATAATTGAAGAAAATGTAGATCTGAGAGTTGTCATAAATTTACAGTTCTATGAAAGTTAACAAATTGAACATATTGATAATCAGAACCCAGGTCAAGAATCAGAATATTGCAATGCCCTAGAAGTTCCCATTCTGTCTCCATTTAGACACTACTTCCCCCATCAAGGACAGCACTGTTCTGACTTCTAATACGATAGATTAGTTTTGCCTGTTTTTGAAGTTTATGTGATTTTCCCCTGCATTACATATACCCTTTTGTATGTAGCTTCATTTGCTCATTAGTATGTTGTATCACTGTGTTGTATGTAAAGTCGAAGTTATTTTAATCCAAGTCTGCTTGTGTGTGTCAGGTGTATCATGATATATAGGATTTTTTTAATTTGAAAGGGAAGTGAATTTGTATGATTAAATAGAATTTGGAATAATTCCACTAATTCCAACTTTAAAAAAACTTTTAAAATCGTTTTCTGAATATGTCTTTTTTTCCTCTTCAGTCTGACCTTTTGATAGATTTTAGGCATTAACACATCTGGATAGGTGAATTTTTTTCTTTAATTTTTTTCAAAATGACTGTTTAAAGAAAAATTAATAGATCACTATATGGAGTTCAAAACTACCAGTTAGAAAGTTGGAAAAACTAGAATTCCAATCCAATGAAAGTTTTGTGTTGACCTAATTAAATTGATAGAATGATTATGAAAATTGGCTTTAGTATTTTTTATGGAGAAAAAGGGTAGATGGTAAGCGTTTCTTGGATCTCACTGCAATAATATTTTCAGTGGAAGACCTCATTAATAGTTACAAAGTATCTTCATGTGATTGTTTCTCTGTTTTTCCCTTGTTTTTTCAATTTCTTTCATTGATTTCTATTTCTCTTATTCCATTTCTAGTCTTCTGGTGACTCTGCTGTAATAAGACATGCTATAGAAATGGACTAGTTTTTCTTTTCCTGTGTATACTTGATAGTGTTTCCTATTTCTTGATTTAAGATAAGTTTTAATTGTTTTTTATTTGTTTTTTACTCAATCCTTTACTGAATTTTAGGTTTTTTTCCTCTGAGTTGGCAGTGCTTTGTGAGGAAGATTCTACTGCCCATCTCTTGGTGTGCGTATCCGCAAGAAAGTAGAAGAGAGTATTGCATAGGAAATTGATTAAATACTTGACAGCAATTTGGCAACATGTGCTTAGTATAGATGCTGCTGCTTCTACGTCGCTTCAGTCGTGTCCGACTCTGCGCGACCCCATTCCTGGGATTCTCCAGGCAAGAACACTGGAGTGCGTTGCCATTTCCTTATCCAATGCATGAAATTGAAAAGTGAAAGTGAAGTCGCTCAGTCCTGTCCGCCTCTTAGAGACCCCGTGGACTGCAACCCTCCAGGCTCCTCCGTCCATGGGATTTTCCAGGCAAGAGTACTGGAGTGGGGTGCCATTGCCTTCTCTGTTAGTATAGATGAGTAAAATAAAATAACATTTTACTTATTTCAGTATGCAGAAACAAGAGTAAATGTGAAAGTGAAGCAATATTCAACTATACTGAAGGTGAAGAAGTTTTGAGGAAGTGAGTTTTCTAAACATTGTAATTTTAAAGATATTAATATTCACTCCACTTAAAATATTCTTATGCATATACTCTTTGAAAGTATGGAAAACAGTGACTTTGTAATTCCCTGAAGGTGGGAACATTTAATAACCTTGGAATATCCTTGTTTATTCTGAGTCTAGAATATTTAGTTCGCTGAACCAGATTTTAACTGTGTGGATTATTAGTTACCAAAAGAATGCTTGTTTTTAGTCGTGAATTTTGAGTGATTGCTTGTTTGATTTTATTAATTAGGAATGGTTAAATGCAGTAAATCTATATTTTTAACCATGCTTTTCGGGACTATATTATTTACTGCTCTTGTAATACTGGTACTTAGTTTTTTTTCCAGACTATTTTTAATGACTTTTCCTAGCATAGAGCTGAGCTACTGTCGTAAATTGCTGGCTCGCTAACATGATCAGAACTTGGTCTAAATGATATTTTATCAAAACATTACCAGTTGTGTGAAGGATTTATCAAATGATGTGTTGTTTAGCAGACAGTCTAGAAATTGTTTGTTATGAAGTAGATGTTTTCCTTCTAAGCAGTCCTCTTGAAAGGGCACGTACTTGCTTTAGCGATGATGTCACTGTTAAAACTATTTCAAAAATTCTGCTTCTGAAGATTACTAAAGCTTATAATATAGACTTTGAGACTGGTATTTGGTTTCTTCTTTGGGATGAATTGGAGTTCAGGAAGTGGTTAAATATAAATTGGGTTCAAGCGTAGTGGGAATTCCATTTGATTTATTCACTCATTAATTTGAAAAGAATTCATTGAGCATCTGCTGTATTTTAGCATTGTATTAAATACCAGAATATATATGACAAAATAGATTTTCTTAAAAATGCACAACCACTATATGTGATGACTGCCATTATAATCTAGTTAGTGACTTCTTCACAACTATTCTCATTTCCTGAGTCTTCCTTTTGTTCATTATATTTGGGAAAACAGCCACTCTTTATTCATTCCTACTCTTATTCTCTTCTCAGAGCCTTTGTACTTATTACATTCTGTCTAGATTATTCTTCCCCTAATCTCAGTAGGCTTGCTCTCTAACTTCATTTAACTCTGTTCAAATACCACTTTATCAGTGAGTCCTTCTCTGATCACCACTTTATCAGTGAGGCCTTCTCTGATCATCTTTTGTAACCATCATCTCCATCATGTTACATTTGGTTTTGTTTTCTTCCATAGCTCTTGTCACTGTTGCCAGTTGCAGTATTATTTATTATCTCCCTGGAATGTAAGTTTTGTGAGGACAAGCACTTTGTGGTGTTCACGATTGTATCCTCCATGCCTGGCAAAGCCCCAGTATATGTGCTTGATAAGTGACCATAAATCATTTATTGGCTGAATAAATGACCATCAAATTTGTCTTTAGTTTGAGGGCTCCAGACCAATTTTTTCAACAACTTACTCAAGTGTCTTAACCATGTGGTCATGTATATCAAGCTTTCTATGTTTCACACTTAATGATTACCTTACTCTTATAAAAATCTTTCTGTATTTTCCATCTGGGTCTTCAGCGCATTACTTTAATGGGCCAAATCACCCAAGAGAACACCCAGGAAACATTCTGACCTCATTCCTTGTCCTTTTTCTGCATGTGAAATCTGTGACCAGATGTTAATGATTTTATCTTTGAAATACTGAAAACTTTTTTATTTTTTATAAGCACTAGGAACTTTATTTGATATCCTGTGATAAGCCATAATGGAATAAAATATGAAAGAGAATACATATATTTATAACTGATTCACTTTGCTCTATAGCAGAAATTAACACAACATTGTAAATAGACTATACTTCAATAAAATTAAAAATAAAACAAAATATGTTATTTTAGTTGCTAAGTCATGTCTGACTCTTTTGCAACCCTATAGACAATACCCCAATAGGCTCTGCTGTCCATGGAATTTCCCAGGCAAGAATACTAGAGCGGTTTGCCATATCCTTCTCCTTGGATAAATCTTTTTTTCCGTTTCTATTGCCGTACCATTACAGAGGCCTCATTTTCTTTCTTGGGTGATTGCATTGACTTCATAACTACTATCCCTATTCTAGTTCTATCGTTTTCCAAACTGTTCTCTTCACTCTAACTAGGAACACATTTTCTACAAAGTTAATGTTTACTTTCTCAGCTGGGTTGAATATCTTCCTTATTTGAGCTTCTATAATATACTGTATATTACCTTCCTTATAATATTGATGTAATTTGTTTACTCCTGCCTCCCTTAGTCATAGTTGACAAATATTTATTTACCTTTACTATGTGCTGGGTAATTTTCTTTTGCTGGTGATTCAGTGGTGAAAACCTGGACTACTTCCACTAAGGAGTTTATGTTCTAGTAGGGATAACATAGATAAAAGCAAGTCAACCCAGAATTTTAAGTAGAAATAAATGCTCAAAATAATGTAAAATTGGAGTACGCAAAAGGTAGTTGATAGGTGGTTGGGGGATTGTCAGGGAAAACTCTGATATTTAGTTAATTCAGGACTAACAGGGAGACAGCAAGTGAAGATGTAGGGGGAGAGTCAAGTGGAAAGAGTATATAATACCAAGGCCCAGAGATAGGAAGGAACCATAGATAGAACGTGCTTGGGGAGAGGGAGAGTGGAGAACTAGAAGCCAGAAGAGGTAGGCAGGAAATAGTGTAGTTGAAGTTTATTGGTATGGAAGCTTGAAGCTTAGTAAGTACTGAGAGTTTAGAGGTAGCAGAAACTTTAGAGATCACTTAAAGTTGTGAGACTTAAGAAAAGAAAAGGGCTTTCTAAATATTATAGGTACATCAGTGATGAGGAGACTTGTAACAATATTAAGAAGGTTGTTTGAGATAAACTTGTCAAACCCTGCCTCCTTTACCCCAGTTGATTTTATTATATGCTTACAGACTCATGCAGAGATAAAATAGAAATTACAAATTGAAACAGTATTACTTCAGACCTTACTGGTAATTTGTGCATTAACCACAATTTACTTTTATGATGCTGTGAAAAAAATATTTTTAATACTATCAAATTAAACTATTTTGCTTAGAAAACTGACATTTCTTTTTCGAAAATATACATTCATAATTATTCTGTGAAATGAAAACTCAGTTTGTAATAGGGAAGATCTTGATCCAAATTCTTGCTCCATAATCTGCAGGGAAATGCCTAACTTGATATTTAATTTTCTGAGCCTCAGTTTTCTTTATTGTGGGAAGGGTTATATTAGGCTGGTACAAAAGTGATTTTGCTTTTGCATTGTTGAGCTTCACCGTTTGATATTAGAATACATTCTTAAATGTGGCTATATTACACATCATTTCAATGTGAATTTCTTGCTTTACATTTTTTTGCTAATGAATTATTACTTGCTGTTTATTTTATATGTATTATAGACTATGGAAATGATGTTAGACGAGAAGCAAATTCAGGTGATTTTCTTATTTGAGTTCAAAATAGGTCATAAGCAGTAGAGATTACTTGCAACATCGACAGTGCATTTGGCCCAGGAACTCCTAATGAATGTACAGTGCAGTGGTGGTTCAGGAAGTTTTGCAAAGGAGACGAGAGCCTTGAAGATGAGCTCAGTGACTGGCCATTGGAAGCTGACAACTACCGACTGAGAGGATCATTGAAGTTGATCCCCTTATAACTATGCGAGAAGTTGCCTAAGAACTCAGTGTTGACCATTCTTTGGTTGTTCGGCATTTTAAGCAAATTGGAAGTTTGATAAGTGGTTGCCTAATGAGCTGACCACAAATCAAAAAGATCATCATCTTGAAGTGTCATCTTCTCTTATTCTATGTAGCAACTATGAACCATTCTGGATTGGATTGTGACGTGTGACAAAAAGTGGATTTTATACAACAGCCAGTGACAGCAAACTCAGTGGTTGAACCAAGAAGCTCCAAAGCACTTCCAAAAGCCAAACATGCCCCAAAAAGGGTCATGGTCACTGTTTGGTGGTCTGCTGCCAGCCTGATCCACTTCAGCTTTCTGAATCCTAGCGAAACCGTTACATCTGAGAAGTATGCTCAGCAAATCAATGAGATGAAATGAAAACTGCAAACCCTGCAGCCAGCATGGGTCAGCAGAAAATGGCTCAGTTCTTCTGCATGACAGCATCTGACCACATGTCGCACAAGTGCTTCAAACGTTGAATGAATCGGGCTGCAAAGTTTTGCTTTATCTGCCATATTCACCTGACCTCTCACCAACTGACTACCACTTATTCAAACATCTTGACAACATTTTGCATGGAAAATGCTTTCCAAGAGTTTGTTAAATCCTGAAGCATTGATTTTTATGCTACAGGAATAAACGAATCTATTTCTCTTGACAAAAATGGGTTGATTGTAATGATTCCTATTTTGATTAATAAAGATGTGTTTGAGCCTAGTTATAATGATTTAAAATTCGGGTCTGAAACTGTAATTACTTTTACACCAACCTAGTAATGCTCTGGCATTTACAAGATTATTACAGTATAACATGAAAAAATTTGTTCAAAGATCCTAGCATAGTGTCTGTCAAGTATTAGGGTGAAAACCCAGAAGGTAAATGTTATTAAATAAATGATAGCGATTTATTCATTCTTTTAATCTTGGACATTTGGTCATTTGTAGTTCCTTGCTCTTATAAAGAGTAATTTTATATATAGTCTTGTATATGAATTCTGGTACTCATACATAAGTTACTCTAGGTTGTATAATTTGGTGTAGAATTACTGCTTATATGAAAAAAATTATATATCATAGTAGAGATATGTTAGAGTTGTTCTTGATCCACATACTTGGGATTATCAGACTTTCATTATGAAAAATTTTGGTCATAATATGTAAGAAAATATAAGGAGCCCTCATATATTCCTTATCCCCCTTCAACTATTATAAACATATAGGGCAGTCTTACTTCATTTGTATATTTTCCTTTTTTCTTTGTGGATAATTTTAAAGCAAACCTAGGCATATATTATTTTCATTTGTAAATACATCTGTGTATTTCTAAGGGATAAGGACTTTAAATATTTTTAACTGCAATACTATTAGCACAACTAAGTAAATTAGTAGTAATCCTCTTTAGATCATCTAGTATTTAGTGTTCAGATTTCCTATCTTACAGATAGGAAATTTTGAGTCAGGATTCATACACTTTTGGTTTAATTTTTTTTTTTTAATATATATCACATTGCTTTTCTTTCTACATAATTTGTCATTTCAGATTATTATTTCTTTTGCCTTTAAATATCTTGGGAAAAAATGTGTTTAGATGGTTGGTTGTACTATTTTGAAATTCATTGTATGTCCTGATTCTAAGTTTTTGAAGAATTTTGAAAAGTTCTCAATCTTTGGGGTTTTGAGTATTGCATCTCCTACATTTTTTCTTATCTTGTTTAGGAATTCTTATTAAGTGCATGTTAGACTTCTTATTATCATTCTTGTTTTTAAAATTCTTTCATGTATTTTGTCTGCTTTTTTCTTGGGGATCATATACATATCATCTGCAAATACATCTTCCAGTTCATTAGTGATACATAATATCTTTAGATACATCTTTCAGTTCATTAGTTCTCCCCACAACTGTATCTTTTATCCCCCCATTGAGTTTTTAAAATTTCAGTCATGGTCTTTTTATTTTAAGAAGTTCTGCTTAAATGATTGTAAATTTTGAATCTTATGTTTCTGGTCCTTTCTTTCTTTTAAACCAAAAATTTGCAAGTTGTAGCTTGAAGATCTTGTGATGTAAGGCTTACAGAGCTGCGTTTCTAATAATCTTATTCAGACATAGACATGCTCATTTAATATTGTCTATACCTGCTTTGGTGCTACTGTTACTGAGTTAATTACTTATAAAAGAGACCTTATATTTATAGCTTTCAAAGCCCAAAATATTTAGTCTGACCCTTAATGGAGCAAGTTTTCCAAACCCCCTGCTGTAGTTTCTTTTTTAGTATTTATTTATTTGGCTGCACTGCGTCTTAGTTGTGGCAAACAGGATCTTCATTGCAGCACACGGGATCTTTAGTTGTGGCATGCGGGGTCTTCTTCGCTGACCAGGAGTTGAACCTGGGCCCCCTTCATTGGGAGCGTGGAGTCTTAGCCACTGAACCACAAGGGAAGTGCCCCCCCTCACTTTAGATATATAAAATATTATTTCATTGTTTGCATTATGTATATGGTAATTCTAATATTTAAAGACTTTTTAGCTTTTTGTTTTGTTTGTTTCTGTTGATACTGACTTGTTTTCATCTTTCCTTCTGTGTTTATAACCAAGGTAAGGGTGGATTCTTAGTTGGAGTGGTGGTTAATGGTTGAATTTGCCTCTGCTTCTTGTCCGGGAATATGGTAGGCCAAGGAATACTTTAAATTAAAATTTTCTCGTTGAGATTTTTTTGATTGTGCAAAAGAATGTATCTAGGTTCCAGAGACACCTGCAGTTGGCTTCAGAGTCTCAGGGAAGTCTCCTTTTATTTTTCAGCTTTACCTAGAAATACTTTTCTTTGCTCTCTGCCTTTGTTGAATAAGTGTTCTAAGTGTATCCAGACTCACAGAATGAAAGCAGATGGTCAGCATAAACCCATACTGTTTGTATAAATGGTTTAGGGCCAGGAAGTCACTCTTACCAGTTAGGATGGTAGAAACATTCCCTGAGTTTGTTTCCAGATGTAAGCCAACAACCTACCTGGTAAGCAGACCTTTTTAAGGAAAAGCAGTGGGCCTGTTAGGTTAGCTTTTTATGCATAAATGTACAAATGCAATACCTGAGGATGTTGATTGAATGAGTCAGATTGGGAAGGTATGGGAGGGTGCAAGATTCTACATTTCTAACTTGCTTCGAGGTAGTACTCATTTTGGTAGTTCACAGATGTACTTTAGTAGCCAGGTAGCTGCCCTGAAGCAGAAGTCGTTCTTTCCAATTTTTTTTTTTAATCAGTAAATTTTTATTCTGAATTGATAGAAAAGTTATTTGTTGGGGATTAAATTCTCTCTGGTGACAAGTTTTTTCCTTATTGAACTTTACTCAGCTTGACTAAGGAGATCTAAATTTGTACTTCAACATTGGCAGTGTCACTGGGAGAAAGACAGTTTCGATGACTTTGTTGTAGAAAAGAATGCAGAGCCTGGGATGTTGGTAATATTAATTGTACAGACCCATAGCCTATTATCCACAGTTCTGAAACACCAAAAACTCTGAAAATGAAAGCTGTTTTTTGTAAATAAAGTGACCTGACAAAACCTAACCTGACCTAAACTTATTTGGCAGCAAAACCTGACCAGAATTTGTATTATCTCAGTGTGTCTAACCAGCATGTCAGACAAAGGCTCTTCTGAAGGTCCTGTAGTAGAAGTATGTAAAGCAGTTATATTTAAAGGCATTATCAGAAAGCATAAATAAATATAAAAATATTAGCAGTTAGTGTGATCATATTCAGACGTGCTGTTCATGCAAGAGATAACCAAAGAAGTGCTTTGTATTGTTATATTTATATTTTATATTGTTTTATATTGTTATATTTATAATAGTTCAGAGCTTTTTAAGGTTAAATTCAAACAACATTTGTAAATTTACTTTTAGATTTTGATTATTGGTGCTAATTCAATTATTTATGCGTGCCAGAGTGAAATGTATGGAAGAATAATAACAAGTAATAAATTTTTAATTAGAGAGTTTTTTTACATTTGTATTACACAAAACAATTGTATATTATGGCATTTTTGCATAATTAAAATCACCATTGACCAAGGTTCATGAAAAAGCTTAATGTATCATGTGTTTCCCTCATGTCTGGGACTCCAGATTAGTCAATATGTTTTTGTCTTGATAATTTTGATGAGGTGTGTCTTCTTTGATGTGTATAAATGATTTTACTGAGCCATAAAAAGCATAAACAGGATACTACATGTGGTAATATCCACAGGGCACTGATTCAGAACTTAGTTGTACATGAAAACAAGATACTACTGTGATGCAGTCTGTATAAGATGGCTCAGTGGTATTTGTTGTCCTGGATGTAATTTTCTAGTTCAGACATTATTACTGTTGGCTGTAGAAGGAAATTTTGGAAAGTTTTTTTTTTTTTTTTAAAGGATGAATTAATTTGATTACAGGACATACTGAATTTGAGATGACAGATCACCAAACATGAAGACAGATTTGTTTTTTTAACAAATGTAGAATAATGAAGATAAAATGTAGAATTGAAACCTTGAGGCTTTGTTTATTTAAAGGTTAAAATTGAATTTGTTAGTGTTACGGGCACAATGAAAACAGAAACCTAAGGGCAAATGATAGAATTTTTGATAATATTAAAGAGTATAAAATAGGAGGAAGGAATGCAAACCTTTAAGAGAGGTACGTAAGCAACAGTGAGAAATAGCTATGAAGAGGACCAAGATAGTGTGATTTTAGAAACCAAGAGAAAGAAGGTAGGTTTGGTTATCATTGGCCAATAGTACTATAATAGAAAAGTCAGGGAGTTTGAAAAGCTGAGAAAAAGCCTTTGCATTGGGCAAATAGTGAACTTGTAGAGGACAACTTTATTGGAATGGTAGCCTAGATACCTAATTGGTAGAATTTAGAAGGTGAGGTAAGAATTAATTAACTTGAGTCTCAGAGAGTTTTGGTGGAAGTAATGTCACATTAAAAATGGGAAACAATGGGCAGAAGCATTTTTTCTTTTTAAGACGGGTAAAAGACAGGTCAATTAGAAATAGTGAGTAATTGATGATGGAAATACTGGAATTAGTAAGGTGTGAAACCAAGAATACAAATGGAAAAGTTAGAAATAACATTGTAATAGCATTTTTCAACTTTCTAGCTCACATTCAGATTGTGCCCTGCAGCCGGTGTATTTGTACCCTTTGCTCCTCAGTCTCTGAGAGGGAAGTCCTTAATTACATTCATAGAAGCCACCTGTCAGACAAGTGATCCTATCTATAAATAGTCATTTCATAGAGAAAAACAGAAACATGAAAATAGCTGTACAAGCAAAACGTACATCTGAGTTTGTAAATAAATCTAATAGGCTGGGGGTATATAACAATTAATTGTCTCACCTTTTAGGCACAGCTGTTCTGTTCTTTGGCAAGGTCATTTACATAGTGAATTATTTCAGAGAGAAACAACTTTTTTCTTATGATGAAAGATTTCTGACGAGAGGACTGTGGAAACCTAATGATTTAACAGACTAAGACATAGAAGTTTTAGCAGATCATCCAGTGATTGTAATCTTTATATGGAAATTGATTTTAGTTACTCACCATCTAAGAAAATGTTCTTATTGCAGACAGTACTTTTCATAGATTTTCTGCAGAAAAACAGCAATAAAATAATGTGATGACCAAGATTTCTTTGAATCTTTTTTGTAGCCCAGTGAATGGCTTTTGTGTATACTTTGTATGTGTTCACAAAGTGAAAGTACTTTGTGAATTTGGTTACTATTTTGTACAGGAATTATCTCATAGCAAGTGTTAGTAAGCCTAAGTATTCTGATCTCTAATTTTACTGTAAAAAAGGGAAAGAGATGAACTCTTAAGAAAGTACTTCATATTTTTTCCCCAACTCTTCTTCATTTTCTACCACAAACATCTAAGTTATCTTTACCAGAAAATCTTTAAAAATTCACAAATTACTTACCATGTAAAAATAGATGATGATGAAATGATTAGAAGATAATTAGGTAAGGTAAATAGTTAAGATCAAGGCAGTTCATTGTTAATCATATTAAATAAGCTTATTCTTACCTTAGAAAGTGTGATTCCTTTTCAGATCAGTAGTAATTGAAAAACATACATTAAAGCAGTGTGATCTTTCTTATTTGCTCCTTTTTTATATGCATCTCTACTATAGTTATTATCATTTTTATAATTAATCACAAGATAGCATTTCCATTATAAATTCTTACATTTTAATATTCACAGTGTGATGTGGGGCATCTATTCAGTAAATGTTTTTTAGGGTGGTTACTGTGTATCAGACATGATACTATGTATCATGCCATTAGGATGGTATCATAACAGTGAACTAAAGGTCAGACTATCATGTAATTACAAACTAGAATGTACATTGAATACTGATGAAAGACAGAAGAATTGCATATGCAGGGTGATTGCATATGGAATAAGATGGAGTCTAGAGTCAGATAACTTAGATTCAGATCTTACTACCATATCTGGTTTTTATATGAACTTTAGGCCAATGAACTAATGTTCATTTTTTTAACATGAGAATGATAATATTAGCATCTACCTTGTGTGGTTGGTATAGAGATGAAAACAAATTTTTTCATGTAAAAATATTAGCAAAATATGTTGTAGTACTTGTCTTACAGTCTAGTGAAGTCTATCAAATTTTTTGTTTTCCCAGAGTATTACTAGTAAGTATTACATATATATACACCTATTCTCATTTCATGTTCATCTCCAGACCTGAGACCATGTCTTATATTTAGTAATATTTCTCATCTAAGCAGTTGGCATAGTGAACCCTGAAATGTACAATTGAATGAAACTTAGATGACTTCCCTAGTGATCCTGTGGTTAAGACTCCCAATGCAGGGGCCATGGGTTCAGGCCCTGCTTAGGGAAGATCCCACATGCCGCATGACCAAAAGAAACCAAAAGAAAGAAAAAAAAAAAACCAACAGAAAACTTAGAATATCTAAAGTTACTCCCAAGATAAATCAAAAGTGTACTTTATAGGATATCATTGTATGTTTAGTTATATAAGTAATAAAATGGCTAAATACCATCTAAAGGGGGAAAATGTGTTCCTGTTATATTGTTCCCAGGATGTTGGAACAAGAACCCAACAAAACTATTCTCTTTCAGTCTCTGGGAAAAGGAGATAGAGAAAAGATTTAGTTGTAAGAAAATATACAAATGGTGGTTGAGTTTTAACTAACCATACCTCTGGTGGTCGTATCATTTACAGTACAGCCTAGTATACTTCGGGAAGTGAAAGGAGGTGGTATTAGTCACACTGGCATGATAGGTGTAAATTAGAACTTAGATAAGATACGTGTTCTGTCATAACTGTTGTGATAGCGGTATGAAGAATGTATCATGAGAACATAAAGAGGGGTGCTTGCAGGTTAAGGAAAACCTTTACACATCTGAGTAAGGCTTTTGAGGAATGAGAATTTCTTCCAAATCAGGTAGGGAAAGAAGGGGCATGCCTGGCTAAAGAATCCCAGTGCCATCTTGCTCTCTCTGTAGTCTTGCCTCTAAACAAATTATTCCCTCTCAAGAGGTGCTTCATGTCCATCATTCTTCTAAAGTAGCCCTATGAAGCTATTCAATTTTTACTATAATGAATCTAACATTTAAGGAGCTTGTAACTAAACTGATTTACTTGCAGAAGTAATTGATAGGTTTTCCTTGCCCATCTCTATTACAGTATTTATATTTAAAATACAACAGTGATTAATAGATTATTGTCTGCTTCAGTTGCTTATGAGGAAAAATGATAATTTTCAGTACTGAGGGTAGATATTTCCTGTTCCGCATTCCAGATTGTTACACCAGAACAAATGGATGAAGATTACAAAGGGACAGAGTTTGGCATCAGTATAAGGGGCAATATTCTACTACTCTATCAAAAATAGAATAGGGTCTCCTAAGAAGTTTTTAGTCCCTTTGTGTTAAAGGTAAAAGGAAGGCCGTTTTCCCAGGATGCTATCATTTCGATAGATGTTTTCTCTCCTAAATTATATAACTCTTTGGTATTAATAATTGTTAGAGTTTCAGAAAATGTTAAATAATTTGAAGCAGTGCTTCCTTACCTTTTGGACCTGTGGGTAAGGGTGAGAAGATGTACTTTCACTGTCCTTGCTGATGGAGGAGACAGATTTGTTGCTGGCTTTTACAAAGGAAATACTAGCTATAGGTATTGCCATGTATTTTTAATCCTTTATGTCTGCTCACAATAAACATAGATAATATTAAGATGTAATTAAGTAATACACATCAGATTTATGTAGTCACATTTAATTTTGTTATTTTATGCATCCAATTTTTCTAGCTTAATGCTTATTAGCATTTGTTCATGTATATTCACAAATAAAACACAGAAAATATTGTCCAACTCTGCTCCCACTCCTCATCACTCTGCCATTTTTAAGAAGGCAGATCAAAGGATTTTACTTCAAAAATGAGCAAATCTTGGATCATAAAAGTAATACGCTAAAATATGTAGCCAAAATTAATTAATTTAGACACACTAATATGCGAATTAAACATTTGTTTGGGCTGGCCGCATAACTTTCACTTAATTGATCCATAAAAATTGTTTTTGTAAGCAGATAATAACTAACTTTAATGATAGTTGCTGCTATTTTTTGAATATCTGTTATGGGCTAGGTGCTCTGCTAAGTAAGTTGTACCTCACACCTTGAAACAGTGCCTTCAAGGTTAGGTAATTAGTATAATATATTCACTATAACCTTGGGCTTCCCTGATAGCTCAGTTGGTAAAGAATCCACCTGCAATGCAGGAGACCTGGTTCATTTCCTGGGTCGGGAACATCCACTGGAGAAGGGATAGGCTACCAGTATTTTTGGGCTTCCCTTGTGGCTCAGCTGGTAAAGAATCTGCCTGCAATGAGGGGGACCTGGGTTCAATCCCTGGGTTGGGAAGATCCCTGGAGAAGGGAACGGCTGCCCACTCCAGTATTCTGGCCTAGAGAATTACATGGACTGCAGAGTCTATGGGATCCCAAAGAGTTGGACGTGACAGAGTGGCTTTCACTTACTTATTCACTATAATCTTAACATTTTATGGAAAAAAACCAAAATGAACTTTTTGGCCAACCCAGTATAAGAAAGTGGTGCCTGTGAGGTTTAATAACTTAGTCAAGGATACATGGTTTGTAGGTGATTAAGCTAGATATCTTTCAAAACTGTGGTTTTTCCAGTAGTCATGTACGGATACGAGAGTTGGCACATAGAGAAGGCTGAGCACTGAAGAATTGATGCTTTCGAATTATGGTGCAGGAGAAGACTCTTAGTCCCTTGAACTGAAAGGAGATCAAACCAGTCAATCCTAAAGGAAATCAACCCTGAATATCCATTGGAAGGACTGATGAAGAAGCTGAAAGTCTAATACTTTGGTCACTTGATGCGAAGAGTGCACTCATTGGAAAAGACTCTGATGCTGGAAAAGATTAAAAGCAACAGGAGAGGGGGTGGCAGAGGATGATATAGATATAGATAGCATCACCACTCAATGGATATAAATTTGAGCAAGTTCAGGAGATAGTGAAGAACAGCAAAGCCTGGCATGCTACAGTCTGTTGGGTCACAAAGAGTCAGACACAATTTAGCGAGTAAACAGCAGCAGCAGCAAGCTAGATTCAAATCCAGTTCTTTTTTATTTTAGAATTGTTCTATTACTTGCAAATAAATGTATGCCACTAGTATTTGGTCATTAATTTACTCTGTGTACTTGAACCAAAATTTAAAGTATCTTTTATCCTGTGTATTTATTGACAGGTAAGGATATTATTAATAATATGATTTATCACAGTATATTACAAAGCAGTATATATTGGAAACATTTAAAAATAAATGCATGCTTACTCATGTATATATATATACATCTGTGTATGTATGTATATGTTCATATATGGAGAATTAAGCTAAAGGGGGAATGATATATATATATATGTATGTGTCTATAGATGTATAGAGATAAAGGTTTCTTTACTGTAGTTTTCTTTTGGTGTTTTTCTGTATATATATTTGTATCTATGTGTGCATGTTTGTGCTTAAATAATATTAAGTTGCTGAATATTGACTATAGTTCTTTCATTACTTCCAGAGAGTCACTGGGAACATGCATAGGACTACAAGTTACACAATAAGAGGAAAAGAGCAACTGTGATTTTAGTGGTTCTTTTGTGTTTTGCTTCCTTGCATTTGAATGGTTGGCCATCATTGCCAGCTAGCCACATTTTTTTTTTCTCTTTTTTTCTAGCCACATTTTTTTTTTCTGTCTTTTTTTCTAGCCACATTCCCCCCCCCCCCCCACCCTCTCTTTTTTCCTTAATGCAACTCTGGGCTAAACTACTGAGCTTCAGGGAAATCCTAGTGGATTATCTCATTTGTGCTTTATACATTTCACACAGCACAGTTTTTGAGAGGCTGAATTGGAAACATTAACTGAAAGTAGTAAGAAATAAGAGAGGTAAACTCCTCCTTAAATTCTCTCCCCTGTGCACCATCCCCCGCACCCCCAATAAAAAGCCCATTGATCTCAGCTTGCTCATGTAGTTTTAAGTTCTGACTCTCTAGCATAGGAGTTGACAATTGACAGCTCATGAGCCAGTGTTATTGAAACATAGCCACATTCATTTACTTACCTATTTTCTCTGTTTCTTTCTTGATTACAACAGAATTGAGGTTACAACAGAACAGACTGTATGGCCTAAAATACTTACTGCCTGGGTCTTTTTAATTAAAATGTTTAGGTACTCCTGATCTAGCACATAAAGAAGAAACCAGGGACTTCTCACTTAACCAGGGAAAATTTACCCTCCTATTTGAAGTTATGGATCCCCATAAGAACATTGTAACATATGAGCAAAGGTATAATTTGATGTTTAAAATGGCCCTAATGCTATTTTTGAATTTGTCTGGGAAGAAATATGGGTTTCTGGGAGGAAACATGTTCTGTCTTTGAGGAAATATATTATGAAGAAACTTTGAAGTTCTTCCATATTCCAATTCTGTTTGGGGGTTCCTGGTAATTGTATGGGCTTCCCTGGTGGCTCAGATGGCAATTACATATAAGACAAATGGATGAGGAGGGGAAAGAAGAAGAAAGGCTGATTTGTTTTGATTTGGATTGACAACAACAGTGCATTAAAGTGTAGTCGGTTCATTTTATATCTGTATTTATTAGGCAAACATTTGACACGATATTGGCTTCTGACTACCTGTCAGTTTTCATTTTGTGGCTTTTTTTGTTGTTAATCTTCAGTTTTCTTTCAATTGTATGTCAGGTCCAGTAAGAAATGATGTCTCTTGTTCATTGATGTATTATTCCCAGTACCTAAAACAGTACTTGACCATAGTAGGTGTTTAGTTAATACTTCTTGAGTGAGTCAGTTTAGACTTGAGGTTTTATTTTTGTCACAAAATTGTGGCTTTTCAAAAATGTCTGCAATCAGTTTGTACCTAGAAAATAGGCAATAATTAGAAATATGCAAGCCTTTTTGAAAACTATATCTTCAACCTAATCATTGTAAGTATTAGTCCTATTACATATTACATAGCAGAAACTGGGTCCTCACTTTAGTGAAACTGTTTGATGTCTGACTACTCAATTATAAATTGATGTAAGATGGTTAAATTATGTATTTACAGTAGGTGAATTTCACACTGGCTTTTAGTAAACTCTGACTTGCAAACTGGTATAGGTTCTGAATTAGTGCAAGTGTTGTTAAAAATTGTATTATGTTCTCAAATATAGTTAAATCATTTAAAAATCATTGGCTTACTTATAATTTTTCTTTTTCAGTGTCTCCAAACGGGTACCATTTATAACAAAAAGATATTACTAATAGTGATCTATTCATAGTTCCTTGCAGTTTTTTTTATATGAGCTCTGATACCACACAGTGATAAGCTGTTTTCATTCCATGTTTAAGATGAAAGAGTTACTAATTATAAAGACATACCCTAAACCATCTAATATTAGATCAAATTTCATTGAAGTTAAATATATCTAGTATTTGTAGGAAATGTTCTGAAATCAAATGAATGATCTTGTTGTTCAATTGCCCAGTTGTGTTCAACTCTTTGGGACTCCGTGGACTGCAGCATGCCAGGTCCCTGTCCCTCACCATCTCCCAAAGTTTGCCCAGATTCACATCCATTGCATCTGAGATGCCATCAAGCATCTCATCCTCTGACACCATCTTCTCCTTTTGCCTTCAATCTTTCCCATCATCAAGCACTTTTCCAGTTAGTTGGCTGTTCACATCAGATCAGCAAAATACTGGAGCTTCAGCTTCAGCATCAGTCCTTCTCATGAGTATTAAGGATTGATTTCCCTTAAGATTGACTATTTTGATCTTGTGTCTTAGTCCCTCGGTGGTGTCCGACTCTTTGCAACCCCATGGACTGTAGCTCACCAGGCTTCTCTGTCTATGGAATTTTCTAGCCAAGAATACTGGAGTTTTGTTGCCATTTCCTTCTCCAGTGGATCTTCCTGACCTAGGGATCGAACCCAAGTCTCCCACATTGCAGGCGTAGGCTCTTTACCATCTGAGCCACCAGGGAGACCCTGGTGGGGTTTGATCTTAGTATGTAGCAATTTCAAAGCGATTGGAGATAGCTAGGATATGTAATATGCTTAGTGGTTTGACACTAACCAGTGTGTGGTTGTCATGGCTCATGTTGAGTATAACAGAATGGAGAGAAGCAGATGCAAGCTAAATTTATAGAACAATGTGATGTTTCATCTGTTGAGGAAAACACTTATTCAAAACAAATAGTTCCTTAGTTTATGTTAACATTAAAATCTCAAAGGAAAGTCATAACGGGTCTTAAAGTAAAATACCAATAATGTGACAATTTTTTCTTTTTTAGATTGTGCTTTTGTTTAAAGCAAGTAAGATGCTGAATATGTTAATAGAAAAATAACTTGAATATTGACACTGTATCCAAGGGTTGGTAGATTCTCAACCACAGGGCAGTTTCTGGCTTTGGCCTGATTTTTTAAAACAGGTGAACTAAGGGTTGTTTTTGCATTTTAAAAGCTTTTTTTTTTCTTTCAGTATTTTAAAGATGTTCCCCTGTCTTCTCATTTGCTTTGTTTTCCCAGAGAAATTTGTCTTTCTTCTCTTTATTTCTCTGTATGTAACTTGTCTCTCTTTGTTGTTTAGTCACTAAGTCATGTCCTATTCTTTGAGACCTCATGGACTGTAGCATGCTGGGTTCCTCTGTCCTCCACTATTTCCTGGAGTTGCTCAAATTCATGTCTGTTGAGTCTGTGATGCTGTCTAACCATCTTATCCTTTGCCATCCCCTTCTCCTTTTGCCTTCAATCTTTCCCAGAAACAGGGTCTTTTCTAGTGAATTGGCTCTTCTCATCAGGTGGCCAGAGTATTGGAGCTTCAGTATCAGTCCTTCCAATGAATATTCAGGATTGATTTCCTTTAGGATTGATTGGTGGTCTCCTTGCAGTCCAGGGGACTCAGGAATCTTCTCCTGCACCACAGTTTGAAAGCATCAATTCCGCGCTCAGCCTTCTTTATGGTTCAACTCTCACATCTGTGTATGACTGTTGTAAAAACCATAAATTTGACTATGTGGACTTCTGTCAGCAAAGTGATGTCTCAGCTTTTTAATACACTGTCTAGGTTTGTCACAGCTTCCCTTCCAAGGAGCAAGTGTCTTTTAATTTCATGGCTGCAGTGGTTTTTTTTTTTGCAACCCCATGGACTGTAGCCCACCAGGCTCCTCTGTTCATGGCATTTCCCAGGCAAGAATACTGGAGTGAGTTGCCATTTCCTTCTCCATGCAGTGTTTTTTTAATCTGGTTGCTTTTAAGATTTTTCCTCTACCAGTGATTTTGAGTAATTTGATTATGGTGTACCTTGGCCTAGTTTTGGTCCTTTTCCTTGTGCATGGGATTGACTGAACTTCTTGGATTTATTGGCTTACTTTGGTCAAACTTGGAAAGTTTTCATCTATTATTTCTTCAGTTAATTCTTCTATTCCAAACTTTTTGCTTTAGGGACTCCGGTTACACATACTGCAATTTTGTTAAGCTGCTTGAATCCCTATAGTTTGCTGATGGTCTTTTCATTTTTCCTTTTTCCCTTTGTGTTATATTTTTGATAATTCTTATTGCTTTGTCTTCAAAATTCACAACTCTTACTTTCTATAAAAGCTATTACACTTTTTATCTCATCCAGGATATTTACATCTGAGACACTATAGTTTTCATCTCCAGAAATTCAGTTTGAGTGCTTTTTACACTTTTCATGCCTCTCCCTAAGGTTTTGAACATATAGACTACAGTTATAAAAATTGTTTTAATGTCCTTTTCTGCTGATTCTGTTAGGTTGTTGCAAGAGTAATTGAGGTTTGTCATTTGATATTGGACTTTGCCATTTGATATTGGAATAGTCTTAAATAAATGTGATAATGTTATGCATAATTTTAATGCACATTTCTTGCTTTGGTTTTTTGCTAATGATTTATTACTTGCTGTTTATATTTTAGACTAGGGAAATGATGTTACACAAAAAGTAAATTTGAGTGATTTTCTTATTCAAGTTCAGCATGGGTCATAAAGCAGCAGAGACATCAGACATAAACCAGACAACTTGCAACATCAGTAACACATTTGCCCCAGGAACTGCTAACGAACGTACAGTGCAGTGGTAGTTCAAGAAGTTTTTCAGAAGACACAAGAGCCTTGAAGATGAGGGGTGCAGTGGCCAGCTGTCGGAAGTTGACAACAACCAATTGAGAGGATCATCGATGCTGATCCTTTTAAAACTACATGAGAAGTTGCCCAAGAACTCAGTATCGACTGTTCTTTGGTTATTTGGCATTGGAAGCAAATTGGAAAGGTGAAAAAGCTTGATAAGTGAGTGCCTAGTCAGCAAACAAAAAAAAATGATTTTGAAGTGTCGTCTTCTCCTATTCTGTGCAACAACTAAGAACCATTTTTTTTTTGGATTGTGATGCGTGACTAAAAGTGGGTTTTATATGACAACCTGCAATTACCAGCCCAGTGGTTGGACCGAGAAGAGGCTCCAAAGCACTTCCCAAAGCCAAACTTAACACCAGAAAAGGTCATGGTCACCGTTTGTCCATCTGCTGCTGGTTTGATTCACTACAGCTTTCTAAATACCCCTGAGACCATTCTGAGAAGAATGCTCAGCAAATTGATGAGAGAGGCACTGAAGTCTGCAAAGCCTCGAGCTGGCATTGGTGAGCACAAAGGGCCCAATTCTTCTCCATGACAACGTCCGACCACATGTCTCAAAACTAACGTTTCAGAAGTTGAACAAATTGGGCTACGAAGTTTTGCCTCATCTGTTGCATTCATCTAACCTCTTGCCAACTGATTCACTTCTTCAAGCATTTCGATAACTTTTTGCATGGAAAATGCTTCCACAACCAGCAGGATGTGGAAAATGCTTTCCAAGAGTTCATCAAATCCTGAAGCATGGGTTTTTGCGCCAAAGGAATAAACAAACTTATTTTTTGTTGACAAAAATGTGTTGATTATAATGGTTCCTATTTTGATTAATAAAGATGTGTTTGAACCTAGTTATAATGATTTAAAATTCACAGCCCCGAACCGCTATTATGTTTGCACCAACCTAATATCTGCCAGTTCTGGGTCATTTTCAGTTGATTAATTTTTCTGCTTACTATGAGTCATGTTTTCCTGCTTCTTTGCATGTCTGATGATATTTGGATACTAGTCATTGTAAATTTTGCTTCATTAGATGTTTTCTATTTTTCTTTTATGATTCTTACTGAGCTTTGGTCTGAGACATTTTAGTTATTTGGAAACAGTTTGATTCTTTCAAATCTTCCTTTGAAGATTTGTTGTGTGCTGTGTGCTTGGTCGCTTCAGTCGTGTCCAACTTTTTGTGACCCCATAGACTGTAGCCTCCCAGGCTTCTCTGTCCATGGAGTTTATCCAGGCAAGAATACTAGAGTGGGTTGCAATGCCTTCCTCCAGGATCTTCCCAACCCAGGGATCGAACCCAAGTCTCCCACATTATAGGTAGATTCTTTGCCATCTGAGCCACCACGGAAGCCCAAGAATACTGGAGTGGGTAGCCTATCCCTTCTTCAGAGGATCTTCCCAATCCAGGAATCAAAATGGGGCCTCATGGCAGGTGAATTCTTTACCACCTGAACTGCCAGGGAAGCCCAAAGATTTGTTAGGTAGAATCAAAGAAATGTTTAGTCTGTGCATGATTGTTCTCTACCACTGAGCCAAGACTTTTCCGAATACTCTGTCCAATGCCCCATGCACAGTATGGCCGTTAGAAACAAGCACTGCTCCCTGTCTTGTGTAAACACTGATATTCATCCCTTTAATTTTTTCAAGTGATAATTTCCTCACACACATGCACCAGTTATTGCTGTAACGGCTACACAAAGGGTCCTTTTGCAGACGTTCAGTATTGTCTCTGTGCAGTGTGCTGTTCTCTGATGCTCTTTGTTCTCCCTGGACTCTGAGCTCTGTCTCTTGAACTCAGTTTGCCTGGGTATCTCCTCTCAGCACCAAGGCCTGGAAACACTCTAATGACAGTAAACTGAGGGCAGTTGTAAAGCATTCTTGTTTTCTTTTTCATTTCTCAATGATTATTTTTATTTACTTCTTAATGTCCAGTGTTTTGAGAACTGTTGTTTTATATGTTTTTTTCAGTTTTTGGGTTGATTCAAATAAGACATTATGGTTTCTGTTACTACATTATAGCCAGAAGTGAGAGGTGTTCTGCAGTTGGGGTTGAAATTTTAGAATTAGTGGTTAAATAGTTCCAGGTGATGTAGAGAGTTGGACCACAGGTATAAATGTAGTAGAAAGGTGAAGGTCATTCAGTGAGCCATCCACATAAACTTTGAAGTCTCCTAAGTAGGTAAGTTAGAGACAGAATGTAAGACTTTAAAAAAACCGAGTCAAAGTTGTGAAGTTTTAATACTGCACATTTCATGTGTTTTGTTAGGGAAAATTATTTTAAAATTATCTTAATCTTTTAAAATTATGTTAAATTATTTTATCTGTTCTAGAACCTTCTGATAACTTAAGGGAGATTCTCCAAAATGTGGCCAAATTGCAAGGAGTATCAAATATGAGAAAGCTAGGCCATCTGAATAACTTCACTAAGGTAAGTAACTTCAGTCTTTACATTGTCATCCTAAGTTATTTTTTCCTTATTGTACTTAAAAGATATATCTTAACCACCGTTAACAAGAAATTCTTCAGTATTCCCTCAATATTAGTGTTTCCTTGGCCCTTTCTCATGGATTTTTGTCATATGTTTTTAATTTTAAAAGTATATTTGAATAATGAGAAGTACTTGATGTTTGTTGTCAAATATTTGGTAGATTCAGAAGAGAATAAAGGGAAAAGAAATCACTGAGAAATCAGTAATTCAGTCTCCACTATTAGTCACATAAGGATGTAGTTCTGTTGCCTTTTAATATTCATTTTTTGTGGTATCATATGATAAATATGTCGGTACATGAGTATGGTGTGTTGCATTTCATAGATGTAATAATTTCCAGAGAAATATTACCACTTCCTCTCCTTTCCCTGATACTCTCTTCCCATTATCTGGATCTCAGAACTCAACATAAATGTTAGGGCACTTATCCCAAATAAATATTAACCTGATCTCTATTAGCCACCAAGAATTCCCAAGTTTTATAGATGGATTGGTATGGTTGGGAGCCTGGTAATGCTGAACAGTCAACTCATGGAAACACTAAAATACATGTTATTCGAGGTGATGCCACAAATAGAAAATAGAATGCTTCCTTTGGGAAAATTTGCATTTTTACTTTACTAAATATAAATTATTCTACGTTTTATTTTTATATTTTATTGAAGTTTAGTTAATTTACAGCATCATGTTAGTATCAGATGTAGAGCATTTGATTCAGATTATATATACTCATTTTCAGATTCTTTTCCCTTATAGGCTGTTAAAAATATTGAGTATAGTGCCTTATACATTTTAAATGTAGGAAAAAGTGTTTTAGCTGCTTACTTAAAGTGTGATCCATAGACCTGCAATATTGGTGTCACCTTGGAGTTTGTTTGATATGGACAATTTTCAACCCTACCCCAGACCTACTGAATGAGAATCTACATTTTAATGACCATCTCAGATGAATTTGGGTGTACATTAAAATTTGAGTCACACTGTTTTAATCTTTCCAAAATGTTTAATTCTTTGCTACTTGGTAGTTAGACTGTGGTTTGAATTTGATTTTATTTCATACAAATAGAAGGGTAAGAATATAGTCACTATGTAACAAAATTTTTTTTTCCAGTAAGATGTTATATAATAAATAAAAAGTAGATTCGTTTTTTTCTTTTCATAGTTAGTGAAATATACATTTATTTTTTTCTTAATGAAACATTCTGGGATTTATTTTTATATAACATGAGAAAATTATCTTATATGAGTGAGGACAGTGATTTCTTAAAAAACTTTCAGAAACATTGAATAAGTCCTTTGAAGGGGTTTTCAAAAATGTCCTTGTATGTTTCATTTTTATGAATGTATCAAAAATCTTCAAATATGTTTCTTTAGTGTACTACTCAGGTAATGTCAGGTTTTTAAGACCTAGAGTTATTTTAAGGTTACAAATTGCATCTCCTGGTTTTGCTCTATTAAATTTTCCAGTTTTATGTCATCACTCTTCACCCAGGTCTAATAGTAACATGTCTTAGCACTTGCATTCATTTAACTGTTAAAAACAGTTAATAGAGGTTTATGTCTTGTTTGATCTCCTGGTTCATGTCATAATCAGGTAGACATCTAGTTATGTACTTCCATATCATTTACAACTGGGATTCTAAAAGAAGAATGAGTGTAAGAATGGCAGTGGTTTCTGTTATTTCACTTTGGCACCAGAATGGGTCCTTTTTTTGTTCAGTCCTTCAGTCGTGTCCGACTCTTTGCAACCCCATGGACTGCAGCACGCCAGGCATCCCTGTCCTTCACCATCTCCTGAAGCTTGCCCCAACTCATGTCCATTGAGTTGGTGTTGCCTTCCAACCATCTTGTCCTATGTTGTCCCCTTCTTCTCCTGCTTTCAATCTATCCCAGCATCAGAGTCTTTTCTAATGAATTGGCTTTATGTGGCCCAAATATTGGAGTTTCAGCTTCAACCTCAGTCTTTCCCATGAATATTCAGGACTGATTTCCTTTAGGATTGACTGATTTGATCTTCTTGCTGTCCAAGGGACTCTCAAGAGTCTTCTCCAACACCACAGCTTAAAAGCATCAATTCTTCGGCACTCAGCTTTCTTTATGGTTCAGCATGACTACTGGCAAAACCATAGCCTTTACTAGATGGACCTTTGTCGGTAGAGTAATGTCTTTGCTTTTTAATATGCTGTCATGGTTTGTCATAGCTTCTCTTCCAAGGGGCAAGCGTCTTTTAATTTCATGGCTGCAGTCACCATCTGCAGTGATTTTGGAGCCCAAGAAAATAAAGTCTGTCACTATTTCCATTGTTTCTACATCTGCTTGCCATGAAGTGATGGGACCAGATGCCATGATCTCAGTTTTTTGAATGTTGAACTTAAACCAGCTTTTTCCCTCTCCTCTTGTATTTTCATAAAGAGGCTCTTTAGTTCCTCTTTGCTTTCTGCCATAAACGTGGGTGTCATCTGCATATCTGAGGTTAGTGATATTTCTCCTGGCAATCTTGATTCCAGCTTGTGTTTCATCCAGCCCAGCATTTTGCATGATGTACTCTGTATATAAATAAGCAGGGTGACAATATACAGCCTTGACATACTCCTTTCCCAATTTGGAACCAGTCCATTGTCCATGTCTAGTTCTAACTGTTGCTTCTTGACTTGCAGGCAGGTTTCTTAGGAGGCAGATCAGGTGGTCTGGTATTCCCATCTCTCTAAGAATTTTTCACAGTTTTTTGTGATCCACATCATCTTTAGTCAGTGAAGCATAAGTAGATGTTTTTCTGGAATTCTCTTGCTTTTTCTGTGATGTAGTAGGTGTTGGCAATTTGATCTCTGGTTCCTCTATGCTTTCTAAATCCAGCTTGAACATCTGGAAGTTCCTGGCTCACGTACTGTTGAAGCCTGGCTTGGAGAAGGAGTCCTGAGGCGGTGTTAAACTCCAGAGAAGCACAATACAGTAGACACATGTGAGCCACTTTTGTAATTTTAAATTTTCTAGCAGGTCACACTAAAAAAGTAAAAGGAAGTGTGAACTTATTTTTAATAATTTTATTTAATACACTATATCCAACTTATCATTTTATGTAATTAGCATGAAATATCAATGAGATATTTAATATTTTTTCATACTAAATCTTGGAAGATAAGTGTGTGTTTTCAGCTCAGTTCAGTTGCTCAGTCTTGTCCGACTGTTTGCGACCCCATGGACTGCAGCACGCCAGGCTTCCCTGTCCATCACCAACTCTCAGAGCTTGCTCAGACTCATGTCCATCGAGTCAGTGATGCCATCCAGACATTCTCATCCTCTGTCATCCCCTTCTCCTCCTGCCTTCAGTCTTTCCCAGCATCAGGGTCTTTTCCAGTGAGTCAGTTCTTCATATCATGTGGCCAAATTATTGGAGCTTCAGATTCAGCATCAGTCCTTCCAGTGACTATTAAGGACTGACTTCCTTTAGGATTGACTGATTTGATCTCCTTGCAGTCCAAGGGGACTCTCAAGAGTCTTCTCCAACACCACAGTTCAAAAGCATCAATTTTTTGCCGCTCAGCTTTCTTTATGGTACAACTCTCACATTCATACATGACTACTGGAAAAACCATAGCTTTGACTAGAAGGGCCTTTGTTGGCAAAGTAATGTCTCTGCTTTTTAATATGCTGTCTAGGTTGGTCATAGCCTTTCCTCCAAGGAGCAAGTATCTTTCAATTTGATGGCTGCAATCACCATCTGCAGTGATTTTGGAGCCCAAGAAAATTAAGTATCACTGTTTCCATTGTTTCTGTGTCTGTTTGCCATGAAGTGATGGAACCAGATGCCATGTTCTTAGTTTTTTGAATGTTGAATTTTAAGCCAGCTTTTTCCACTCTTCTTTCACTTTGATCAAGAGACTGTTTAGTTCCTCTTTGCTTTCTGCCATAAGGGTGATATCATCTGCATATCTGATGTTATTGATATATCTCCTGGCAGTCTTAATTCCAGCTTGTGCTTCATCCAGTCTGGCGTTTCGCATGATGTACTCTGCGTATAAGTTAAATAAGCAGGGTGATAATATACAGACTTGACATACTCCTTTCCCTGTTTGGAATCAGTCAGTTGTTCCATGTGTGGTCCTGTTGCTTCTTGGCCTGCATACAAATTTCTCAGGAGGCAGGTGATGTGATGTGGTATTCCCATCTTGAAGAATTTTTCACAGTTTGTTGTGATCCACACAGTCAAAGGCTTTGGCATAGTCAATAAAGCAAAAGTAGATGTTTTTCTGGAACTCTCTTTCTTTTTCGATGAGCCAGTGGTTGTTGGCAATTTGATCTCTGGTTCTTCTGCCTTTTCTAAATCCAGCTTGAACATCTGAAATTTCTCAGTTCATGTACTGTTGAAGTCTCACTTGGAGAATTTTGAACATTTGCTAGCGTGTGAGATGAGTGTAGTTGTGCGGAACTTGTGCAGAACATTCTTTGGCATTGTCTCTCTTTGGGATTGGAATGAAAACTAACCTTTTCCAGTCCTGTGGCCACTGCTGAGTTTTCCAAATTTGTTGGCATATTGACTGTAGCACTTTCACAGCATCATCTTTTAAGATTTGAAATAGCTCAGCTGGGATTCCATCACCTCCACTAGCTTGCTCGTAGTGATGCTTCCTGAGACCCACTTGACTTTGCATTCCTGGATGTCTGGCTCTAGGTGAGCGATCACACCGTATGGTTAACTGGGTCACATAGTTCTTTGCATTAAATGCCATCTCGTCTTAATATCTTCTGCTTCTGTTAGGTCCATACCATTTCTGTCCTTTATTGTGCCCCTCTGCATGAAATGTTCCCTAATTTTCTTGAAGAGATCGCTAGTCTTTGCCATTCTGTTGTTTTCCTCTATTTCTTTGCATTGATCACTGAGAAAGGCTTTCTTATCTCTCCTTGCTATTCTTTGGAACTCTGCATTCAGATGGGAATATCTTGCTTTTTCTCCTTTGTCTTTAGCTTCTTGTCTTTTCTCAGCTATTTGTAAGGCCTCCTCAGACAACCATTTTGCCTTTTTTGGATTCCTTTTTCTTGGGGATGGTCTTGATCACTGTCTCCTGTAAAATGTCACGAACCTCCGTCCATAGTTCTTCAGACACTCTATCTATTAGATCTAATCCTTTGAATCTATTTGTCACTTCCACTGTAGAATCGTAAGGGATTTTATTTAGGTTATACCCGAATGTCTAGTGGTTTTCCCTACTTTCTTTAGGTCTGAATTTTGCAATAAGGATTTTATGATCTGAGCCACAGTCAACTCACGGTCTTGTTTTTGCTGATGGTATAGAGCTTTTCCATCTTTGGCTGCAAAGAATACAGTCAGTATGATTTCGGTGTTGACCATCTGGTGATGTTCATGTGTAGAGTCTTCTCTTGTGTTGTTGGAAGAGGGTGTTTACTATAACCAGTGTGTTCTTTTCGCAAAACTGTTAGACTTTTGCCCTGCTTCATTTTGTACTCCCAAGGCCAAACTTGCCTGTTACTCCAGGTATCTCTTGACTTCCTACTTTTGCATTCTAATCCCCTATGATGAAAAGGACATCTTTGTTTGGTGTTATTTCTAGAAGGTCTCATAGGTGATCATAGAACTGTTCAACTTCAGCTTCTTTGGCATTAGTGGTTGGGGCACCAACTTGGACTTCTGTGATATAGAATGGTTTGCCTTGGAAACGAACAGAGATTATTTTGTCATTTTTGAGATTGCACCCAGTGGCTCAGTCTCCCACTGGTCTCCAAGGTCAAATTCCCTGGGAGTTCTCAGTCCCTTTGCAAGATGCCCAGGTTAGGAAATCTGTTGTGGGTCCTAGAACTTTCTTAACAGTGTGAGAATTTCTTTGATATAATTGTTGTGCTATTTGTGTATGTTATAGCACATCTCTGTTCAGATTAAAACAAATTTCTGTGCTTATAGCCACCTGTCTGTGGCTAGTAACTACTAAACATAGACAGTGTGTGTATAGAACTTTTTGCATTAGGAGTGATTTAAACATCTGTTTCTTGTAATCTGTTGGATAGCTTTCTTTTTCCCTTCTCTGTTCTCCATATATTTCTGTCTGGATCTCCATTTCTTATGGGTTAAAGTCATTTGCTCTCTTTCCCCTTTCCCCCCCTCCATTTCTATGTTTCCTTTTGAATTTTTCCCATGGTTTTTCACGAAGTTGTTCCCTCCACTTGGTCTTTCTTTGATCTGTGTTCTTCCAGGCTCATCTCGTGTTTCTCTTTCCCTCTGCTTTCTCCTTCTACTCCTCTTTTTACCTCCTTCCCTGGCTCATTTCCTCTCTCTTCACCCTTCCGTACACCTTCCCCTCTCTCCTTCCCTCAGTGCTCCTTCCTTCTCTATTTTCTTCCTTCCTTTGCCCCATCGTATCACTGTATAGAATGACGTATCTCTGTAATAAAGTCCCTAGGCTTTTGAAGGCCCTAGGCTTTTGAGCTTCTTGTACTTTTATCTTTTGTTTTGCCATCTCCTTTGTGTACAGTTTTCACATTTCTCTCTGGCTCTAGTATCAGCTTGTAGCTGCCCTTTTATTTTCTGTTTTAAATTATTTATGGATTTAACAATCAGATAAGCAAACTTACAAGAATTTTTCTGGAATATGAGAGCCTAACCATTGGGTCAGTGTGTGAGAGGCTTTTCCACTAGTAAAGTCCATAAACATGAGACTTGGTAAAATCTGCTTTGACTGCCTGGTGATAACAGTGAGAAAAGTGTGAGCTTTAGATCAAGTGAGTGAGGTCTTAATAGCTCATCTCTGACCCTAACTAGCAAGGCAATGTTGGACAGATTTCTTTGCTCAGACATAGTTTTGCTGCAGTTAGAGGCAAGGTCCCAATACAGTGCTTGGCACATAATATGTGCTCCATACCAGATAATGCTTTACAACTTAGGGTTTGTTTTTTGTTTTCTTTTTCATTTTTTTGCTACTTTTCAGGAATTTTTGTTGACTATAAAAAGGTGAGTCTGTTTAATAGCTTGAGTTGGAGATTGGTAAGCTGTTACTGTAACAGAGTTTTTCAGCTTAAGCAGTGGCAACTTATTGGGCCAGATAATTATTTGTTTGGGGAAGCTGTCTTGTTTATTGTAGTGTTAGCAGCACCCCTGGCCTCTACCCACTAGATGCCTGTAGGACACCTCCACCAGTTGTCACAAGCAAAAATGTCTCCAAGCATTGCTGAATGTTTCTTAGGGGACAGAATCATCTCAGTTAAGAGCCAGTACTGTAAATAAGTGTCTGTAGGTTTTATTATAAAATTTCTCCAAATACTGAGCACAAAGTAAATGCTTATTGAATTTAAATCATAATAAAATGTATCTTTGAATTCCATTTTGTTCAAGCTAGGTTAAAAAATATTTACAGAGTTGGTGTTTTTTGGGTACAATCTATAAGTTCATTAACTTGCAGTGTAATATTTAGAAATTCTTAGAAGTCTCTAAGAATAGCTCTGCAGAATAAGAAAATAAGAAAAAGGGTTATGATTCCAGGAGACTAGACAGGAATTAGTTGGTCATCCTTCATTGTGTTCTTGTAATAGGTTATACGTGTCTACTGAATTTTATGTTTTTTTGTTATCATTACTATTTATTGTGTTGCGCTCTTATTAAACTGAGTTTATTAAGCATCAGAAATATGTAGTATTTATTTTTTCACTCTTATATCCCTCTCTTCCCCAAATCTTGGCACATTGCAAGTGTTTAATTAAAGGTATTACATTGGAATGATTTTGCAGTTTAAATAAGAGTTTTCTGTTGTATTAACATTTGTTTTAAGTATAGCGTGCCTGTTAAGATTAAGTTAATTTAGTAGATCAGTGGGGCTGAAATGCTGTAGAGGGTGGGCTTTATCTCTAGAATTAAACCTCCTTTTAAGGTATGAAGAGAGGGTGCCAGTGATGTGATCCTAGGACCATGTGAATGTCACACACCCATGCTTGCCTTCTGACATCATTTCACTAAAGTATTGTGTATAACAGGCTGCTGATGAAAATAATCTTAGCATTCTATTTTTAAAACTGACAACATGCTGATAATCTAAAGACCTGTTTTTAAAGGTGAAAATATTTTAGCTCTTTTACATTTTAACTTTGCCTATATTTAATCTCATATATGAAAAGCTCCAGAGGAATCTTGTTCTGTTTAAAAAAGCTTCAAAATTATATAAATTATATATAAAAATAATAGTGATATTAAACAATATACAGTAAAAAATGAAAGTCCTGTCTCACATCTCTTTCCCATCCACCTCCTCACCCCAACAAAAGGACTATTTCTCAGAAGTTACCACTAGAGGGTATTTATTCTTATTCTTCTTTGGCATAATTATAAATGTGTATGTGTGTGTATTTTACTATGTTGTAAGAATTAAGCTAAACTAAAAGTGTCTGCTATAATGCTCAGTTTATTTAACATTTATTACATGTGTTCATAAGGGTTTTTTTTTTAATGAGATCTCGAGATTTGTGGTTTGTGTTTTTTCCACTTCCCAGGATATCATGAGCCCTTTCTTTTTCTGTAAATGTAGATCCACTGCTTTTTTGTAGCTGCATATGTGTGTTGATAGATGTGTGTGTGCATATCTATCCATCCATATATATGTTTATGTGTCCAAATATACATGCATATGCATAATACATATACTGTAATTTAATTATTCCATCATTAGAAAATGCAAGTATTCCCTACTTCTTTTTGCATTTTAAATAATGCATTAGTAACACTCTTATGTACTGTTTCATGCAGAATAGAATGTTAAAAGTGTGATTGTTTAACCAAGAGCATTTGTACTTTTTATTTTAAAACCTACTTATAAATTACCCTCTAAAAAGACTATGCTGTGGAATTCTAATTTGTGGCAAGATTTTTTAAAGTTTGGGTTACTCTCTCTGTTGTTTCTTTAGGAGAACTGTTCAGTTAACCCTCAAAGCCCTGTAAGTAAAATGGTCATAGCATTTAACTGTCCAGTTTTAGCTGATCATTATGTTTTTTAAAGTTAATAATTTTAATAAGCATCTCAGGGATTTTTATTACCTAGAAATGGTTAAGACTTCTGACTTTATCAAAATATAATATTGTTGATAGCCACCTTTGAATATTTTATATTTGTCAGAGATACTTAATTTGTAAGGAAGTTCTGTGAGTTAAGGATAACAAATGGATTGACTGATGCTGCACGTGGATTTTATTAAGCAGAACGTACCAGGGTTGTTGCTTAGTCGCTAAGTCTTGTCTGATTCTTTTGAGACCCCATGGATTACAGCACTATAGGCTCCCTGTCCTTCACTATACCAGTAACATGTTATCGAAACCTTTACCTCTTCATTCATTCATTTATTTTTTGTCTGTGCCATGTGGCATATGGAATCTTAGTTCCCTGACCAGGGATTGAACCAGTGCCCCCTGCAGTGAATGCTTGGAGTCTTAACCACTGGACCAGGGAAATCCCATACCCCATTTAGATATAAGATATCATGTATCAGTATTTTTGTTTATATTAAAAAGCTTAATAGTTACGCTCATGAAATAGTTGTGAATTTCGGATGGTATTGAATGCTTAAGTTGATGGATAAGTAACAAATTTAACAAACCTAATTCAACTGAGCTAAAAAGGAAGTTATTTGCTTTCATGACAAGCAAGACCAAAAGTAATTTCAGGCAGAATGACCTAAGAGTTGAAAATATGTTAATTGTATTCTCTCTCTCCATTTCTCACCTCTTTTCTTTTAGGTTAGTTTCATTCTCAAACACTTTCCATATGACTAAGATACATCATCTTTACAGCTTTCAATAATAAGAGGTTAGCCTTCTCTTACAACTTCTGACTGAACTCTGATCCTATTTAGTGATTTTTTTTTTCTATTTAGTGATATTAAACTAGGTATTTTGTGACTGATAATCATAAAAACACATGGGGTGGGAAGCAACAGAATGCCAATGAAATGCGTGATGTCTAATAATTTAGCATTTTAAGTGACTATTAAGTTTCTAATTCTTATATTTTGAAAGATTTTTCAATGATTTCTCAAACAGTAATTTTTTCTTACTATTAACAAACCTATGTAATAGGGCAGGCATTGTTACATTTTAATATTTTACACAGGAGAACGGAAGTTACCAATAATAGCTAAGATAGAATTGAAAAAATTTGTTACATAATGATTGAAGGTTAATTAGTAATTCAGTCAGTAGTTGAGGCAGAATGAGATTCCTGTTATTTAAATTTACCAATTCAGTATTCTTCTTGCTATTTTTGCCCACCTCTTTGCTAGAGTTAAAAGTAAAAGGATTTGATTTGTAAGATTTGTTTATTTAAATTGGGAGGTGACTGGTAAGAGAGTAAATCACTATAAATTTTTTTAATTAAAATAAGTTATTCCTAATATTTTGAAGCTTAACAACAGATGAACTCCTGGTGATTAAAAGTAAAAGTGTAATGTTTCTTTGATAGTGGAAAATTTAGAATCTTATCAGTGTCTTCTCTAATTTCTTACTCCTGATATATGTGCATTATTTACATATAGAAAGTTTAATCTCTACTTGGGATAATTCTAATTCAAAAGGGATATTTTCATTAAGACTGATTACTAAAACCTCTTCTATATATCTGGAAACAATTGTTCAGTCGCCAAGTTGTGTCAAACTCTCTGTGATCCCATGGACAGTGTAGCCTAGGCTCCTCTGTCCTCTACGGTCTTCTAGAGTTAGCTCAAATTCATGACCATTGAGTGGTTGATGATGTCTAACCATCTCATCCTCTTCTTCCCCCTTTTCCTTTTTGCTTTCAGTCTTTTCAAGCCTCAGGGTCTTTTCTATTGTGTCAGCTCTTCACATCAGGTAGCCAAAGTATTGGAGCTTCAGCTTCAGCATCAGTCCTTCCAATGAATCAGGGTTGATTTCCTTTAGGGTTGATTGGTTTGATCTCCTTGCTGTCTAGGGGACTCAGGAGTCTTCTCCAGCACAATTCCAAAGCATCAATTCTTCAATGCTTAGGCTTCTTTATGGTCCAGCTCTCATATCTGTACATAACTACTGGAAAAACCATAATTTTGACTATACAGACCTTTGGCAGCCAAGTGATATCTGTACTTTTTAATGTGCTGTTTAGGTTTGTCATAGCTTTCCTTCTAAGGAGCAAGCGTCTTTTAATTTCATGGCTGCAGTCACCTCCCACAGTGGTTTTGGAGCCCAATAAAATAAAATCTGTGACTGTTTCCACTTTTTTTGTTTGCTATGAAGTGATGGGACTGGATGCCATGACACTATTTTTTTTAATGTTGCGTTTCAAGCCAGCTTTTCCATTCTCCTCTTTTACCCTCATCAAGAGTCTCTTTAGTTCCTCTTCAGACAATATGAAAGCACAATTTAGCCACTGTTGAAAGGGTAGCCTTAGTATCTGTTACTGTCCCTGGAGAATAGGCAGATGATTATGACAAATACATTTCACTGAAAACTGTTTTAAGTTACTTGTGATTTTCCATTTTCCAGCTGAGTGGACATTTTTCTCAGAAACATTTCTTTCAGTATAAATACATTTATATTAGGTAGCAGAAAATGAAACTCCTTTCTAAGTAATTTCCAAATTTTGTATGCTTTTAGGAAATCAAAATAATAACTTAGACAAAATTTTTTTTTCACCTTTCAAAACTGCTAATTCTAGCAAATGTTTAATGGTGAACAGTCATATATTTTATGGTTTGAGAAGGGGGATAATTTTGAAATTATGTTTCACTGAGTCTATAGTTTTCGGCAAGAATATCTAGTAAGTGTGAAAAAGAAAATGCAGGAAAGGAGAACCAAGTACATACTTAGGTGAGAAACTAAGTCTTGACTGGATAAGATTTTTTATACTTTATTTTTGAGTTTCAAAGCATTTCATTTTATTAACATGATGTAGCAGAAGAATAGAAATACTGCCTTTTCAGAAATGGAGATGTTTTAAGAAGCTAACATTTTCCCCATTTTAGAAGCACAATATTTTATGTTTTAATAACAAATTCTGAGTTTCATTTTCCTGTTAAGTTTATGGATTAGAACATATCCAAAATCTAAGCGATAACACCATGATAAGATGTCCTTTTAATTTTCTCTTTTATTAATATATGATACCATACAGTGACAATGATAGTAATCGAAAATATTTGTGAAATCTCAAATACTCCATATTTCTAGTAATACAGTTTTAAGTATTTTAATCTTTAAGGCTTTAAATAATGCAGTCTTTTTATGTGTTTGTTAATCCTTTGAAATGGGCAGTATTTGTATGTGTTTTTTGCTAGCTGTTCTAGAAAAATATAATGAATTCACTAATTCATTTTATGTGTTTATAGCCAAGAGTATGGTTCTCCAGATTCTTGATTCATACCATTTTTGAGGCTGGGGAAATGATAATGTTCAGTTATTCTGTTTTTAAATCCACTGCCTCCCCCATGTAAATTTTTGGTTTTTTGTGTGTGTGTGTTTGTTTTTGCTTTTTGTATGAAAATAATGTTAATACAAAAGTAGAGTCACATTTCAACGGGCTCTGAACTCAGACTGGTTTGGTTTCATTTCTGGCTTTACTGTTTAATCATAGCTTCGTGGTGTTTGGAAGTCTTACACCATCTCTAGTCTCGTCTCGTTGTCTTTATTACTAAAATATTGCTTCCTTTCTAGGATTGACATGATTAATAGTTGATAAATGCTACTTCTGTTATTATTTATGAATACTATATATGTAATACTTCTTAAATTATGTAAGTAATAGATAATCATTGTAAACATTTGTAAAATACAGAAAAGCACAGGAAGAAAAATAAATCACCTGTGATTGTACTTTGTTTTTTGGTGATAAAATGGTGATGTGTAGACTTCTTAAAAAAAAGTATATACCTTTTTTTTTTTAAGAAATGTATATTTTAAAGAATATTTTCCCTAACTCATTGATACATTATGCAGGTTGTTCTTTGTGTTTCCGGTCTTCTCACATGGTGCTAGTGATAAAGAACACACCTGTTAATGCAGGAGATGTAAGAGATGTGGGTTTGATCCCTGGGTTGGGAAGATGCCCTGGAGGAGGGCATGGCAGCCGACTCCAGTATTCTTGCTTGGAAAATCCAATGGACAGTGGAGCCTGGTGGGATGCAGTCCATGGGGCCACAAAGAGTCGGACACGACTGAAGTGACTTAGCATATTTTGTGTTTAAGTATTCTGTAATATTAATACTGCTACAAAGGTTTCTCCTTTGTGAACATTTATTTCTAGTTCCTTATTGTTGTAAATCATGTCATGAGGATCTTCTGCTTGAACCTACTTTCAGTTCAGTCAGTTCAATCACGTCTGACTCTTGAGACCCCATGGACTGCAGCACACCAAGCATCCCTGTCCATCACCAACTCCTGGACTTTGCTCCAGCTCATGTCCCATCGAGTTGGTGATGCCATCCAACATTCTCATCCTCTATCATCCCCTTCTGCTCCTGCCTTCAGTCTTTCCCAACATCACGGTCTTTTCCAGTGACTCAGTTCTTTGCATCAGGTGACCAAAGTATTGGAATTTTCATCTTCAGCATCAGTCCTTCCAAGGAATATTAAGGACTGATTTCCTTTAGGATTGACTGGTTTATCTCCTTGCAGTCCAGGGGACTCTGAAGAGTCTTCTCCAACACCACAGTTCAAAAGCATCAATTCTTTGGCGCTCAGCTTTCTTTATACTCCAACTCTCACATCCATACATGACCACTGGAAAAACCATAGCTTTGACGAGACTGACCTTTGTTGGTAAAATGATGTCTCTGCTTTTTAATATGCTGTCAAGATTTGTCATAGCTTTTCTTCCCAGGAGCAAGTGTCTTTTAATTTCATGGTGTCAGTTACCGTCTGCAGTGATTTTGGAGCCCAAGAAAATAAAGTCTGTCACTGTTTCCATTGTTTCTGTGTCTGTTTGCCATGAAGTGATGGGACCGGATGCCATGATCTTTTTTTTTTGAACGTTGAGTTTTGAGCCAGCTCTTTCCCTCTCCTCTTTCACTTTGATCAAGAGGCTTTTTAGTTCCTCTTTGCTTTCTGCCATAAGGATGATGTTATCTGCATATCTGAGGTTATTGATATTTCTCCAAGCAATCTTGATTCCAGCTTGTGCTTCATCCAGCCTGGCATTTCGCATGTTGTTCTCTGCATATAAGTTCAATAAGCAGGTTGATAATATACAGCCTTGACGTACTCCTTTCCCGATTTGGAACCAGTCCATTGTTCCTTGTCCAGTTCTAACTTGCTTCTTGACCTTCATACAGATTTCTCAGGAGGCAGGTAAGGGGTCTGGTATTCTCATCTCTTAAAGAGTTTTCCACAGTTTGTTGGAAAGTCAAAGGCTTTGGCGTCATTAGTAAAGCAGAAATGAATGTTTTTCTGGAACTCTCTTGCTCTCTCTGTGATCCAGTGGATGTTGGCAATTTGATCGCTGGTTCCTCTGCGTTTTCTAAATCCAACTTGAACATCTGAAAGAACCTACTTAACTTTTTAAATTATTTTATTAGTAGAAATGATCAAAAGTAAGTCCTGATTTTGTTGCATTTTTCCAACTTATTTTTCCATATGTGTTTAGTTTATAATTCCATCAGCAGTGTGTTTTTTTATTTAGTATAATCATGTTGAAAGACAATTTCTTGCCTGTTTGTTAAGCTTTACTTAAATAGCATTTTCCAGTGTCTTTGATTCAGATTTTAGGAAATAGGATACATGTTTATTTATCTTCAGTAAATTGTTTTGTGCATTTTCTTTGCCTCTTATTAATCTTTTTGCAATTTGTTTAAACTTTCACATGCTAAGCACCTGCCTGTATTAGTTTACTGTGAGGGTGGGGTGTTGCGAGTTGAATTGTGCTGCACGTCTCCCCTCCAACCTTCTCACCAATTTGTTTGTTGAAGTTCTAACTCTCAGTACCTCAGAATGTGTCTCCATTTGGAGCTTTGTCCATTAAAGAGGTAATTAAGGTGAAATGAAATCCTATGGGTGGTCCCTAATCCAGTGTGATTGGTGAACGGATAAGATAAAGACACAGCATGCACAGAGGAAAGATCATGTGCCGACACAGAGAGATGATAGCCATCTACCAGCCAAGGAGTGAGGCCCTAAGAACAAAAAACTCTGTCAAGACACTTTGATATTGAACTTTTAGCCTCCAGAATCATGAGAAAGTAAATTTATTTGTATAAACCACCCAATTTGCTTATTTGTTACAGCAGCCCTAGCAAACTAATATAGGGCCTAAACCTTTTTGCCTGTCATGTTTTTATAAATATTTTTAAATAATATATTATTTGCTAGTAATATTGACTTCCCAGGTGGCACTAGTGATAAAGAGCCCACCTGTCAATGCAGGAGACATAAGGACGGGTTTGATCCCTGGGTCGGGAAGATTCCCTGGAGGAGGAAATGGCAACCCACTTGAGTATTCTTGTCTGGAAAATCCCATGGACAGAGGTACCTGCCAGGCTATAGGCCATGGTCGCAAAGAGTCGGACACAACTGAAATGACTTAGGACATAGCAGAATATATTTTTTAACTTTTAATTTTAGGTATGCAATTGCTCTTTTAGAGGTATGGAAAATGTCCTCTCTTGTCCCAAAGCTTAGGAAATTTTACATTCTTACTTTAAATCTATATGGCTGTGTAAAAAGTCTCATCCTTCTCAGTATTAAAGTACTTAAAATATGATACAGCAGAACATGATAAAAACAATAAATTTTTCATATTCTTTGACCCTTTAAAGCTTTGTTTATCATATTTCAGACTTTTTAAGAATTTTATAGGAATACCGGTATAATCATTTTGGATAGAGCCCTGTGAAGGAAAGCTTTTTTAGCTTATTTTGCCTATTTATCTATTTATATAGCATTTTCCTACCACATAAAGTGATCATTTTTGTAGTCTCTCCCTGCTGTGAAAATGTTACAGTATCTAAGTTTCCTGTATTCCTAAACATAAAGGTCCGTCTAGTCAAGGATATGGTTTTTCCAGTAGTCATATATGGATGTGAGAGTTGGACTATAAAGAAAGCTGAGTGCCGAAGCATTGATGCTTTTGAACTGTGGTGTTGGAGAAGACTCTTGATAGTCCCTTAGGCTGCAAGGAGATCCAACCAGTCCATCCTAAAGGAAATGAGTCCTGAATATTCCTTGGAAAGACTGATGCTGAAGCTGAAACTCCAATACTTTGGCCACCTGATGTTAAGAACCAACTCATTTGAAAAGACCCTGATGCTGGGAAAGATTGAGGGTGGGAGGAGAAGGGGACGACAGAGGATGAGATGGTTGGATGGCATCACCATGGACATGAGTTTGGGTAAACTCCGGGAATTGGTGATGGACAGGGAGGCCTGGTGTGCTGCAGTTCATGGGGTCTCAAAGAGTTGGACACGACTGAGCAACTGAACTGAACTGAACTGAACTGATCCCCTGTTTGTTGTCACTTCAGTGGTGTCAAATTCTGTGACCCTATGGACTTTAGCTTGCCAGGCTCCTCTGTCCATGGGATTCTCCAGACAAGAATACTGGAGTGCGTTGCCATTTCCTCCTCCAGGGGATCTTTCCCACCCAGGATCAAACCCCTGTCTTTTATGCCTCCTGCATTGGCAGGCAGGTTTTTTACCACTAGCGCCACATGGGTACACCTCTGAAACCACAGCACTATCTACAAAAGTAGGCACTCTTAGGACAATCTTGGCTGCAGAAGCAGACACACACCCAGGCACTCTAGCTCTACACATGGCTCCAAGGCCACATCTCCTGGGGAGAGGACATGCATCCTGACCAAGCAGGCCAAAGTTCAAGGTTTCCTGGCCTAGAGCCAGTAGACCTGGGTTCCCAGAACTGCGTCCCCAAAGCCAGGGTCCCTTTGAATGCCTCACCTGGCACATTCACCTTATGCCTCCCTCTGTAGACACAGGTGCCAGCTCTCCAGGATATCTTGATGCAGACAGCCACCAGGCGTGATGAGAAGGGAAGCCCCCAGCCACTGGGCAGTGGGAGGTGGTGTGGAACAGAAGTGGGTGGGCCCTGGATCTCCGGATTCGGTCTGGGGGTCACATGGCTGCCACCCACACTCAGAAAGACAGGATCACCTCGCAGCAGCCCTGTGGACACACAGTCTATTCTCTGCTCCTCACCACGCTCCCCCCTTTCCGGCCCAGGCCCTGTTCTATTTGTACATCTCTTTGTTTTTGTTTGGTTTTTTTTTGTCTCTGAAGAGGAAATTGGACAGGAAATTTTACAAGGATCCTACCAGTAGGATAGTGAATTTATATCATTAGGTTTTGTTTGCTACAGTATTGTGCTTTTCACAAAGGCAGTTGTGCTGGTCACTTTGGTTTTTTCTGTTTGGTTAAATAAGATGTTTGCAACTTCGTGTGTGTGTGTGTGTTAGTCGCTCAGTTGTGTCTGACTCTTTGTGACCCTATGGACTGTATGTAGCATGTCAGGTGCCTCTGTCAATGGAGTTCTCCAGCCAAGAATGCTGGAGGGAGTTGCCATTCCCTTCTCCTGGCAGATCTTCCCTACTGAGGGGTCAAACCCAGGTCTCCTCAATTACAGGCAGATTCTTTACCATCTGAGCCACCAGGGAAGTCCTTGTAACTTCATACTTAGGAAGATTAACTGTAGCACTTGAAGACCCTTCTGATACTTCATGTTACTTAAATGATTGATTTTCTTTTTAATTCTTTTCGGTTAGGTCCAGTAAATAACTTGAGAAACTTTATGGGACTTCCCAGGTGGCGGTAATGGTAAAGAATCTGCTTGCCAAGGCAGGAGACATAAGAGACACGGGTTCCATCCCCCGCTAGGGAAGATCCCTGGGAGAAGAAAATGGCAACCTACTCCAGTATTCTTGCCTGGAAAATCCCATGGACAGAGGAGCCTGGCATCCTACAGTCCATAGGGTTGCAAAAAGTTGGACATGATTGAAGTGACTTAGCATGTATGCATATAGCTTTTAGATAAATTTTCAAAACAGACTGGGTCAAAAACAAGGAGAGCCTGTGTGAAGGCATCAGGCAGTTACTCAGACTGTAAGTGGTATAGGAACCAAGACTTCAGAGAAGAATCTTGCGGAAATGAGCTAACTTCTCCAACAATATTTACCTGGGAAGTACTGACTAATGTGGAATGTGGACAGGAATCTAAAAATTCATACTTTCGTCCCAGGAGTACTATTGCTGAAAGATGCAAAAAACAGCACAGAGCTTTTGATGGATACCTATGGAAATCAAGTAAAAGAGATTCTTTCCTCAGTACATATGTCGAATCCTAGGATGGGAAACTTAAAATCCTAAGTAGAAAACCTTTGAAAATCAAGGTGGAGCTCCTCATGTTTTTGTAAAGCAAAAATGAGATGTGTCATTCTCTTGAGATTGGTCTCATGAACAGCAAACTTTTAGTTGAAACCTGGGGGAAGGAGGGGACGAAAGGAAAAACCAGAGGATGACTCACTCTTCCCAGGGCAGCAGCCTAATCTGAACTTGCTGTTGTCCATTGACCTCATGAAGAGAGAGAAGGGTGAACCCCTTGTGGAGAAAGATGTCATCAGGAATCTCTGCAAGTTTTTATGTACAAAGATTATAGAATCCACCAAGATAGGACTGCATGACCAGAACAAAAGGAAAAACAAATAATAAAAACAGACTCAGAGATTATCTACGTTATTCATATCCATTTAGATGATATTTAAAGTGTGGTTAATACATCAAGAACATAGAGGAAACTGGAGAAAATAGGTGAGAAACGATTTTTTATTATGATATTGGATGTGTACAAAGCAAATGGAAACACATTATGTCAAGTTAAAAACTCACTGGATAGGTGTAATAGAAGATTAGACATATCAGAAGACAAGATAATAGAAAATACCCAGCTAAAGGACAGAAATAAAAGATAAAGGAGAAAACAGAAAACGAGGGCTTAGAGATTTGTGCTATATCAAAAAGATTTTCAAACATTTGGGTATCAGGAAAAGGGGAGAGAGAATTGGCCAAAAGTAATTTTGAAGATATGCAGAGTTTTTAAAAATTGATAAAATATATCAACCTAGAGATTCAGAAGTTTATGTTTTCCCTAAGCAGGGATACAAATAAAACCACACTTGAACAGTTAGAATGCGAAAATCAAAAGAGAACAAAAAAAAGAATATGACCTTCTTAGGAGCCAGTAATAAGACTGATATCAGACTTCTCAACAAACAATGAAAGCCATCTTGAAATTGTTTTGAATTCATTACCAGCAACCTTGACTATAAAACAAATGAAGACACCAGTAAAACAGATCAACAACAATGAACTGAAGGTTCATTATGGAGAAGAGAGAAGACCCCATAAAGGTATCACTGGAGTGAAGAATAATGGAAATGCTGTGAATTTGAGAGTAAATATAAATTGATAATTGAACTAACTGAAAACAGAAGTAACTTTATAGGGTTTAAAAGATAGGTAGAAAAAACAGAAACAAAGGGAAAGGTGAGAGGAATAAATGGAAATGAAGTGTTTAAAGAGTCTTTTTATTGAGGACATGGTAAACTAGTAATTTCTGTTAGACTCTAGTAATTTAAAAAAATGCATGTTGTAATCTCAGTGGTAACCACCGAAAGAATAGTTTTTAAAACGGTAGAAGTATGACGGGGGAAAAGAGTAATAGAAAATAATTGTTTAGTTTTCAAACAAAGTCATGAAATCTAGAACTGTCAAGTCAGAAAAACAATTAGATGATAGATATAAATATTCATATTTTGACAGTTGAATCATACATATATTTTTAAAAATTTTATTAAAGACAAAGATCTTATTTTCCAGTATGAAAAAGTAATGTGTGTAAGTAGGCAAAAACATAATGCATTTTTGTATACTTATTTTGTTTTTCTGACAGCTGCTTTGTGATATTGGCCACAGTGAAGAAAAACTGGGTTTTAACTATGAGGATATCATAATTTGGTAAGTATAATTCAGTTCCCTTTTCATACCTTCTGAATTTTAGTAATTTCAGTTTTAGTAATTTTAAACTAAAAATAGGTTACTGTAGCACCTTGTATTGATTTTATAGAAAGAGTTGTGTGAATGTTAGAAAAATACAGGATCTCCAGCATTTTTAACATTTTTAACTGTTATCCTATTGTTCTTATTGGTATTTTATAATTTTCAAATACAAATAATCAAAACTCATGTTGAAAAGTACCTGGACTTCTACAGTCTTAACTTCTAAATTAAACACAAGAGTAAAAGTTCTCATGTTATTCCCAAGAGCAAGAAGAACCTGTATGATTATCTCTACATCTCACCTAAGACAACATGTGCTTATGGCAAACCTGATTTGCTCAAGCCTACCAAGAAAGGCAGTGTTACAGTTTCATAGCCATCTTTTTGGTATGCTTAGGAATTAAAGAAACAAGTGAAACAGGTAGGTGAATAGAGAGTGATAGATTGTAAAGGCATATGTGATACAGCCTGGAAAAGGCATATATAATTTCCCTTTGTTTTTATAAACTACAGAAGGTAGGAATATACCAAAGAGGCACAAATTAAAAAACAGCATTAGTGAAGTGCCATGGCTTACAGTGAATAATTTTTATATATGTAAAATGACAAGTAGCTTTGCTTATTTCAGCTGAGGAAGTATTTGATACCACAATTTTGTGTATATTTGAAACTCATGTAGCATGACTTTTTGTTTTCATACAGCTTGAGGTTAGCTTTATTGAATGAAGCAAAAGAAGTGCGGGCAGCAGGACTTCGAGCTCTTCGGTATCTCATCCAAGACTCCAGTATTCTGCAGAAGGTGCTAAAATTGAAAGTGGACTATTTAATAGCTAGGTAATTTTCTTAGAGCCGTCTGTTTTTACATGTTTTTTATTTATTTTTTAAATATACAAGTTTCAATGCCATTCTCCCAAACCATCCCACCCTCGCCCTCTCCCACAGAGTCCAAAAGACTGTTCTCTCTCTCTCTCTCTATATATATATATATATGTCTCTTTTGCTGTCTGGCATACAGGGTTATCGTTACCATCTTTCTAAATTCCATATATATGCATTAGGATACTGTATTGGTGTTTTTCTTTCTGGCTTACTTCACTCTATATATTAGGCTCCAGTTTCATCCACCTCTTTAGAACGGATTCAAATGTATTCTTTTTAATGGCTGAGTAATACTCCATTGTGTATATGTACCACAGCTTTCTTATCCATTTGTCTGCTGATGGGCATCTAGGTTGCTTCCATGTCCTGGATATTATAAACAGTGCTGCGATAAACACTGGGGTAAATGTGTCTCTTTCAATTCTGGTTTCCTCGGTGTGTATGCCCAGCAGTGGGATTGCTGGGTCATGTGGCAGTTCTATTTCCATTTTTTATATATTTTTTAAATCGTATATTAAGTTTTAGCATGCCTATCATAAAGTATACAGATTTTTTGTGTAAAGCCTATAATTTTACAAGCTTTTAGTGTAAAGCCTGTAATAGGTACAACCCTATTCACTTAAAACTGGGAATTGACAAGTGTACCCAGGTACAAAACCCGAGTGAATATGGAGCTTGCGCTTTTTTCCAAGGATTATTATCCATTGCCCTTTTCATAGTTGCTTAACATATTTAACCTTTATAGTTATCTTTGGCAGGAGGATTGTTCAGATCTTTTGTGGCCAGAAATAGAATTCTGTGTCTGTTTACTTTTTGATAAAATTGTTTTATAGATTAATTATATTCAGATAGCAGAAATGCTTTTTGAATAGCAAATTATCTATTTATCAATATATAAAATGTTGATTAGAATTGTGAACTGTCTAAACATAAGTAAGAATGAATTATTCTGCCACATAAACCAAAGCTCTTTAGAAATTGAATAATTTAATGAACTTTACAGAGAAATGTCAGTTAAATGGTATTTGAGCATTAATTTTTGAAGTACCTTCACATTTCAAATTATATTTTAGTAAAATAGAGTTATTATGACTAATGTAAGACTTTTAATGTAGTCATAACATGCAAAATTTAGGCTGCGGTTAAAATCACAATTAAACTAAAACGTAGGCTTGAAATATTTTTCCTTCACAGTTTTTTAAAAATATCCGTGAACTTTTATCAAAAATAGGTGAATATCTCTTTCAGTAGATTTCTGATATTTTGCTTTTTAAATATGTTTATTTCTGTATAGATGTAGATAATTCTGTAAATTACTTACTGTATTCTTTCTTGGAGTTTTAAATGAAGTAGTTTTGATTTATAACAAGTATTTATTACTGGAGGTATTAAATTAAATATCTGCTGGTACTGAAAAATTAAATATATTAACATTTAAAAATACTGTATTGACATGAAAATGGGTCTGTCTGATCATGGTATTATACAAAAATTTAATAAGATTTTTATCAATAATTACATATTTTATATATTCTTTAGGTGCATTGACATACAGCAGAGCAACGAGGTAGAGAGGACACAAGCACTTCGATTAGTCAGAAAGGTAGGCTCCATGTCTGAGAGTAAAGGCAGATTTATGGTTTTCATGTTATGCATTTTACAGTTTTAGACTGTCTTGTGAAATCTATTAAAATTTAAAGACTGAATTCTCATTAAACATTTTTATTTTGTTGAAATGATAGGAGTTAAATAGGTCTATCAAACTTCAAGGTAAGCATAGATATTTTGTGTAATTATTCTATGTGATTGGGTATAGCTGGGACAGTATTTTTTTTTTTATAAAATGTCCATTGTAAAGAATATTTCTTCCTTTATTAGACATATAAAGAAATTGTTGCTCTGATATGTTATTGGAGAAAGAGGATTACTTGTGTGGTGCCCCCGTTTTGTCTTAATTATATACTTGGGGTTAACTGTTTAAATGAATGTCAAAGGAATTGCCAGCTGGTTGTTTTGAAGATGAATTTGGATACATCAGTAGACAGTTGCAGTAAAGAATTCAGGCCATTGTACAGAATAAAAGGTCAAAATCTAAACTCTGCAAAAGAAGATGTTGAGGATAATCCATAGTGCTTCTAATGATAGGCTTTCCAAGAGTTTTTTTTAATTGTTAAGATGATGCCCAAATGGCAGAGGAATAGACTGAATTGAGAGTTAATTTGGTTAGGGTACGGCTTATGTAAGAATTTTATCCTCTTTCATTCTGAAGTATCATGTTTCATCTTAAAAATTTGTAAGACTCATGCAGTATATGTTTGTTTTAATGTAAAAATATCTAAAATTAGCAGTTAACATTTTTTAACTCTTCTCCTCTTTCCCTACTTTTGAATTCACCACATGTTCCAGAATTGCAGAATGTTGAGTTTGTGCATTAACTTGATCCCCTCTTTTTCCTTTTTCTTCGAGTTGTCCACCTTATGGTTAGTAATAGTACCCACAGGTGAGCATAGTAAGAAAGAAGCAAATGGATGAGTTGTCTTCAAAGAAACTTGTAGTTCTAGTTAATCATGATATTGGAGATAGATTCTAAAAAAAGTTTGTTATAGGGTAAAAATTGTTATGTTGGCATCATGATTTGACTCTTCATATTTAAATTTAAAAATTAGATTTATGGTTCCTTACTTACTCATACAATATTTCCTACTGCAGTAATTTTGAGAATTCAAGATAAAAAAACAAAATATTTTTCTGAAAAACCTAGAATAACTCTTTGGTTATTTGAGTTATGTATGTCAGTATTTATCTTACTAGGAATTTAAAGTGAGAAATTTAAAAGTATATTAATATATTAAAAATAAGCTCATTATAAGTAAACAAAAATAACATTTTTATAAAAATAAACTTTTTCAAAAAGAAAATTAATGACTAGAGCGGCATTATTTTAGATTTATACAAATTTCTGTAGTGTTTGTCCTGATAGAAGATAGCTGGATTGTCATATTTGCTTCTATATCCAATCTCTTGTGATTTCATGTGCATTGAAGCCTCTGGAAAAATTCCATATGTACTTGTGAGAGTAAAAAAGACAAATAATATTTTTGAATTACTATGAAAATAGTTTTGACTTTGCAGAATCTCTGAAAATATCCTAGGGACTGTCAGTTTTCTGTACCACAACTTGAGAATTGCTCCTTAGAAACTGCATTCAGGTGAAAAAACAAACCCAAATGGATTCAATTCAGCTTCTTTGAATTATTCACTAAGTATTTTCTTCCAGTTTTGTTCAGTGTTTTGTGTAAGTTACCATTTAATCTGTAAATAGCCCAGTAAAAGTAAACAGACCCTGGAAACAATTTAGTAATGCCATAACAAAAATATAATTTTGTTGTCTTTTAAAGAACAGAGTAATTTGAGGCAGGTATCATTTGTGGATCCAAGGACAGGAAAATTGCTTGTACCTGGTGGTAAAAACAGGCTCAAAGCGAGAGTAGTGTCGCGGGGCTCCTTGGTTTAGCTAAAAGCAGTTAGTTTAAAAGGGAAAGCATGCTTGCTGACTGAACAGTGGCCTCTATTGGCCAGAGGAACTATAATTTCACTAATACTTTTAACAATCAAAGCATGTATTTCTTTTTTGCAGCAACATCTTGGCAACTGAGTTAGTAGAAATTAATGTTAATAATATAATTGCTAGGTCAACTGTGGGGTTTTTGTATGCATTTAGAACAGTTTTTAAATTTTCAGTGAAAGTATTAATATTTTATGCTTCCCGGGTGGCTTAGTGGTAAAGAATCTACTTGCAGTGCCAGAGACTTGTATTCAGTCCCCAGGTCGGGAAGATTCCCCGGAGAAGGAAATGACAACCCACCCCAGTATTCCTGCCTGGGAAATCCCATGGACAGAGGAACCTGGCAGGCTATAGTCCTTGGGGTTGCAAAGAGTCAGACACGATTTAGTGACTAAACAACAATTAATCTTTTATATTTTAAAGGAAAAGCAAAAACACCTGTTGCTTTTGGATAACTTGCTTTATGAACAATTCAGAATACCCATGTTACTTTTTCTTCTTTTTCACCTGTTTCATTCATTTAGGGATTTTTTTTGTTTGCTGGTTTTTTTTTTCAATGTGTTTAATTTTTTTTTTTTTTTCCTCTCTCTAATCCAGATAATCCTTCCTGATTCTTACCTCTCTCATTTTCTATTATTATCCTCCCACTGAGCAGCCCTTGCTACTCTTTATCCAATTTAAATTCTTCTTGGTGGTGGGTTAGTTGCTAAGTCCTATCTGACTCTTGTGAATCCATGAACTGTACTCTGCCAGGACACTCTGTCCATGGGATTTCCCAGGCAAGAATACTGGAGTGGGTTACCATTTCCTTCTCCAGGGATCTTCTGACCCAAGGATCAAAGCCAGGTCTCTTGCATTGTAGGAGGTCTCCTGCATTGCAGGCAGATTCTTTACCAACTGAACCACTAGGAAAGCTCTTACTTCCTGCCTAATTATGCTATTATTCATACATCATTTCTTTATTCATGCAGTATGAATTTACTGGGCTTCCCTTGTGGCTCAGCTGATAAACAATCTACCTGTAATGCAGGAGACCTGCGTTTGATTCCTGGGGTGGAAAGATCCCCTAGAGAAGGGAAAGGCTACCCACTCCAGTTTTCTGGCCTGGAGAATTCCGTGGACTGTATAGTCCATGGGGTCACAAAGAGTTGGACACGACTGAGCGACTTTCATGTTCAACATTCATGAATTTAATATATCACAGATTTTTTTAAATGGTTGAAAGGGATTCAGTTAAAGGAATCACTTGCCCTTGATACACAGCAAAATATTGGCTAAACCAGAGTGAAAAACCCAGTTTTCCAAATTTCCAAACCTGCACTGGCTCATGAATCCTCTTGGTATTAAGCACAACCTGCTTATCTTGACATTCAGAGCTCACTTTTTGGCCAACTAGTTATGACCTATCTCATTATGCCATTAGCTTTAGACAAGCTGCCTTTCACCACTGTTATGATCATTGCCTGTGTCCTACTCTTTTCATTTCCACCCCTTTCTACATTATATTCATCTTACAGTCTTAGCTGAAATTATAAATATTTCCCCTATAAAAGTCAGTGTTTCTGAAATTTCCTTTATAACAGTTCTACAAATTTATTACATACTTACGATCTTATATTTGTTACATATATATATCTGTTCTATCAAGAGATGATTAAACTTTTATTTCAACAGATATTAAATTGAATGACTTTTCCCTCACTGATTGCTCATTGATTTGTAAGAAAAACATCCTCCAATTTATACAGAATTTAAGAGTTTCTTTGCATGTATTTTTTCCTGGAAAATAAGAATGATTTCATCTGTAAAAACTTTTAAATTACAGATACCCATTTTATAGCACTACACTTGAGATTCATAGATTAGAATTTAATATTTGAAATTCTAGAAATCATCGGATCATATGCATCCTCATTTACAAATGAGAAAACTAAGGCATTAAGAGGACTGATTTCCCAAGGTAATAGTTTATTAATGTTAGATTTGGCCCTGAAAGCCAGTTGGCCTGGATTCTAGCCAGCTCTTTTTAGAATATGTTGCATACGTCTTATCGTCCTTATAAGTGTAATAATAGATCAGTAAGTATTAAAATACAAATTATAGTCATAGGATATGAGAATTTTCTCACCCAGAAAGATCAGTTTTTTATACCATTTTCCTTTCTTCTCCAACATTTTTAATTAATGAAAGATACTGTTTAGAAACATGTGGAAGTTTTTATAGAAAAATTATTGCACACTTAGATACTTTATGTCATGGAGCAGTATTCTGTAATTTCATATGAACCTTGTCATACATTTACAAGTACTCTACCCAACATAGATCTTTCATTTGAATCTCTAAAGGACCTAACTATATTAATTTAGTTATATTGTATCCTCTAATTGTGTCATGATACAAGTCTTATTTTTCAGAAGAATTCTGAATATAGTTACATCTAGGACAGGTTGATTATCCCCAATATTTATTACCACCCAAACTGAAGGAAACATTTTCTTCTACTCCCACTCTAAGGACCTGTTGTTTTGAAATACTTCATCTAACAAATAGTCTTTTATTTATTAAACAGTAACAACTACATAATTTTTCCTTGTTTTCCAAATGGAAGATATATGTTATCTGTTTTCAGTATTCCAAATGTTATTGCCAATTAAACTTTTCATTTAAAGTGAGATTCAACAAAAGTTTTTATCACCAGGGGTATAATGTTTCCAGCACAGTTTTTGAAATATTAGAAATAGATTATGGAGGGATTCCTTCCTGCTCTGAAATAGCAAATAATCATAAGTGGGCTCTCCATGACTGGGATCTAAGGGTGGCCTCTAAAAGCTGAGAGCAGTCGCCACAACAATCCGAAAGAAAATGAAGACTTTAAAAAAAATAGAATATGGATTATTAAACTTTGCCATTCAGTGTAGCAACAAATGATAGTTAGAGATAGGGGATTACTGTGTTTCATTTTACTGCAGTCAAAATAAGAAAGAATGAGGGCCCAAATCAGAGTTTGAAAGTGAGAAGAATTGGGTTAATGAGGTAAATTGATAGAATGTAGTGGTGATTATATATGAAGAAAGGGTCAGGAATGTAATAGTACAGAAGTATGTTGACAGCTATTGTCACCACTAGTTTAGTTTGTCTGGTTGCTGAAAAGTTGTTTAAAATAGAATTAAGCTTTTTTCTTTTTGCCTTTTCACTCTGTTCATGGGGAGCCTGGCATGCTGCAATTCATAGGGTTGCAAAGAGTCAGACAAGACTTAGCGATTGAACAACAACAACAAAAGCTCCTTTTCTCCTCTAGAATAAGCTCCTATTTTGGAGGACCTTAGAGTCTCTGAAAGATTATATCTTGTTAGTCAACTAATTTATAGTCTGGACTACTATGGGAAAAAAGCCTACACTGTTTTCCATGGTAATGATTATTAACATTTATTGTATCAACTATCTGTTGTGTTAGCCCTTTGACATGTTCATATGAAGCAGAAGATTAAAATTGATGCCTTGGTCTTAAAAATATTCTGTGGTCTTAAACACCTCTGTCTGAACAAGATAGGTTTAAAAAATGTATTAGGAAATAATTTCTTTTTCTGATTTCTCCCTGTTACAGATGATTACTGTGAATGCTTCGTTGTTTCCTAGCTCTGTGGCCAACTCATTAATAGCAGTTGGAAATGATGGACTTCAAGAAAGAGACAGAATGGTTCGAGCATGCATTGCCATTATCTGTGAACTAGGTCAGAATTATTCTTTGAGTAATAAAAATACAGTATTTTAGAAAGAATATATAACACTTTTTAATGCAAATTCTTTAGGTATTGGTTAAAAATAAGAATATGAAAAAGTAGGACATTCCTGATAGGGAAGTAGTGGACTTGCTGTTTAAACAGATTATTTCAAAGAGACATTTAAATTCTACAAATTTTAAAAGTTTTACTCATCATGAAATTTAAGATAAAGGAATTGTCCAAATTCCAGTAATTAGAATAAAATCTCTTAAAGTGTGATTCTCAGACCTTAGTTAACCACACCGTGTATCTTGATGTGAATGAAAAACAATTCCCTAACATTAAAAAAAGAATTCTAAATACGGGATTAAAGAGTTAAATTTGGAAAATATAGGGAGAAAAATGGATGACTATTTTTATAATTGTAAGGAAAGGGAATTTTGAATTATCGAAAGAAATCAAACATTTCATCAGCTGTAGATTTTATTATAAGAGGATAAGAAAACATGCAATGCCAGAACAAAGAAAAAGTAAATATGACAAACATGATAGGTAAAGAACTTATTTATATACAGATCAGTAGGAAAAATAAGTAATTCTCAAAGAAATGCATGGCTAATCAAAATATTTCAAAGTTCAAAAGTTAAACCTCCCTTATAACCAAAGAAATATAATTTTAAATGATAAGAGATCATATTTTTCCCCACCCAAATGGTATAGGTTACATTCATTCTAGATAAATAAAAAAATAAATAACAAAATTTAAAGGAACAGAAGAGCCAAGCCTTTAATTGAGAGTCTAAAAAATACTGTCCACGATACCTGTTGGTTTAAAGAGAAGGTCAGAAATTTGATTAAGGAAATTTTTTAAAAATCATGAAAACTTGACTGCCTATCAATAAGTGGGATTCCAGGAAAGTCATATACTCAAGTTAACTTTTCATTAGAAGATATTTTTATAATTATGCAAAACATAATGAAAATAGTGAGTGAACCCAAGAAATAGAAAAAGAAGAAAAAAAGTCAAGTTTTAAGATAAGCAAAAGGAAAGCAATAATGATTTTCAGTCTTAGTGAACAAGATAACTTAATCTAATCTGTGTTAATTGGAGGAAGAAAATGACACACAGACCCTATTGTTTTAGATACATAGATAGGGAAACATATACTATTGTTTGAAAAATGCAAAGATCAGGGAAAGAAAAGGTTAATAGGATAAGGAAGAGAATGTAATAGGAGTTTTGAAAAGTATGAGATAAACTTTTTATATAATTGAAAATCTTATTGAAATGAATGGATTGTCAAAGATTTTAATTTCCAGTTGACTCAAAGTAGAACACATGATGGATCACAAATCATAGAAGTACTTGATGAATTGATTACCTCCAAAAAAGATTCAATCACTTCTGTCTTAAAATATTGTTTCTAAGAACAAATAATTCTCATAAAGTGTAATCAGATTGAGAGCATTAAAATGTGTAAATTTAGCAATTTTTAAAATGAAAGTAACATTTTAAATATATAAACACACACATACCTACATAAAGCAAAATAATTAAAATACTAGTATGAGAACGTTTTTGATAATAAGAAATGGAGGGGAAGGTTTTTTTTTCCCACATGTATTTAAAAAAATCTTAAACTAGGTTATTGGGAGAGAAAAAAATGAAAAAGAGTCAATTCTTCCCTCTCTCAAAGATCAGGCATTCTCTTTGTATGCACACACACACACGTGTGCTTTAAATGAATTCATGGTTAACATTTCAGTTTTAAATCTCTCAGGAAATAGACTCTGGTTTAATATTGATAAACTCAATTTTTTTTTCAAATGTTTACTCAATTATCCCAGCACGCTTTCTGAAGTTTTCTATATGTAAGGGTAAGCAACTATTGACTCTTTTTCATGGAGAAAGGATATGAAAAAACAATTCAGGGACACTAAGAAAAAAAGTTTTTGTCCATGTTTTACTGAATAATTCTTTCCTGTCAATTGCCAGGAGTTCTTTATATAGGGGAAAGATTAGCCCTTTATCTGTTTCAAATCTTCTAGCTGATTTGTAATTTCACTTTAGATTTTAAGCTCAGAAATTCCTCCCTTACTTAGAGATTAGGCATTCTGTTTGTATGCACACACACATACATGTGTGCTTTAAATGAGTTCATCATCATGTTAGGTGTGAAGAAGGAAATGGCAGCCCACTCCAGTGTTCTTGCCTGGAGAATCCCATGGAGAGAGGAGCCTGAAAGGCTACAGTCTGTGGGATCACAAGAGTCGGACACGACTGAGCGACTAAGCAGTTATTAGATAAGTTATCCACGTGTCCTTTTAAATGAGTAGAAAGCTTTTTTCAGTCAGAAAGCTCAGTTTTAAAATAAAACCCCAGATTTCTGATTATTTATTAATTATCCCCTGTATAATATGTTAAGTTTTTCTTTTTTATTTTAGCACTTCAGAATCCAGAGGTGGTTGCCCTTCGAGGTGGACTGAACACCATCTTGAAAAATGTGATTGATTGCCAATTAAGTCGAATAAATGAGGCTCTCATAACTACAATTTTGCACCTTCTTAATCATCCAAAGACCCGACAGTATGTACGAGCTGATGTAGAATTAGAGGTAGGAACTTATTATTCTCTTGTAATTTTAAAATATGACTTTAAATATGTACTCTTACTTTGAAATTTTATTTGAAATTTTAAAGTTAATAGATGCAGCACAGCATTAATTATTAAACCTAAATTAACTAATAAGTTTGGCTTATTCCAGCAATATTTTATCACTCATTCAATTTGGATTGAATTGAAAGAATTCTCAAGAATATTTCATCAACATGTGAAGTTTATTCATTTTTTTATTATTTGTGAAAACTTGACTGAGCAAATTTGAGCACAGTTAAGGTTTCATAGACATTTACCTATTTAAGAAGACAATTTCTTTTTAAGGACTGTAGTGTGTTAATTGTGTGGGAATAGCTCCTGCTAAATATATACTATTTATTTATTAAACCATGCTAAAATTTTCTGAACTTGGGAGCACTTGTTGGCAACTAATGGCCATATACAATTGAAAGAAATATAATAAATATCTTTTTAAAAACACACTAAGTTTTTTGTTTTTACTAATTCAGTGTTGTTTTTTCATTTAGTCTAAAATAGTAAGGCTATTTTTCTATAATAAGCTGTTAGTAGAGTTTGGAATAAAATTATCACAAACTGTGTTCTTTCTTCCCCCCCGCACCGCCGACCCCATCATTTTTGGCCTTGCCCTGTAGCTTGTGGGATCTTAGTTCTCTGACCAGATGTTGAACCTGGGCCCTTGGCAGTAGAGTGCAGAGTCCTAACCTCTGAACCACCAGAGAATTCCCACAGACTGTATTCTTATAGTTTATTTGTGTGAATATATTCAATATCACATTGTTGTCCATTGCAGACATTATTCAGAGTAAGCTTACTATGTTTGTATTTGGGTGTGAAATTATGCAAATTATGAAAGATTTATTGTTCCCTATTTTGCCTGTTTAGATCATTTTATGAAACTTGTCTTAAATGTTATAGTTCTGGTTTTATTAGGGCTACTAGAAATACTTTGATACTATAAAACTGACATTAGCTTGTATCATTAACAAATTTCAGTACAATTTTTTCCTTAATAAATGATTTTAAATACATTATTCATGGGCGTCCAGTGGGAATGAGCTGGTATTTTTGATATTTCATAGTGTATTTTGCTTTAAGTTTTTTCTTTAACAAGTGGGGAAACTGCTTTTAAGATTGGAGAGATGATCACAATAAAGAAAGATGTGTATAGACCTGTTTTTTTTTTTTACCTCTATAATCGTACAGCAGATTAGCAAAGCCTTTGGGTATATGAAAAAACCCTCAAATACAGTAAACTTTTTAAGTACACTACCATCTTTGCTTCTCTCTTGTTTTTTTTACAAATGTTAGTTCTTTTTTCTTTAACAAGATTCCCCTGGTATAGCAGAGTGATTGAGAGCATAGACTTCAGGCTTTACCGATCTGGTTTTGATTTTTTTGTTCTACAACCTACTAGGTTTATGATGTGGGGCAAGTTATTAACTTCTTTTGGATCCATTTTTCACTAGGTAAAATCAAAGTCATGGTTTTTACTTTAATTATTGTGAAGAATAAATACTATAATAATATTGGTAATAGTAATAGCAACTAGCATTCTTGTAAAGCTTATAATAAATTAGGTAGGTAATATTTCCAAGTGTTTTACATATATTCAGTCCAATCTACATAAATGTTTTAGTTAGTACTTGACACATAGTTAATATTCAATAAATACTGATTGCCTTGGATAGTAAATCATTAATTATCATTATCTTCTACTTTATCGTTATCTTCATCCTTGAGTCTGCTGTTAAGAGAATATTGTCCCCATTTTTATTAATTATATTTTTACAAATTTTCACTCTAATTTGATAACTTTTTCCTGTTCTTGACAAGTTCCAAGTTCTGAAGCAATTCTGGATGAGTACTTAAAGATTTAAGTTCAAAACTTATGAAGTATGTAGAGAAAATACCCAGTCTCTCACTGCTGAAGAGAAAAAAAAGTTTGCTAAAATCTCTGTTTACAGTTTTGGAGGTCCATTCTTTAGAAACAGGAAAACCAAAGTACACTGAAATCTGAACAAAATTGTAGTGTTGTCTCAGTTTAACTCAGTGATTAGAATAAACTGATCACTCCCTTTAACTAACCTGACTACAGAGGAAAGGATGAACCATTTCTAATGGAGATAACGTCATTTGGAACCTTTAATCAAATTTACAGTGTCCATCATTCACTCAAAAATTTGACTATGTAAATGAAAAAGGATACATGCAAAAGGTTATGACTGTGTAATTGAAAACTCAAAAGGAATTCCATAGACGCATATCCACAGGTGATTCAGATATTGGAGCCAGAGGGAAAAGATTTTAAAACACCCATGACTAACTTATTAAGAAAAATGGAGAAAAAGAAGAAAATAGATGAAATAATGGAGAATTTTACCATCTAATTGGAATATGAAAAATAAATCAAATGGAGTTAGCATCAAAAAATATAATACCTGAAATTCTGAACTAGATGAAATTAAAAACTCATTTTGGACAAGAAGGTGTCATTAGTAAACTGAAAAAGAAGTCAAAAATCAAAGCATTTCTAGGTGGGTAATAGGAAGTAAATGAACAGAACAAAAGGAATGAAACATAATTGTTGTCTTTGGAGAAGAGAGAGAATGAGCAGAAGCAAATATCCAAAGAAACTGTGGTCAGAACTTTGTTTTTAAAACTGGTGAAACTTCATAGAGCTCAGAAAACTCAAGATAAAGAAAACAACTAGTAGGTACATCATGGTAAGATAGTTGAAAACCAAGATAACTAAAAATCTTAAAATCAGCTTGAGAAAAAAAGACTGCTTTCAAAGGAACAAATCTGACAGCCGATTTCCCAACAGAAATTTTAGAACCAGAAGACAGTAGAATGGCATCTTTAGAGTGCAAAAGAAAATAATGTCACTTACCCCAGAGAAGGAGAAGGCAGTGGCAACCCCACTCCAGTACTCTTGCCTGGAAAATCCCGTGGACGGAGGAGCCTGGTAGCCTGCAGTCCATGGGGTCGCTAAGAGTCAGACACGACTGAGCGACTTCACTTTCACTTTTCACTTTCACGCATTGGAGAAGGAAATGGCAACCCACTCCAGTATTCTTGCCTGGAGAATCCCAGGGACAGAGGAGCTTAGTGGGCTGCCATCTGTGGGGTCGCACAGTCGGACATGACTGAAGCGACTTAGCAGCAGCAGCACCCCAGAGAAAATGTCTTTCAAAAACAAAGGTAAAATAAAAGATTTTTTAGACTAACATAAAAAGACCCAAGGAAATCTAAAGAAACAAACACTATTCTTTCTTGGATTCCTTGCCTTTATGTCGTGAAGACAGTAATGCAGCCTATAATGAGGCACACATGAGAAGGAACTCAGCCTTGTTGATAACAGTTTGCATGTTGTGAGTGAACCATTTTGAAGTAGATCCTACAGCTTTAGTCAAGCATTGAGATGACTGTAGCCCTGACCAATATTTTTACTGCGATATTATGATGGACCTTGAGTCATAACTGCACAGCTAAACTCTTGTAGAGTCCTGACTCACAGAAACTATGTGAGATAATAAATATTTATTGTTGTTTAAAAAATGAGACAGACACAGAGGAAGGTTAAAGGGAACCTTTAGTCAGAACGAAAATGATCTGAGACAAGGAAATGCAAAGAATGAAGGGTGGCAAAAAAAGGTACACATATGACTAAATATAAAAGACTATTTATTGTCAAAAACAGTATTTGTAATGTCTTAAGTATTTTAAAATAAAATTCAGACCACAATAATGTAATCAGTGCAGAGCAGGGGGGTTAAGTAAATGAGTTATAGTAGTTTAAGTTCTGAAATACATGAGCTTATTAACAAGGTTGCTAAATACAAAGGACAATACACAAAAATAATTTGGATTTCTTTATACTAGCAACAAAAAGAATGGAATTTATAAAAGACATTTAAATGATGTTCAAAAATAGGCAACACTAACTCATAGTGTTAGAAATCTGTGTAGTAATCTTGGGGTGAGAACAAAAGGGAGAAGAAGGAGGTTCCGAGGATGCTAGTCACAGTGAGTATGTTTAGTTTGAGAAAAATCTGTCAAACCTCACATTCGTGATTTATGCACTGTTTAATAGGTACGGTACCTGTCAATTTAAAAATTCAAAAATTGTACATTAAAAGAAATCACTCAAATATATTCCTTGATGATGAGTTTGAAGAAATAGGCTCTTCAAATAAGCTCTAGTTGGGATTATTAGAGATACAGAGAAGTTGGATGAATTTTAGCTTGTTCAAGGAAGAGTGCATTTTATAATAAGGACTCTTTTCTTTTTCTTGCTTTTTCCTTTTATTAGCGAATTTTAGCACCCTATACTGATTTTCACTACAGACATAGTCCAGATACAGCTGAAGGACAGCTAAAGTGAGTACCATGTGTGTTGCTGTTAAAACTTTTAGATTTGCCTGATTTGTATGTCAAGCCAGAGCAAAATGAGTTTAAGTAAATTTCCTATTTCATGGAGTTATATTGTAGTTCTCTCGTAATTAACTATGGCTTAAAAAATTAAAAGTAATCTTTTGGGAAATTTAAAGACTTGGAATTAGTTTCTTATTTTAATAAATCTAAGGTAGGTGGCAGTAGAAACCTAGACCTTTAATCATTTCTCTATTGTACATTTGTTGTTGTTCAGTCACTTAAGTCATGTCTGACTCTTTGCGACTCCATGGACTCCAGCATGCCAGGCTTCCCTGTCCTTTATTGTCTCCCGAAGTTTGCTCAAACTCATCATGTCCATTGAGTTGGTGATGCTACCCAACCATCTCATGCTCTGTTGCCCCCTTCTCCTCCTGCCCTCAGTCTTTCCCAGCATCAGGGACTTTTTCAATGAGTTGGCTCTGTGCATCAGGTGACTGAAATATTGGAACATCAGCTTCAGTATCAGTCCTTCCAATGAATATTCAGGCTTGATTTCCTTTAGGATTGACTGGTTTGATGTTGCTGCCCAAGGGACTCTCAAGAGTCTTCTCCAGCACCATTGTACATATTTTTAGCATAATTACATTGAAAGACTAAAAGGATCAAATAATAATGAGTAGAATGAACAGCTGCCTTAAATTGAGTGTGCAGAAAGATAAGCCATGTAGAATTTTGAGAGTAAGGTTAATAGGGAAATAAAAAGAGAGAAATATTATTTTCCAGAAACGAAGTAAGATGATTTTTCAGAGTCTTTTGGGAGAGAAAAGTACGTGTTCACTAGGAATGCTGGAATAATTATATTTGAATTGATTTAGAAGTCAAATAATCCACTATCTGTGGAGTTTTGCCAATGACACAATTCCAATAAATAGGCTATCAGGTGTAGCATAGTAGGTTTGCTGAATTGCAGATATACTTATGTTTAGAGATAATGTGTTTTTTAAATTCCTCCACTAAGTTTGGGAACATTGTAAATGGCCATATTTTTGTTGTTTTTCATTTTTTTCCAGAATTAAAAATAGCACTTTCATATCTTGAAATACCTCCATCACTGTGGATACATTGCATGCTAACTAACATCATTTCTTGAGCTAAGAAATTAAGAATAGTTGTTCTCTAGTTAAGATTTCTCAGACTTTATTTTTGCTAAGTTATGAACTGTAATTCTTCAGCCCCTTTCTTTCTTGGCACCCTATGACACTTGGGCATTCTCCTTACTGATGAAGAATGTATCCATTTTCTATTGCTGTGTGACAAACCATTACAAATATAATGGTTTAAAATAGTATCAGTTTATTAGTTCACAATTCAGTAGGTTAGAGGTCTGTCATGGTTCATATCTGGAGGTTTTAGTGAAGAATCTGTTTATCTCTAAGGTCACTCAGGTTATTGGCAGAATTCATTCCTTGCTCTTGTACAGCTGAAGTTCTATTTTCTTGCTGTCAACTGGGGCCTCTCTTAGCTTCTAAAGCCCACCTTCTTTTCTTGGCACATGACACTCTCCATCTTCAAACACAACAGAAGTTCCTTGAATCTTTGTGCTTTGAATCTCTCTCTGACACCCTCTTTTCCCTCCAGTTAGAGAAAGCTCTCCAGATCCAACCTACCAGATGATCTCCGTATCTTAAGGTCTGTTAGGCTGTATGATATAAACTTAATCACAGTCATGGCAGTGATACCATATTCATAGGGATCCAGGGATTAGGACCTGGAGTCTTGAGAAGACAGGGGCATTTTTCGAATTTTGCCTACCAGGATAAGTAAGAAATGAACCAGGGTACTTAGAGTTCTGGTTGGATAGGGAGTATATTCCACCAAAATCCTATCTTTCCTGTTTGGTTCAATACTTTGCTTTCTTTAAGTTTCTGGAGTATGGGCAATTTCTATAGCATGGGTACATTATGGCTAGGGCATAAGGAAATGGATGGGTTTTGTGTTTTTTTTTCAATAAAACTACCAATTTGTTGAAATAGGTTAGAAAATGGGTTACCAGGCAGTCAATACAAGTGTATCACAAACATTTTTAAGATATGGAGCACCAAAAGCTTAGTCACACAGTTAACTAATTCTCATTTCTTCCACCACCCGGTGTCCCCATTTTAGTTTCTGTTATAGTCTCGTGTTGATTAGTAAAGCAGAGCTCAGAGTGGTTGGTCTGTATGTGTGGGAGGGATTTTTAACTATTTCGTTCCACTTTTATAAACTGCTTGCCTACCATTGTTTAATTTGATTTTCTTTCACTGTTCTTTATTCTTTATGTTTTTTTTTCCCTTACCAACTCTCTGGATTTTTCTATTTTTAAACTGTTAAGAACTTTATTGGAAAAGTGAAAAATACGGCACGGAAAAGAAATGGACCATTGACAGGGTAGAGATGGTTGAGGTAGCATAAACGTACATGATTGCTAATTAAGTATTAAAACTGGCAATATGCCATACATGAACAGTGTTTGACAGTATAAATAGTTCTATTGGTTAATTGATTTTCATTAACTATTACATAGAAAGAAACAAGTGAGATGATTGGAAACCAATTATAAAAGAAGAAAGTAGTTGTCAGTAGGCCCCAGCTGACAGAAAACCGAAACCTCAGTTGTACAACAGCAAGAGAGTGAATTCTGCCAACAACCTGAATGAACTTAGAAGTAAATTAGTAATAATATCTAATTATTTAATAATAATCAGTGAATATATGGCTTGTTGAGCTTGCTTGGTAGAATAAATAGAATAAGCTTGCTCAGATAAGTTTGGGACAAGATTTTTGAAGTAAAGAGAACACGTGCAGTAACAGTAAGAAGTTTATGTGGTCATTTTCTTTGCTAAAGGGGAGTCTTTTGACAGAGATGCTTCTTAAGCAAGCTGGTGGTATTGCTAATGCTTACAGGTGTTGATGAGCTTCCTGAATAGTTTTTAGGAAGAGCAGGAAAAGTAGAACTCAGGAAAGCAGAATTTATAATTTAAGACGTGAATTTCACATGTGGGAAGGCATGATCAGTACATAATTGAGTAATTTGCTTTGAGGTAGATTTTGTCTTTATTTTTTTTAATGTATTTTAAATTTCCTGTGTAAATATTTAAATATTAAGTAGTGATAGCTCTTACTCTGATATAGTAATAGGGAAAAACTTACTTTTTATTTAAACATTTAATTTCTTTGACTCTACCCCCACCCCACCCAATAGAGAAGACAGAGAAGCAAGGTTTCTAGCCAGTAAAATGGGAATCATAGCAACATTCCGGTCATGGGCAGGTAAGTTCCTCTGTGTTACTTTATATTGTATAAGACAAACTTGACTATTTTTTCAAATGTTAACTTATTGTAGCATCTCATTTAAATGTTAACATGGTCTTTTTTTGTGTGTTATCATTAGAACCAAGAGGGGTTTAATACATAGTATTAAAATTGACTATTTGTAAGTCAACATTGCTGATGATAACCTGGGCATTTAAATAAAAAATTTGAACATGATCTATACCAAAAAAGATTTTAAGAATGTTAGTTGAATACATAGCTAAAGTTTCCTACCTTAAACTATAATGTAGAAAGTTATAAACACCTTATAAGCAAGATAGTAGTCTCGAATATCTTTCCTTTTGTTTCTTTATTGTGTTTTGGGATGTATTTTTTTAATTTAATTTCTTATTGAAATATGGTTGATCTACAATGTGTTTCTGGTGTATAGCAGAGTGATTCAGATATATATCTATATAGGTATATAGATATATGTGTATATATGTTCTTTTTCATATTCTTTCCATTATGGTTTGTTATAATGAATATAGTTGTCTGTGCTATACATATACTGTAAGACCTTGTTTATTTTATATATAGCAGTGTGTATCTATAAATCCCAAACTCCTAATTTATTGCTCCCTCACTTCTTTTGCCCCTTGGTAACCATATGTTTGTTTTCTCTGTTTGCAAGTCTGTTTATGTTTTCATAAATAAGTTCATTTGTATCATATTTTAGATTCCACATATAAGTGATATCATGTGGTATTTGTCTTTGTCTGTCTGACTTCATTTAGTATGATAATAATCTCTGGGTCCATCTGTGTTGCTACATATGACATTAGTTTATTCTATATTATGACTGAATAATATTTCATTTTATATATATACCACATCTTCTTTATCTGTTGATGGACATTTAAGTTGCTTCTGTGTCTTGACTATTAAAATAGTGCTGCAGTGAACACTGGGGTGGATGTATCTCTTCACATTAGGGTTTTCTCTGGATATATGCCCAGGAGTGGAATTGCAGGATCATATAGTAACTCTATTTTTAGTTTTTTTTTTTTTTTTTTTAAGGAAATCTCCATACTATTTTCTATAATGGCTACATTAATTTACTTTCCTGCCAATAGTGTGAGAGGGTTTCTGTTGCTCCACAGCCTCTCCCATGTTTATTATTTGTAGACTTTTTAATGATGGACATTCTGACTGATATGAGGTGATACCTCATTGTAGTTTTGATTTGTATTTGTGTAATAATAATTAGTGTTGTTGAACATCTTTTTGTGGACCTGTCGACCATCTGCATGTGTTATGGGGAGACCTATCTACTTAGGTCTTCCCTTTTTTTTTTAAGATTGCTTTGTTTTTTTGTTACTGTGTTATATGAGTTGTTTAGATATTTTGGAAGTTAATCCCTTGTCAGTTGCATCATTTGCAAATACTTTCTCCCATTCTGTAAGTTGTCTTTTCATTTTGTTTATGGTTTCCTTTCTGTGTAAAAGATTAAAAATTTGATTAGGTCTCATTTGTTCATTTTTGCTTTTCTTGTAAAAATTTTTCATTGGACTGCAGTTGATTTACAGTGTTGTGTCAGTTTCAGGTGTACAGCAGAGTGAATCAGTTACACATGTCCGTTAAAAAAAAATATTTTCTTCTCAAATAGGCCAATACAAAGTATTGAACAGTGTTCCCTGTGCTATACAGTAGGTTATTATTAGTCATCTACTTTATACACAGTGTGTTTATATGTCAGTCCTGGTCTTCCAATGTATTGCCACCTCTGTCCCCTGGTAACCATGTTTGTTTTCTACGTCTGTGACTTTATATCTGTTTTGTGAGTAAGTTCATTTGTATCCTGTCCCCTTTTCTTTAGATTCCACATATAAGCAATATCATATCTGTCTTTCTGTGTCTGCGTTACTTCACTCAGCATGACAATCTCCAGGTTCATCCACGTTGTTCCAAATGGCATAGTTTTTTCTTTTTTATTGCTGAGTAGTATTCCATTGTATATATGTACCACATACTCTTGGTATACCATGTTCTTAGTTTGTGAAAATGACTATACTATCCAAAGCAGTCTACAGATTCAGTGCAGTCTCGATTACCAATGGCATTTTTCTCAGAACTAGAACAAAAATTTGTGTGGAAACACAGAGAGGCCCCAAAAAGTGAAAGCAATTTTGAGAAAGAAAAAATGGAGCTAGAGGAATTAGTTTCCCTGACTTCAGACTATCCTACAAAGCTACAGTTATTCAAATGTTATGGTATTGGCACAAAAACAGAAATATATAGATCAATAGAAAAGGATAGAAAGCCCAGAAATAAACCCACTCACCTATGGTCAATTAATCTATGACAAAGGAGGCAAGAATATGCAGTGGAGAAAAGATAGTTTCTTCAATATGTGGTTGGTGCTGGGAAACTAGGCAGCTACATATAAAAGAATGAAATTAGAACATTCTTAGCACCATACACAAAAATAAATTCAAAATGGATTAAAGACCTTTAAGGCCAGACACTATAAAACTCTTAGAGGAAAACAGGCAGAACCCCGTTTTACCCAAATCACATCCTGATCTTTTTTTTAATTTTTTTTTATTCATTTCTCCTAGAGTAGTGAAAAAACCAAAGCAAAAAAACCCAAATAAACAAATGGGATCTAATTTAACTTAAAAGCTTTTGCACAGCCAAGGGAACCATACCTCAGACTGGGAGGTATATTTGTAATATTTGTAAATGTAAATATAATATTTGTAATATTTGTAAATGTAAATATTTGTAATATTTGTAATTGTAATTTGTAAATGTAAATGTAATATTTGTAAATGTAAATATTTGTAAATGAAGCAACTGACCAAGGGATTAATCTCCAAAATATATAAACGATTTATGCAACTCAATATCAAAGACCCAATTGAAATGACTCAGCAAAAAATAGGTGGAAGGTCTAGATAGACATTTCTCCAAAGAAGACATACAGATGGCCAAAAAGCACATGGAAAAATGCTCAATATCATTAGGAAATGCAAATTAAAACTACAATGAGGTATCACCTAACACTGATCAGAATGGCATTGTTAAAAAATCTGTAGGCAGTAAATGTAGAGAAGGTGTGGAGAAAGGGACCCCTCCTACACTGTTACTGGGAATGTAAATTGAAACAGCCACTATTTATTGAAGAACCGTATGGCGTTTCCGTAAAAAACTAAAAATATCAATAGAGCTACCATATGATGGTAGTAGTCCCACTCCTGAGCATATACCCAGAGAAAGCCATACTTTTGCTTTTATTTCTATTGCCGAGTAGCTCAGAATTTCTTGAGAACCTTTTTGGATGTAACTTAAATGGTAAAATTATTCATAATCTCTACTTAGTTGGAAAATTCAGAGAATATTTGAAATACACTATCACTTATGATGATCAAATAATATAATAGTGTAATTTAGCTTAGAAAAATGTAACATTTTGTATTATGAATACATCTTTTGAAATTCAAATCAGTGATCTTTTTTTTCTTTTTATCCTTTATAGGTATTATTAATTTATGTAAACCTGGAAACTCTGGGATTCAGTCTCTAATTGGAGTACTTTGCATTCCAAATATGGAAATAAGGGTAGGTAAAAATTACTCTGTATCATTCCTGGAATTTTAGTGGAGGAAATTAATTGGAGAAAAGTTTCAGGTGGTGTCTTTCCTCATGAATTGTTAATCTGTATCACAGAACATTTTAAAAATACAGGAATAAATATTTACCACTTAGTTGAACACTAAGGATAATAATATGAATCATTTGAAACAATGCTGTTGTAGGAACTATAGATGTATTAAAATTAGATTGAAATATGACATTAATTATGCCTTTTCTTTCTTTGAAATTATCTACGCTTTATTTATTAAAAAGCATAGACATTTCTTTTTTTTTTTTCTTTTATTTTTTTTTTTTCAGTGGGTTTTGTCATACATTGATATGAATCAGCCATAGAGTTACATGTATTCCCCATCCCACCTCCCTCTCCACCCGATTCCTCTGGGTCTTCCCAGCCCACCAGGCCCGAGCACTTGACTCAAGGCATAGACATTTCACAGGGGCATTCTCATTGTAAAAGTTTCAAGCAATACAGAAAACTATACTTAAGGAAAAGTAAACATAATAGTTATGCAACTTACACCTTCTAACTTTTATTTTTGTGTTATGAGTAGTGGTTTTGATTAAAATTGGGATATTTATATGCTTAATTATTAGACATAGTCCTAAATTATTATGACTTTCCTGGTGGCTCAGATGGTACAGAATCTGCCTGCAATGCAGGAGACCCAGGTTCTATCTCTGAGTTGGGAAGATCCCCTGGGTAAAGAAATGACAGTCCACTCCAGTTTTCTTGCCTGGAGAATTCCATGGACAGAGGAGCCTGGCGGGCTGCAGTCCGCAGAGGTGCAGAGAATCAGACACAACTGAGTAACTAACACTTCACTTTCTTAATTATTAATTATAAGAATTGTATAAAACAGCTAAAACAGATTGAAATTAGGGGGAAAAAAATTAACTCTTCACAAGGTTCTTCCTTTTCCCGTTCTACGTTTTTCTTTTAATGTTCAAAGGAACAAAATTTGCCCCCCTGTTTCTAATTATTAGTATAAATATTAGCTAGAGGTGCCTTGCTTAAAATGTGAACTAAAAATAAAAGCATCTAAACCATGGAATGATGTTACTAAGTATGGAAAGATCTATAAGCAGGGAACTAAAGGTCCAGTTCAGCAAAAAAACATGCTCTTTTGAGTTTGGCCAGACTGAGGTTTGACTCCTAATTTTATTATTTATAGCTCTATGACCTTAGGCAAATTATTTTTAACCTTTAAATCTATTTATTCATGTGTACAATGGGGATAATATAAGATTTATTGAAAAAGTTACATCATGTATATGTAGTAAGCATTCAGTACTTTTCTCTAATATAGGCAGATACAGTAGTTTTCTAAAATATAGTAGTTCTGTTTTTACCAATTTTTAAATCTGTGAATAGGGCATTTAAAAATTTTTAAGTGAATATTTATTCTGTAAAAATAAATGAACTGTATTTTTTTTTTTTACTTTCAGCGAGGTCTCCTTGAAGTGCTTTATGATATATTTCGTCTTCCTCTACCTGTTGTGACTGAAGAGTTCATAGAAGCACTACTCAGTGTAGGTAAGTATTGAAGTGCATTCACTGTTCATATATTGTAATTTTTTTAATGACTTACCTAATGGAGGCAGAGTCCCTCCAAGGTACTAAAATAAGTATTGAATATCATTTTCTTTTTTTATTGCATATTTGTGGTATGAAATTAATATAAAAATAAAATCTCAGGTGAATTTCTAAAAAGAAATTTTAATTTCTTCTCCATCACCCTACCTCCTGAAATTAGCAGTGAAATTAATAATAGAAGGATGGATCAAGAAGGGAAGAGAGGAGATAATAAGAAACTGTTTGCAATTCTCAGATTATTTGATTTTTAAAATTTTATTTTAGCTAAATGGCTCTAAAGCCTTCAATGAAGAAAGTTAAAGTTAGATTTATGTAAACCCTTCATTTATAGAAATAATTTTTTTTCTGTATGCTTTTTTGAGTCTTTTTTTTTTTTTTTTAGCCGACAGTTAAAATTATTTATCGCCTGGTTGTATGCTACGCTGTGCTAAATCACTTCAGTCGTGTCTGAGCCTTTGCGACCCTGTGGAGTGTAACCTGCCAGGCTCCTCTGTCCATGGATAGCCTGTTTAGCTGATGGTTATTTAGAGTGTTTCGTTGATGTATTATTTTCTTCTATCTAAATTTATTTTAGATCCAGGTAGATTCCAAGACAGTTGGAGGCTTTCAGATGGCTTTGTAGCAGCTGAGGCAAAAACTATTCTTCCTCATCGTGCCAGATCCAGGTAGAATTTAAGTACAGAAATAATAAAGATTTATTACAGTTCCTATTGTTATGTTAAATTTTCTAGTGTATGGAACAAGATTTAAATATTTCTGTGCTGTATTTATTTCCAGGCCAGACCTCATGGATAATTATTTGGCACTCATACTCTCAGCATTTATTCGTAATGGACTTTTAGAAGTAAGAATTATAAACCTTTTTCTATTTTATTTCCTCTAATAGTTCTTTCAGAGCAACAAACATGATGCATAGATGTGTTCATTCATGTATGCTATTTTGCAGCTATGCTGTTTTCTTTTTATTTTCAAAGGGTTTGGTTGAGGTAATAACAAACAGTGATGACCATATCTCAGTTAGAGCCACCATCCTTTTAGGAGAACTTTTACATATGGTAAGTTTAACAACTTTTAATTATGTTTTGTACGTTAATGTTTTAATTTATGAAACAAGGCTATTTTAGCAGTGTTACTTTGCATTATCTCAAAAACATAAATTTGCATTTATTTGGATATATAGCTTTACATTACAAAGACCCCTTGATACTTTGTATCATATATATATAGGCTAGTTTTTTAAATGGAAAAAATATAAAGTACTGAATACTCATTTTCAATGTTGACATTTTGAGTCCTTAAATACGTTTCTTTAGAATCTTTAGAATGACTTCCTTCCTAAAAATTACAAAACTATAGATATTACTTCAGTCAGCTAGGGATCGAATTGGTAACAGTCAGTGCCTGAATTTTAGAAAACTTTGTGAAGGAAAAATCTAAATTTAACTGCCTTATTTGAACATGTACGTCTTTGTAAACTTGTCAGTTGAGGTTTGTTTTGAAAGGTGGGAATCTTTTTGGAGGGACATGGTTTTATGACATCAGTAACTTGTGGAAACAAGGAGCTAGCCAAGTGATCTGATCATTTTCAACTCCTAGCAGATGAAGCAGTGAGGGTACTTTGATCATTTGCAAGTTAGAAATTTATATTTCTAAGTCTGTTAGTTAATAAGTGTGAAAGTCGCTCAGTCATGTCCAACTCTTTGCAACCCCGTGGACTGTAGCCTGCCAGGCTCCTCTGTCCATGGAATTCTCCAGGCCAGAATATTGGAGTGGGTAGCCTTTCTCTTCTCCAGGGGATCTTCCCATCCCAAGGATTGAACCAGGTCTCCTGCATTGCAAGTGTATTCTTTACCATCTGAGCCACCAGGGAAACCCATTAGTTAATAAAATACTAAATAAAAAGAACCACTCTGAACTCATTAAAGAAGAAGTAACCCTATAGCAAATCTTTTGAAATTATGTTATGGCTTGTTATTACTGGCAGATTATTTTTTGTTTTTATAGTTGTGTTTGGTCCCCTCCATCACCAGGGTTTTGTCTATATAGAAGTTCAGCTTTGTGAGTGAGGAAAAGAGAATTAAGCAGTTTAATGATAACTGTCTTGTTTATCAGTAAGTTATTTAGCCACTTGCTCTGTTAAGCCCATCTACGAAAGAATTAATATTGCAGATTTTGTTTGGAAAGCAGAAGGCAAGTTTCTTATTTTAAAGATTGTTGGAATTATGAGACAAACCTCTTTTGAGAAGCTGGCTTTTAAACCTAAGAGGTAAACTCATAAATTATGATGTTGCATCCAGCATTTTAAATCCTACTTTTAACATAACATTATAGCACTGAATCTAAGTTTTGACCTATCATCCTTTTACATTATTTAAGAATTGAATTTAATTGGGTACCACTTAAGATTATAATTTAAAGTTATGATAAAGGATCTATGAAATTTAGAGTTTTATTAACGTAATCTGAGCCTGTATCCTTGTATTTGTTACATGTCATCCTTGATGAAAGTAAATAAGATAAAAATAGTAAGTATGTATTAGAAAGTAAATAATTAACTTCATAATTAAAATCTCAGTCTTTACCATTATATCTGTGGATTATCTATAACATAAAATACTCTTTTTCAACTTTTTATAAAATACTATTTTTCGTTTTAGGCAAACACAATTCTTCCTCATTCACATAGCCATCATTTGCACTGCCTGCCAACCCTAATGAATATGGCTGCATCCTTTGATATCCCTAAGGAAAAGAGATTGTAAGTATCCAAGTTCTAGCAAAGTTTGTGCCTAGTATATTTATTAGCCACTTAGATGTCCTTATCTTTTTTTTAAGAAAGTAGTATATATAGGTTATTCCTGAGAATTCTTTTAGGGAAGCCTTTGGATAAGAGGAAAATTTGTAGTTTTTTAAAATAATTTGTATTTTAGGCTACAAAGTATTTTGGCTTGGTGAAGTCAACCTTTTCTCATGTGTTTCTGGACAAGGACATAAAATTTCTACTGGATCAGTGAAAATATTGGGATTGTGAGTTTTTTGGACTATTGTATGTTTTGAGGAACAATTCAGTCTCTTTCTCAGTATCTAAGTTGTATCAGATTAAAGCACATAAGACTAAGTGTAGTTTTTTTAATATATGGGGTTAAAAATGTTGAGGAGAAAAATTTTGGAATTTAGTAGCCCATACTTTAGGCATTGAAGTAAGCTAAACCCTTAATGCTGAAGGAAATATTACAAATACAGAATTTATAAACTAAAGTATGGTAATATAGCTGTAACTCTGCTGGAATTCGAGGACTAATAATAAAATATAATTTAAAATGTAAGGTGGAGGAGCTTGATTGTACAGTGATAGTAGAAATCTTTTTTCATCTGATAAAGATTGTGTCTCGTCCAGGGATGTCTTTTTTTTTTTTTCCTCTTATGATCAGAAAAATTTTATATATTTAGGTTTCTTTTTTTTTTCATGAAGTTTTAAAATGTTCTTCAAAGGAATTTTTGTTAAGTTATACTATAATTCTCATAAGTTTAGTTAGCTTTATTAACTTAAGAGTACACATAAGGGCCTCACTATAAATAAATAGTATTTTTTTATTAATTTAAAATCTACCAATGAGAATACTATTATTTAACAGATTGAAGCTGTATTATAAACAGAGCATTAGGGATCATCAGTTCTGACTTCAGGCTTACATTGGTATTGGTGGCATTCAGCTCTTATTTTAGTAGTTTCTTCATGGAAAAATGTACTTTCTCAAAACCTGGTAGACCTGAACTCTCTGAGTCAGCTTATGGCCATGGATTTTAGCATTCATCAGGAATTCAAATTTACCTTCAAAATTCCAATAATAATAATAGAATTTTTTTTTTGAGCTTGGTAAGCTGTCTTTACTGATAAGTACTTGCCAATCTGGGCACATCTCAAGGTTTTTACATTTAGAATCCAGTTTGTATTTATTACAATTTCTGAAGTTGAGACTTGACTGCCACCAAATTCTTGAAAACTGTACTTTTTACATATCACAAGAAGGGAATTAAAAATAATTTTTAAAAGGATTCCATTTACAGTTGCAGATTAGTAGGGAAAATACAGACTGTTCAGTTAATATTGGAATCATTGGTTATCCAACCTCATACCTTAAACAAAAATCAGCTTCATATGGATCAAGGCCTTAAATGTGAAAAGCAGAGTTTTAAAATAAGAAAATATGTAAAACTTCAGTTTGGACCTTGAGGAGGGAGTTCTTAAAACTAACATACAACTGTACCACCACCACTGTAAGAAAAAATTAATATGTTTTGTTGAATCGGAATAATTAGTGTTTCTTCATACAAATCAGCAGTGTTCTTTTTTTTTTTTCTTTGTGGTTCCAAATTTGATTAAATCATTTACTTCTTAGTAACAGTGTCTAGCCTGCATTTATGTAAGTTTCAATAGAATAATTTACCAAAGTGATCTCTTTAAAATTATGCTATCCCTCCTACAGTGTTAATTGAATTTTTCCCCTCATTTAGGCGAGCCAGTGCAGCTTTGAACTGTTTAAAACGCTTCCATGAAATGAAAAAACGAGGACCTAAACCTTATAGCCTTCATTTAGATCACATTATTCAGAAAGCAATTGCAACACATCAGAAACGGGATCAATATCTCCGAGCTCAGAAAGATATATTTGTTCTTAAGGTACTGATGCAGAAGATGTGATTTTTACTTTAATTTCCTAATTCTTAACCACTGTATTTTAGTAGGTATATACATGCTTGAGTTAGCAGTTTTATTGATGCATATGGATTTTCAAAAAGCTTCTAAGTTATAATGACTGGGCAGTTGAGCTGAGTTTTTAAACTTTTTAAAGAACCTTGATAATTCTCCTTAAATGAAAAATTTTTCTTTTTGTTTTTAAAATTTCAACTGTCATTTGATGTAAGGCCAGTTTTTCTTAATTTTTCTTATTATTTTCTGGTGATTTAGGATACAGAGGAAGCTCTTCTAATGAACCTTAGAGATAGCCAAGTCCTTCAACATAAAGAGAATCTTGAATGGAATTGGAATCTTATTGGGACCATTCTTAAGGTATGATAGGATACTTCTTGGTAATGGCTTGATTGTTTTCATTTTATTATTCCTTGCAATTTATCATAATTATATGTTTAGGAATTAATAAGTCCGTAATATAACATATTATGTTTTTCTAGTGGCCAAATGTAAATCTAAGAAACTATAAAGATGAACAGTTGCACAGGTATGTAAGAACTGTTTTGCATTTAAATGTAAAGAACTTAAATTTGAATTATGTCTGATAACTGTTAAAAGTAATAATTGATGTTTTAAACATACATTCTTACTTTTTAATTGTTGGTATTCAGTAGGTACATACTATATATATATTTTTATACATAGCTTGTGTTTTATAACCAAAAAGCATCAACTAATTTTTTTCTGGTTATTTACATTCTGGTTTTAGTTTTGGAACAAATGAAGTACTTAAGATAAAAGTTTTCTCAAATCAAGAGTATCAGCCATGTACTAATCCTGACCCCTAACATATGCAAATGATATATTAAGAGCATAATATCTCCCTCTCAAAGAGATGGGCATTTTAAATATTCTGATTTCTTTCACATGTGACTTTGGAGGGTTATTCATTCTTCTTCCTCTTAACGCTGCCCTTAACCAGCCACACCTTCCATAAAACAGTTTATGTTTATAGCATATACAGTACTTAAAAGGGTATTATGCTGTTTTCTACTACCCCATTCATTTTTACTCCTTCTGAGTTTAGATTACCCAACCACCAGTGTTGATATCTTTGAGTAAGAGAGCTTTTACTTCATGTTTTTGAGAAGTTCATATCATTGGTATTATTATTGATTATTATCATCTCTTCACATTTTGAGAAATGTATAGAGCATATAAATTACGTTGGGATAAAGAAGCATAGCACTGACTTTTCAGACTTGTGAGAACAGATATGAAGTCTCATTCAACTTTGTTTATCCAACTCCTGAGTCTGGCATCTTTATTAGATTGGATAATAGTGTAGAAATTAAATTGAACTAAATTAAATGGAAGCTTAGAACATAATGTTGAAAATTATAACATGAAAATAGCATCCGTTGCTTTATAAATTCAGTTGTTTAAATTTTACCTGAAGCTTTTATGGTTGACTTTTTGCCTAATTGTGAAAAACTGACAAAATCATAGTATAGTAACATATTGTGTGCAGTTATCTAGTATAAATTCATAAAATATAGTAGAAGAAAATTTATATATTCAAGATTAAAATAAGGTTAAAAAAAAGAGATCTAACATTAAAATAAAATGGATACTTGTCAAAAAGAAAAAGAAGAATGAAAATTTATATCCAGGTGGTTTCATCATATTTATCCAACTGTGTATCTTCTGGAATTGTTATGTTTGCATTTTTCCTGCTAGCATATTTCTTCTCCACTATTTTCTATCAGGCATCTCACCATAGAATTCTTATTTCATGAAGATATTTTTTATAATGAAGGGAATTATTCATGTGTGTGTGTGTGCATGTGTAGAATGTACCAAATGTGTTTATTAAATTTCTTGCCATTTACCCCAATGGTTTAAACCCAAAACATATTCAAAAGCTATGGTTAAGATTTTAAAATAACTGTTTGGTTTATTACTTTGTTGCTGATTTTTTATTTTAATCTTAGGTTTGTAAGAAGACTACTTTATTTTTACAAGCCCAGTAGTAAGTTATATGCCAATCTGGATCTGGATTTTGCCAAGTCCAAGCAGCTCACAGTTGTGGGTTGTCAGTTTACAGAATTTCTTCTTGAGTCTGAAGAGGTAATAGACACTTTCAGTATTTTCCAGAGCACATGTTTTTCACTGAATTTTCCCCCTTCCTTTTATTTTTGAATATGTATAAGCTATATTTAGAGACATAGAATGAGCCTAGACCTAGATTTTTATCCTTAGTCACTAGCTATTTATATGACTTTGGGCAAGTTATTTGCCTTCTAGAAGACCTGATTTTCTTTTGGTAAAATGGAAAGTAATACCATCTCATGCAGCATTGTATTGAATGGGATTAAAAAGAACAGATACTCAGAGATTAATGTCTGTTATTAGTAACTTCATTATTATTAAATGTTTTGGACTTGATTAATTGAGTTGATTTTTCTAGTTGTAGACACTAACTGCTTTTCTAGCAATATCATAATGTATTTGCTTTTAGGATGGGCAGGGATACTTAGAAGATCTAGTAAAGGATATTGTTCAGTGGCTCAATGCCTCTTCTGGAATGAAACCTGAAAGAAGTCTTCAAAATAATGGTTTATTGACTACTCTTAGTCAACACTACTTTTTATTTATTGGAACACTTTCTTGCCACCCTCATGGCGTCAAAATGCTGGAAAAATGCAGCGTATTTCAATGGTGAGCATTCCTAGATTCTGTCTCAATGTATACCTAAACTTTATTTTTAATGTGATCAGAAAGGCTATGCTTTTTAGTCTGTGCACCTGTATTTGGTAAGTTTTATTGCTGTTGTTCAATCGCTCAGTCATGTCTATCTCTTTGTGACCCCATGGACTGTAGCGTGCCAGGCTTCCCAGTCCTCCATCTCCCAGAGCTTCTTCAAACTCATGTCCATTGAGTCAGTGATGGCATCCAACCATCTTGTCCTCTGTTGTCCCCTTCTTCTCCTGCCTTCAATCTTTCCCAAAATCAAAGTCTTCTCTAATGAGTCAGCTTTTCTCATCAGGGGGCCAAAGTATTGGAGCTTCAGCTTCCGCACCACTCCTTCCAATGAATAAATATTCAGGGTTGATTTCCTTTAGGATTGATGGTTTGATCTTCTTGCAGTCCAAGAGACTTGCCTGTGAGTGTCCTGGAGTCTCTGGTGGAAGCATGGGTTGACAGTGGCCTGCTGCAGGGTCAGGGACACTTACTACAACAGTCCTGAGAGCCTGCTGGCATAAGTCTTTTTGAAGGAGGTCACCATTACTGCTATTACCCCTACCATAGTTTTGCCTCAGACCAAACGATTAGGGAAGGAACACAGCCGCACCCATCAGCAGAAAACTGGATTCAAAATTTACTAAGCTTGGCCTTGCCACCAGAGCAAGATCCAATTTTCCCCACAGCCAGTCCCTCCCATCAGGAAGCATCCTCAAGCCTCTAATCCTCATCTGTCAGAGAGCAGATAGAATGAAAACCACAATCACAGGAAACTAACCAAACTAATCACATGGACCACAGCCTTGTCTAACTTGGTGAAACTATGAGCCATGCCATGTAGGGCCACCCAAGATGGTCATGAAGAGTTCTGAAAAAATGTCCACTGGAGAAGGGAATGGCAAACCACTTCAGTATTCTTGCCTTGAGAACCCCACAAATAGTATAAAAAGGCAAAAAGTTTTGTTAAAATACAAAAAAATTTTAATTAGAGTTGTCTTGATGCTCTGATGCTTTTTTAAGAATGAAATATTTCTTAACTGCTTTCTTTTAGAAATGCTTATTAGGAAGTTTAAAATATTTGTTGAATTAATGAATCAGTACAGTAATTTCTAGTAACCTTTATTATTTTCATCATTTTTTTAGTTTACTTAACCTTTGCTCCTTGAAAAACCAAGATCACTTGCTAAAACTGACTGTTTCAAGCTTGGACTATAGCAGAGATGGTTTGGCCAGGGTCATCCTTTCCAAAATCTTAACAGCAGCCACTGATGTGAGTATAACATAGGCAGTAGAACTATAAATTCATAACTAGTTAGTTCAGTATTTTATAAACTTTAGCCTCATAAAATTATACATTTTAAGACTATGGGAAGGAATTTGAGTTTATTTTTAAATTTTAGTTTGTTCAAAGAACTCAACTACAGTACCCATATTTTTATATCTAGAGAAATGCTTTGAAGCAGCCAGATAGATACAGTATCTTATTATACTGGGACTAAAAAACATGTTTGTATCAAGGGCTCAAACTGTCAATTCTAGTCTTTCTGCCCTTTTCAAGTGTAAAACTATTCTAAAACAAAATCAGATGGACTGTCTATAGTGAAGTTTGATGGTGGTGGTTGGTTTGGTTTTTTTTTTTTTTAATGTTCTCATTTATCTTTATAGGCCTGCAGACTGTATGCAACAAAACATTTAAGAGTATTATTGAGAGCTAATGTTGAATTCTTCAATAATTGGGGAATTGAATTACTTGTGACCCAGCTGCATGATAAAAACAAAACGATTTCTTCTGAGGCCCTTGATATTCTTGATGAAGCATGTGAAGACAAGGTAAAGTTTCATTATCTTATGATAAAATACTTAGATGTGAGTTTTTATGAAAATATTCAAACTTGATAGAAAACTGTGTGAAATTATAGTGTATGTAATATAGTGGTTTTGGAAGTAGAGAATTTACTATCTTCATGCAGTTATTAATTTGCCTAATAATTATTTATTTTAGGCCAATCTTCATGCACTTATTCAGATGAAGCCAGCTTTATCTCACCTTGGGGACAAGGGTTTGCTTCTCCTCCTGAGGTAAATTTTAAGAAAATTTTTCCTGTAGTTACGTTTTCTTTTGTGTGCTCTCTGGCAGTGTGTATTAAAGCTGGCTTCAAATCTGTAAAGGAAGCACTGTAAAGAGTTTAGCTCTTAACTTCTGAACAGAGGCCTGTTTCAGAATGTCGGGCCTCCTTTAGTACTGAGACTCTGGCCTGTCATTGTTTTCCATAGTGTTTCTTTTTCATTTCTGTGTGTCCTCATTCTTTTCATAACATTTTCTTTACTGTGATTGGATTCATGTTTTTTGCAAAGATTATAAAACTATTTGTATTTGAAATTATAATTGACTTCTTTAAGGCACTGTTCTTAAAGTCCTTGGGCTTAAGTGTATTTGGTTTGAGATACGTTAGCTTCTTAAACAGTTTTTTGTGAGACCCAATGTTAAACTGTTGCCTGTTGCACTTTACAGATTTCTCTCCATTCCAAAAGGGTTTTCCTATTTGAATGAAAGGGGTTATGTAACAAAACAGTTGGAAAAGTGGCACAAGGTAATTTTCTGTTGAATAAGTTTCAGTTTATATGTTTTTATTTTGGAAAATAAATTTGAGGATTTTGAAATTAAAGTTAAATATTTAAATATTCATATGAAGTCAGGTCTTAAAATTCTGTTACTTATTTATATTCATACTTATCCATTTTTTAAGCTACAGTTAATTTATAGTGTGAACTGTTGATTTTGTTTGTTTTCTGTTGAAATTTTTCTTTCAGTTTTAATCTACTGCATCATTTGTCAACCCTATTTACCATCATCATTTCTTTTATTTTGGGTTCCTTTTACAGCCCTTTTGAACTGAAACAGTTTTCCTAACTGAAGATTATAAAACAGTTCTACCAAGCAGATATAATAATCTAATTATTAAACTTCATTTTAGGGTAGACTTTTCATAAATCTGAGAGCAAACTTCTTGCTATTGTACATAATAGGGAAATCTAGGAAGAAGGGGCTAGTTTGAAGGTATTGGTTATCTCTTTAGCTTTTCTTTAGCTGGTCATCACTGTGGCTTCAGTTAACTTGAAGCATTATAAATCATCAAAGCATCTTAGAAGCTCATAGAATAATCAGTCCTAACATAAATGATTCCCAGATAGTCTTCTGTTGAATTCAGATCATTGTTTATAATGTCTGTGTTGAACCATATTTCATAAGATAGTCTCATTTAAAAAAAATAATGAAGCTATAGTTATAGTTACCAGAGGTGGAATGTGGGGGTAGAGGAAATTGGATGAAGTCAGTCAAAAGAGACAAACTTCCATTTATATACTTATAATAAGTACTAGGGATATAATATAAAGCTTGATAAATATAATTAGCTTTGTTGAATGTTATATATGAAAGTTGTTGAGTAAATCCTGAGAGTTCTTATCACAAGGGAAAATATTTTATTTCTTTAGTTTTGTATCTATATAAAATAATGTATGTTCACTAAACTTATTGTGATAGTCATTTCAGATGTGTGTAAGTCAAATCATTATGCTGGATGTACACACTGCTGGATGTCAATTTTCTCTCAATAAAACTGGATGGAAAAGAAATACTGTAACTGTAAAGCATACAACTTCAGGCATGGAGTCTTTCAGTAATTGGTGAATTGGAAAACTGAAATAAAGACGTAATAGTTTCATTCCCTAAACAGAAGATTATCCTCACTTTAAAAAAAAAAGTGAAAATATCTAGGAATACTGAGACTAGTTTAGAAGCAAAATTGGTAAGAGCATGAACTTCAGTGGTGGTGAGATTTGATAGGGATACATTTTCTGGGCATTTTTAAAATAAGATGGACAGAATTCATAAATTGATTGGATATAATAAATGAGGACTACTTGTGACTCTTATGGTTTCTGATTTGAATGCCTGAGTAAATAATGGCTCATCATTAAGAGATTGTGATTTGCAAGATTGAGGATACTAAATTTTGAATAAATTGAACTGCTATTGCCTATGGGATGGCCAGTGATGATATCCAGAAAATACTTGGAAATGTGGATCTGGACCTGAAGATGGCAGTTTGGGAGTTGTCAGTGAATAGTAGTAGTTGAAATTTGAATTGAGTGAGATCACCAAGGGAAACGTAAAGAACAAAAAAAATAAAACTGGAAATTGCTCCCTAGAGAACACTCTGCAGAGGGGAACAAAAGGATGGGGATACTGAGGAAAAACTATCAGAATGATTTCACTAACGGATGCTTCAGGAAGGAGAGACCAGTGGTATATATTCTTGAGAGAGGTCAGATAAGGTAAACTCTAGAAAAAACACTGTTGAATGTGACAGGTCATTGGTGAATTTTGCCAGAGCAATTTCAGTAGAAAGTTGCAAACAGATGCTAACTTGCAGCTATAGTGAGTTTAGCCAGTAAATGGAAGGTGTAAAAACAAAGACAATTTATCTCACAAATGAATTAGCGAATGGGAAATTAATTAGTGAACAGTGATTGCCTACCATTAAACTTAGTGCTTTTCAAGTATTACCTTATTTAATCCTCACAGCATCTCTGTGAAATGTTTCCTATTATTTTTGTTTTGTGAAGGAAAATGTAGAAGCTGAGTAACCTAATTTATCCTAGGTCACAAAGCTTGAAAATAACAGAGCCAGGGGCACTTTTTGATTCCAGAGCCCTGATGCTGTTTCCTCTGTGTTTGATTTTCTCCCAGTAGTTTGTAGCATGCCATGATAAAGTTGGCACTCTTTTTCTAGGTAATAAAACATTCAGACCAGAATCATACTGAGAATCCACTCATTTGATTTAAAACTTTCTTTCCTAGCCCAGGCTCTGTACAGACTTAGAAACCTGCGATAAAAGAGGGGGTATGGTTCATTTCATCACTTTTTATTGTTTATCTCCTCTCCATTTACCAGCTGCAGATTTAGGGCCTCTCCAGCTTTAGAGCAGGAGGAAGAGATGGAGGAAGGGATGAGAATTCATGGACAGTCTTACCCAGCTGATGCAGTTGTTACCTGGGGCTATTAGCTTTGGGGAGGGCAGATTTCAAATGTTGATTTTTCTTTTTACTCAGGGTTCTTGTTCATAAATTCCTCAGACTTCACTCTGGAGATCTCTCATCTGTGATTCTCTTACTTACAGTACCTCCTAGTATCTAGAGGTATACCCACATTTGGGGTCTTGTCCCTCTCTGCCTCCTTGAGGCAGAATCCTCAAGATGATCCACACCAGAAACTCACTGCATTTCATCGTTACAGACCATACCCCTGACCTTTGCTAGCGTGTTCCACATGGTTACCACTGGTCAAAAAAAGACTAGCCAGACAGTACCACATGAATGTAACTATTCCTGCATAAAGCTCAAAATACTTGCCTTAATTTGTATCTTTGTACTGAGATTTTCATGTCTAGAGGAAATTATGGTAGTGTTATAGCAGTAGTAATAATTTGGTTTGCTGATAATATAATTAGACTATTAACATTACTTTTGCACAGTAAAAAATCTAAAAGAAAAGCAGGAAAAGTAAGTTTTTAGAGTCTCTAAGTAGGGAGTTAAGGTAACTCATCAAACTGAAGTAGTATAAAATGGTTTAAAATGAAAAATATCTCCCTGCCCCCTTACTGTCTTTTATGAAGGTAATGTTTGTTAACATTTTGTATACATTTAAAGATGTTTTGTACATCTATAAGTATATATTCTTCAATTAAAAATACAGATGAATTCATTCACAACTGTAAATAGGACTGTATTTAATTTTTTTCTTTAGCAGTATATGTGAGATATCTTTCCAGAGCTGTGCATTTAGAGCTATCTAATTCTCTTCAGTGGCTACATAGTAAATTATATGACTGTACCCTAATTCTTATTATCACTCTTGTATTTTGGGCACTGAGATTGTTTCTAGCTTTTTAGTTTTGTAAACAGCATTTGCTTTATATTCTTGCATTCTTTGCGTACTTGTGCAAATATATTTGTTGAACAAATTTCTAAAGTATAATTGTTGAGTCAAAAAGTATATTAATTTAAAATTTGGATAAGTACTGGCAAATTGCTTTTCAGAGGTTCTACCAATTTCTTCTGAACAGTTTGAAGTGGAGATCTTTTGCAATGAAGATGGTAGTGTGATTGACTGTCTCAGTTTAAATTATTTGACTAGAAGTTTTCCAGGTTTTAATTGGAAATATTTTTTACATTTGACCTGATTTAAATCATTGAAGAAAGAGATACTATTTTTCACCAAAAGGTTCTAAAATGATAGAACTCAGTTAATTTCCTTTTAAAATTCCTAGTGAAATATCTTCAGGATTTAATATTAAGAAACTTTTTTTTGTTTGTTTTTAGTGAGGAAAGGAATTCAAATAAGATGAAAAACAAAAATTTTAACTTAATTATTTGGACCCCAAAATATTAATTGAAAATGGGAAAAGAGTATAAACAGAAAGTTTATGGATATGGTAGAACATTTTTGCATTCATAATAGCTTGTTATATATATGCTCTTCAAGAATTTCTCAAGTTTCCTGAACAAAGAAAAATATGTTCATTCTTTTTTATTTGTGCTTCCAAGATTTGCTAGGTAACTAACATATTAGAGATTTAGTAAATGTTGTTATGGTAATATATATAATTTAAACAATATTATTTTCCAGGAATATAATTCAAAATATGTTGACTTGATTGAAGAACAGCTTAATGAAGCACTTACCACTTACCGGAAGCCAATTGATGGTGACAACTATGTTCGTCGGAGTAACCAAAGGTATAGTCCAGTTAATGGAATAATTTATTGCTAGTACTCAAACATAAAATTTTAAATCATGTTGTTATAAATCATTGTTTTTTAAAGTTTTCTGAGTACTTGGATATTCTTACACTGACATAGGAAAAGTCTTTTTAAAGCACAGCACTGAAAGTACAAAATTTCAGTGGCATTCATAACTTGCATTCCCTGACTTGTAGAGCGTTTAGATCCTTTCATGTTCTAGCCCTCGTCTGTCTTTCTGGTCTTAGGTCTCTTACCGTTACTCTGAAACCAGCTAAACTATTATTTTTCTAGAAGAATTCTAATGCCTTTCCACCTCCATATTTTTATTCATGCTGAGTGATTGTCTGTTTATCTCATATTTTAAGTCATTTTGTAAATTAGTATGTTTACAATGAGCCAGTAAGTTTATCAGTCATTTTTATCATACTAGATTACAGCGTCCTCATGTCTACCTACCTGTACATCTTTATGGACAACTGGTACACCATAAAACAGGCTGTCATTTATTGGAAGTACAGGTAAAAACATAGTTTGCTTATTTTAAATAGCTACAGTAATAGAAAAAAGTTAATATTACTAAAGTGTTATCTTTGCAAAAACTTCTCAACAGCCTTAAAGTCAGTGGTATAATTGCTTTTAAAGCTCCATCTTGTAACTGACTTTGGCATTCTGTGCTTGCAGTCCTTACACAAATAAACAGGCTTGCATACGTTTCCCTGACTTACAATCTTTTGCATATGTAATTTGCTATGTAGAATAAGTAACCCAGTCAAGCTCCGAGATCTTTTCCTTTCTAGTTTGTTGGGAAAGTTCATCTTCTTAGTAAAAAAAAACATGCTGAAAAATTGAATTTCTTCATTCCTCTCATTGGAAAGTTAAACTGAACCTGAAACATACTCAGTTACCTTTGGTGAGTAACAAACTGAAAGTATCAGCTGCTATTTGTTAGTATCTAACTTCTCTCATATACTTCATGAAATCTTGAAGGCTTAGGCAACCAGCTGTTCTTTGAGTATAGCATGCACATCAAATTTTGACTGGGAATATGTCTTGCTACTAGGTCTTTTCAATAAGTATAACCATTTTCTTATTTTAGGAATAGTTACAGAAGTATTTGTGTGTGTTTCTTAACAGTAGTAACCTAGATGTTCAGTTCCTTTTCATATCAGTATTCATCTCAAGAGCAAAAGTTTTATGTAAATATATTCCATAATTTCATGTATTTTTATATTATCCATGAAGATTATTGAGGTGTGTATCTTTATATTAATTTTTTTTAATTTGCTGAAAATTTAAATGATTTTCTCAGTGTCATTACCTCCATAGTATGAGAAGATCTAGTTAATTTATTATTTTCTTTCTAAAAGAAATAATGATAATTAATGGCTAACATTTTATAATACTAAGTCCTAAGTACTTTGTTAAACTTTATATGTAATAATTCATTAAATCATTAAACTTTATGAAACAGAGGCTATTATTATCCCTGTTTTAGAGTTCAGGAAATCAAAGCATGGGGAGATAGAGTAACATGCTGAAAGCCACTTGCCTAATAAGTTCCAACTCTAGTATATGAGCTCAGAGCCCATGTCCTAATGCTGCTTCTTAAGAAATTTTGCATAAAATTATTTTAAGATTCTAAATATATAGAAATTACTAAATATAAACCTTAAATAGATTTTAATATACAATAAGAAAATATGTTAAAAATGTATTGTTAAATCATATGGCATTTTTTTTTCCTTCTCCAGAATATTATTACGGAACTCTGTCACAATGTTCGTACACCAGATTTGGATAAATGGGAAGAAATTAAAAAACTGAAAGCATCTCTTTGGGCCTTGGTTTGTAATAAACACTTCTATGAAATCTTCTAAACTTTTAGATTTTTACTCATTTTCCCATTGATATTAAATAAAAATTATTTTGTTTGGAATTTGTTCTTAGATTAGTATTCTAAAGCCAAGATTGTTTCTGCCCACTTAAATATTAAAAAGTAAATAATTAAACTATTGTTTTTCTTGATAAGACAAAAGTAAAGTGAAGTTGCTCAGTCGTGTCTGACTCTGCAACCCCAAGACAAAAGTAAAGTGAAGTTGCTCAGTTGTGTCTGACTCTGCAACCCCATGGACTGTAGCCTACCAGGCTCCTCTGTCCATGGAATTTTCCAGACAAGAGTACTGGAGTGGGTTGCCATTTCCTTCTCCAGGGGATCTTCCTGACCCAGGGGTCGAACCTGAGTCTCCCGCATTGCAGGCAGACGCTTTACCATCTGAGCCACCAGGGAAGCCCCTTGATAAGACAAATGGAACTTTAATTCCTAAAGTTCCTTATGTGAGGTTTTCTCTCACAGTTCTTTCTTACAAATGTGGTTAGCTCTTCAAATCTCTTAAGAGTTACTCTCGTAAATGTATTTGTCATGTGATTTTCTTTCTTTCAGGGAAATATTGGCTCATCTAATTGGGGTCTCAATCTGCTACAAGAAGAGAATGTGATTCCAGACATACTGAGACTCGCAAAGCAGTGTGAAGTTCTTTCAGTCAGAGGGTGTGTGATCTAACTCAGAAATCTCTGTTGGATGTACTGTTGTTCACATGTGGATGTGAGAAAAATAGTGTATGATTATAGTTTTTCAGTGCATTAGATTAAACCTCTTATGGAGTTCCTTGTTTAATATTACTTTATTTTTTAGTATTATAGTATTGACATTTACCTTGCAAGTAAACAGTGAGAGTTTAGCATGTGTCCAAATAGTCCAGTATACCATTAGCCTAAATATTATGAATTTATTTCAGAAAAGCTAGTGTATGTGTATACATATGTTTTTTATTTGATTATAATTCTTTGAAATTATTTCCTTGTAATTAATAGCTTTATTAGGAAGATTTTCATGTTATTTTTAATAGCTTATTAAATAAAATGCAAATGTACATATAGCAAACTAATATTTTATGGTTGCTTTAAGAAATCTCAGTTTGAAATTAAACTGTCATTACTTCACTTTTTACTTACAGGACTTGTGTATATGTTCTTGGGCTCATAGCCAAAACCAAGCAAGGCTGTGATATTCTAAAATGTCACAACTGGGATGCTGTAAGGCACAGTCGTAAACATCTGTGGCCAGTGGTTCCAGATGATGTAGAACAACTCTGTAATGAACTCTCATCTGTCCCAAGCACCCTAAGTTTGAACTCGGAGTCAACAAGCTCTAGACATAATAGTGAAAGTGAATCTGCACCATCAAGTGAGTGTTATGACAGCATCATATGAAGTTAGCCAAAACTAACACTGCCGATATAAAAATTTAAATGAATTTTACATTCTTAATTTACTTCTTTCTGAGATAATTTCGCAGTAATAGCCTCTTGGAGAATGTGTATCTTTTCACAACAGGGAGTATAGCCATCAACCTATGTTGTTTCCCTTTGCTTTCTAAATAGCTGTTGGAAATTCCTACTTACAGAGTTAAATAATAAATCATGTGCCAGAAGAACCATCCCCCTGCTTTTTTTTGCAGTTTCTAATAAGTAAATGTTTATTCACCTACTGTCATCTTTTACCTAATTCGTCAGTTCATTTTTCATATATAGGGTTTTTGAGCTAGAATACATTTGTTAAGAGATATTATATTGATGTACTCATTTTTAGAAGAAAAACTAAATTTTAAAATTAAATAGTGAAACTGCTAAAAGGAAGTATCAAAAATCAACTAAATGAAGTTTTAAAAAATCAGCTAAATGAAAAATGTATTGCATTAAACACCATTGTGTTAAACGGTGCTAGGTGCAAAAATTTAAGACACAGTTTTTTTTTTAAGAGGATAGGACAATATTTATCAAACATATTTCACGAGATCTAAGATATCCTAAATTATAATACGCACACCACTGTGTAAGAAAAAAAGATGCCTATTGCAAGATACATCCTGATTTTAGCGTGTGAAACATGTGCATCTTAAAATTGACATAATACGGAAAAACAGTGCAATGTGCAAGTTTAAGATTTTGTTTTGCCTTTGTTCAGAATATATTTGAAATCATTTCTAGGTATTCAACAGAAAAATAAAATACAATCCCATAGATGTCATTAGTCACCTGGATTGAATCTTTTAGGTAGGCATTGAATTTAGATGAGTTTCTTAGTACCTAAGACAAAATGAGAAATAAATGTAATTTGTTTAAACATGAACTTAAAATGTTGTGACTCAGTTCTAAGTGTATGTTGTTCAAGATTGGACATTCATTTCTTATAAGATTGATTTCTCTTGCCTGTTGTGATTGGAAGTATAAACCACCAGGAACCTGTACCAACTGAATAAACATCCATAGTCAAGTCTCGTCTCTGCCTTTAATTTTATCCTGAATATTTGGAGGTTTTAGAAACTTACTGTGAAACAAAAGAAACTTTAGATAAGCTGTGACATAATGAGTCCTGTAGTTTTTTTTTTTTGGAAATAACAGAAGATTTCATAATGACATAATTTTATATTTTATTCAAATACAAATTCTGGATCTCAAGGAAGCTCTGTTTATTTGGCTCAGCAGTGTTAACTATTTTTGAAAATATTTTTTCCAGGTGACTATTAGACAAAAATTTCCTCAGCTATGTCACTTAAAGTTGCCATAATTATTTGTTCTTTTTAATGTCCTTTTATTATCAATCCTTTTATCATAGGTATGTTCATCATGGAGGATGACCGGTTTGGCAGTAGCTCTACTAGTACATTTTTCCTCGACATCAATGAAGATGCAGAGCCAGCATTTTATGACCGACCTGGACCTATAAAGGATAAAAATCCATTCCCTTTCTTTGCTTCTAGTAAACTTGTGAAGAATCGTATCTTAAATTCTCTTACTTTGCCTAATAAAAAACATCGTAGCAGCAGTGATCCAAAAGGAGGGAAACTGTCATCTGAAAATAAGACAAGCAACAGGCGGATCAGAACGCTTACAGAGCCCAGTGTTGACTTTAATCATAGTGATGATTTCACACCCATATCCACAGTACAGAAAACATTACAATTAGAAACTTCATTTGTTGGGAATAAACACATTGAAGACACTGGTAGTACTCCAAGTATTGGAGAGAATGACTTAAAATTCACCAAAAGTCTTGGTACAGAGAATCACAGAGAAAACACAAGCCGAGAAAAATTAGTTGTAGAAAGTTCATCGAGCTCACATATGAAGATACGTAGCCAGAGTTTTAATACAGATACTACAACAAGTGGCATAAGTTCAATGAGTTCAAGTCCTTCACGAGAGACAGTAGGTGTAGATGCTACAACTGTGGACACAGACTGTGGAAGTATGAGTACTGTGGTAAGTACTAAAACTGTTAAGACAAGCCACTATTTGACGCCACAGTCTAACCATCTCTCTCTCTCTAAATCAAACTCAGTGTCCCTGGTGCCTCCAGGTTCTTCTCATACACTTCCTAGAAGAGCACAGTCCCTTAAAGCACCCTCTATTGCTACAATTAAAAGTCTAGCAGACTATAACTTTAGTTACACAAGTTCTAGAGATGCCTTTGGCTACGCTACCCTGAAAAGATTACAGCAGCAAAGAATGCATCCATCCTTATCTCATTCTGAAGCTTTGGCATCCCCAGCAAAGGATGTGCTGTTTACTGATACCATCACCATGAAGGCCAACAGCTTTGAGTCCAGGTTAACACCAAGCAGGTGAGCAAATAAACATTTTAAAATGAACATGGTTGAATTTTAACAGACTTAAATGTAAAGCCTTAGCTAAGTTTTATATCTACATAAGCCTCAGAACTGACCTACTGTTTACTGTAGTAGGCTATAAGCTCCTAGTTACCCGGATATGATTTGAAATGGATTCTTGCAGCTGCGAGGGGGGAAAAGAAACTCCTTTAGGCCCTGGAAATAAACATACATGCTTTGCAAGGACACACAAGTCACAAGCTTTTTTTATTTATTTCTCGCTTCTGCAAGGATCGATTTTAAAAAGAAGCATGTCGGGGGAATCAGGAGCTTAAGACCTACAATAACAAACAACTTTTTCAGGTAGGTCAATTTAAGGCTCCAAAAGTTGACCTTTTCTTTTTTTTTTTTTTTTTTTTTTGAAGATAACAAAATTTCAGTACAAGTCTTTCCAGCTTAAGTTGTTTAGTCGCTAAGTCATGTCCGACTCTTTTGCGACTCCATGGACTGGTAGCCCGCCATTTTCCTCTCTGCTTGGGATTTCCCAGGCAAGAATACCAGAGTGGGTTGCCATTTCCTTCTCTACAGGATCTTCCTGACCGTGGGATCAAACCTGCGTCTCCTTCATTTGCAAGCAGGTTCTTTACCACTGAGCCACAAGGGAAACCCTCAGTTTAAGTAGCTGTGATAACTAAGTAGGAACCAAATGAACATTCAGTGAATTACTTGGTCCTCAGAATTCAGCATTGCAGTTTGCCTGTGCTCAAGAACATTTGGGAGATTTCTGCTGTATCTAAAGATTATATCAAGTTGGTCAAAGTAGTAAATTTTATCTATAAAAGATTTTCATTGCTAACTCTGATTTTTGCAAAAATTTCTACAACCTAATTTTTTGTTGAGTCAAGTACTTCTAAAAATCTTCTGTAGTTTTTGATTATTCATTTACATTTATTAAGTGACTGCCAAGTAGTCATCCTAGTTCCTAGCACAAATTAAGCACTCAAAAAAGTTAGCTATCATCATCATTATCACTATTATTATTGATAGCTGTTTCTTTAATGTAATCCATTTGGCTCTTATGTAATCAAGTTGTTAAGAAGTTATGAAGGAATTTTCTTTCAGTAATGTTAACACGTTTATTAGAAGAGACTCCTTGCAGCAGATAGTAAATTATGTTCCCTTTGGTAAGATTTCATAAATTATGCAATACTGTCTTATCTATCTGACAACATCATCCCTCTCCACAACTCACTAGTATAAAGCTATGCAGTGACATTCACAAATTTTATTCAGAGGAGGTACCTCTGACCCACATTCAAAATTTATCAGTGTGTATTCTAACAAGTGTGGATATCAGGTTTTCAGGCCTATAGAACAATAATTAAAACCTTTTACTGTTAAGGACCCTGTGACAAGAAAGAACAGCCGTTGAAATTGGTAGCAAAAGAGGAAACTTTTATACTAAAGCAAAATACTTGAAAACTCAGATTATAGCAGCTAGTAGCATTCAGCCAGGGGCAGTAATGTAGCACCCAAAATAAGTAGTAAGGACGCCACCATCTTACAGCTCAATACAATAAAAAAAAAGCGCTGTTAACTCTGAACCACCCAGTTAAGATTATTCTACCCACTTAGAATCATTCTATCTTGTTGAAGCAGGTATTTCTATCTAAACTGGTTACAGCACAGGTAAAAAGTTTCATTGCTTAACTATTCATTAGAATAAATGAGAGATGACAACAACTCCAAATCACTATTTCCTAATCAGTCTGGGTTCTTAGGATCTTATTTCCTGTACTCTCTGTTAGAATGAGAGAGGGTATATGGAAGTTTTACTCCCAGAGTAAAATTCCAGGTTATTTACATTATAAAGGATTGCTATATATTTTTCATTTCTTGGGAGAGGGAAAAAATGAAAACGAGAAAAAGCAGTCAAGAGAAACAAGAACAACTGTACAAAGGAATGAATGCCGAACAGAAATCTTACGTTCTTCAAATCTTCCACTTATTCTTCAAACTGTGTTAAGTATTTAATATTTAACCAGGGTCCATGGAGGAAAAATTTGTTGATATTAGTCTTCCTTTTCCCACTTCTTTCTTTTGGTTAATTCAGAGAAAATGAAAATGATGGAAGATAGCTATACATTTACTCTTACTAGTTTGGATCGAAGCTGAAAAGATTTTTTCCTATAAAATTAGAAGAGTAGTCATTCTCATACTGTGGTATAATGATTAGCATGAATCCAGCAGTCTTAAAAACCGTATCTTTCTGAGGTGTTTCTTTGAGGCATAGCAGAAAAAAACACTGAAGTAGGAATCCTGAACTCTTGAGATCTAATCTCAGCACTAAGTGAAGGAACTTGGAAAAAGTTCCATAATTATGCTGTAGTATCTCATCTCCTTGGAATTCAAAAGCTTTGCAAGCCTTATCAATCCAGAACAAAGGCAGACAAACCTCTCAATTGTTTACTGTTGTAAATCTATATAGTAAAATTCATGAATTTTGAAATATGTAGGCCTCATTTGCTTGGATGTAATTGGAGTAGATCAGTGATTTTAAGCATTTCTTAAAGCATTAACTTTTTAAGTAGAGAACCCCTTTCTTCAGAAAACTTTTCTGTGGAAATCCAATGTGAAGAATATGTAAAAATGGAGCTACTCTGATTGAAATAGGTATTGTGGAGGCAAGTATAACAATAATTTCTTCCCCTTCAGTCCAGTAGTCTTTGAAGAGTTCTCTGGAATTAGAAAGATATAAAAGTACAAATTAAAAACTGCGGCCCTAGTTTATAAAATTTGTTAATTTCAATTCTGAGTGATTTTTAGTTGGGAATTAGGAGTGGTTTTTCCTATGTTACTTTTAGTAGCTATTTATAAAGCATTTATTTTGTATGCTTTTCAAAATCTTTGTTATCAGGCTACATTTTTACATTTTAAATGATTTGAATTTTCAAATAGCAGTATACATATACTGTAGAACCTTGAGTACTGCCTTGTATATACAAAGCAGGCATATAATAAAATATTTTAGTATGTCTGTTGCATGAATGAAAATCTGTATAAGGAAGGTATATCTTGTGGAAATGTTAGTAGTCCATGGCATGGAATCACTGGTAAGGAATGTATTGAGGAAACATCAGTGCTTCATATAAACTATCTTTTGTAGTATTTATATATGATACCATTTTTACTGTTTTGTGTCTGTCTGCTATATTAGAAAATCTTATGTTGATAAAGTAATTACTATACAAAAGAATAAGTTATTAAGCTTATTTTAATAAAAGTAGTATTAAATAGAATTAATAGATGTGCCCTTACTTGTATGATAGCAAATCTGGCAGTCTCAAGTGACTGTGATGTTAATATTTGGATAATACCTCTATTTTCTGAGGTCAGTTTTGTTTTTATTTTTATTTCTAGATGTTGAAAGTTACCTTAATTGCTCACCTTTTCACTTTTACCTGAGAGACCATAACAGTTGTTTTTGGTCAACAGTCAACATTACTAATGAACTTTTATATATCAATTTATAGGAGATAAATATTTTCAAGTGTTCTATATGTTCTCGGTGCATAAGATGGCACTGTTTAGTACTTGATGTGCTTTCTCTCCTTTTTGAAGATATGAAAGAAAATAGACTACAGTTATTTATCTGATTGTTATAACAAATCAAGAAACTAATGCAGTTTTTTTAATGATATTCTAGGTTCATGAAAGCTTTAAGTTATGCTTCGCTAGATAAAGAAGATTTATTAAGTCCTATTAATCAGAATACGCTGCAGCGATCCTCCTCCGTGAGGTCCATGGTGTCCAGTGCGACTTACGGTAGCTCAGATGACTATATTGGTCTTGCTCTTCCAGTAGATATCAATGATATATTCCAGGTATCATAAATTCTTTTGGTTTCTTTTGAATTAGTTTACTGTTCTTTTTCATATTCTATTAATTGCTTACTGGAAATTATAATTTAGAGTAAATACTAATTTTAGGGAAGGTGATATTCTTAGGCAGTTTTAGTTAAAGAAATCTTACTATAAGAATTATTCCACCTTTCTTGACTATTCTGTACTCTTTTTAGCACCTCTAAGTCCCCAAAACATTATCCTTTTTCTCTTCTCATACTAAATCAACATCTTGTTTGATTTCTTTATCTGTATATTCTCTATAGAAATTTTAAGTCCTAATCTTGCTTTTTAGTCACGTTTGACTTATTCCTGTTTTTTTTAATTGATATATAAGTGACATAAAACAAGGTTTAAGTTTGAAATGTACAGTATATCCCTTGTTTTATTTAATCCTTTGATTCTGCTTATCTCATACATGGCAGCCACGTACTGTGGTAATCCCACAAAATACAAATCTCTAGATGGTAGACAGAATTAAGAATACACATTTGTCTAGAACACCAAAAACATTTTGCTGCTGCTGCTAAGTCGCTTCAGTCGTGTCCAACTCTGTGCAACCCCATAGACGGAAGCCCACCAGGCTCCCCTATCCCTGGGGTTCTCCAGGCAGGAACACTGGAGATAAATTCTAAAATAATTATTCTAATATCCATTTAAGTAACTAAGGATAGATAAGGACCTTAATGGTTTTATGTTATTTTGTCAAGTTTTGGTAATATAACTTCCTTCAGTATCTTTTCATTATAGGTTCATGTGCTCTAGTAATTCCATTTAAATTATATTTCATTTAATTTTGCTAATATTCATAAAATGAATTTCTTTTTATAATAGGACTTACCGTGACTTATATCTATTTCAGGTAAAGGATATTCCTTATTTTCAAACAAAAAATATACCTCCACATGATGATCGAGGTGCAAGAGTATTTGCCCATGATGCTGGAGGTAATGTATGGTTTTTGTTCTCTTTATATTAAAAAGAAAATTCTTATCAGTAGGATGACACTAAAAATTCACATGTACTTAATTTTGGGTAAAAAAATAGTTGAGTCAATTTAAAATTAAACCATAACTTTTTTTGAGGGGGAACTAAGTACCTAGCCTCTCAAGAAGACAAAAACCAGATCAGTTATTTCTGTTTTAAACATATAATATATGAAAAAAAATTTAGCACTTACCCTTTTTGGAGACAGGAGAGAGAGAAAATAATTATATGCATGATCTCTCTTTGCTATGAGCTGTAGTATTCTAATTAATATATGCATATCAGCCACAGATTTAAAGCTTTATAATCTTGATTTTTTTCTTAACAAGGACCTCTTTAGACCCCGAATTATTTACTTTTTCTTTATGCAGATATTGAGAAGAATTGAAATGATACCTAATTGTATAATTTTATTTTTTTATTTTGTATTTAAAACCTCATGTTAAAGTAAGATAATTATATCTGCTGATGTTAATTATTTTCCTAATTTAAAGCAAATTATCCTATTTTTCTCCCCAATTAAGGTTAGATTTTGAGTCATAAAAGGTGTTCTGATTTTCTTCCCTAATTTCCCTTCTTTAAAATTCCACATAGTTTAATGCACCTCGAAAGAAGTGTCAGTGATGCCATCTTCCTCAGATTATGTTTTATATTTATTCACACACAGGTCTTCCATCTGGAACTGGAGGTCTTGTAAAAAACTCTTTTCACTTGCTACGACAGCAGATGAGTCTTACGGAAATAATGAATTCAATCCATTCAGATGCTTCTCTGTTTTTAGAAAGTACAGAAGACACTGGACTACAGGAACATACAGATGATAACTGCCTTTATTGTGTCTGTATTGAAATTCTGGGTTTCCAGCCCAGTAACCAACTGAGTGCAATATGTAGTCATTCAGGTGAGTGATTATGTCTGTCTGGATGAATCCACCTGAATTTGAATCTGCTCCAGTCACAAGACCTCTCCCAGCCCTACTGATCATCCTTCTTTCTCCGTCTCTTTCCCTCAGCTTCAGTGCAGTCCCTCAGCATCTACTTGTGGAGTGTTAGTGTTTGTCTCCAATTCTGTCCCCTTGCAGTTCACCTTTCATACTGTTGCCTTGGATTAGTCTGTTAACAGTTCTTAACTGACTTTTTATGTCTCGCACACAAGACTCTGATCTGTCGATTGTTTTTATCACCATTCTCCTATCTTGTGATTGACATGCCATTACTGACTTATTTGGTGGTTTTGAACAGATTATGCTCTTTTTCATGATTCTGGGCTTGAAAAGTGTGTTTTCCATGCTGTTCCCTCTTGTACCTTCCCCTCCTCACACACATGCAAGCTCACACATAGCCACACAGAGTCCATTTGGCAAGCCCACCTCATCCTCAGAGACGGGAATGTTTTATCTTCACAACTTTGTCTGACCCTCTTAGTCAGATACTGACACTTTTTCCTCTTTACTTTTATTGCCCTTTGTACATAGATCTCTTGTGTTAATTATTGTTGGTTATTTTTTCCCATTCCATTCAGTAAGGTGCTTCAGGGTATAGTCTGTCATGCCCTTTCATTTTTATTTTCTAACACCTAGCTACATACTGCTTTATATACTAGGCACTCAGTATGTTTTTGGTGAGGTAGAAAGTGAATCAGACCCAGATTCAGCCTTTTTATATGATATGTATGTTTAAAATATAACCATAGATACCTTTTCTTGGTGAATATCACTTTGCCACCCTCAGAAAAATGTAGTGATAACCAGAGTTCTCTGGGCCATTCATCTCCACTTCTCCATGGTATTCTGATTAAAAGCTTCCCAACTGATGGATTTCGGCACACTGATAACTGAGTAGGTTATGGATGTGCTGAGAGATTAATCCTCTCCCAATAGGGCCTGGGTTTGACAAACCCTTGGACAAGGCACTTCCCACTGCGAACAGGGACTCAGCCTGCTATATTATTTTCATTTTCTGTTGAGTGAAAGGTTTGGTCAGTATTGTTCTGATGTACACAGAAAAGAAGATGCTACTTTAAGTCATTTGTCTATACATTATTTATGATGTTTTAGTTCTTGTAAGTTCTGTTTATTTACTCATTCAGCAAATACTTAGGAAGCACTTACTTTGGAGTTTTGCTATACTGTTTTCTCTTTATCAAACAGGAAATAGGGAAGCCAGCTGTCTAATTATGCTGTCACAAGACAGTCCAGCAAATTCTAATCCATTTGTGATCTATTGCTGAGCTAGTTGGGCTTCTCTGGTGGCTCAGACAATAAAGAGTCTGCCTGCAGCGTGGGAGACCCAAGTTCGATCCCTGGGTCGGGAAGATCCCCTGAAGAAGGAAATGGCAACCCACTCCAGTATAGTAATCAAGTTGAGACGCATCAAGTTTGGGACTTGTGGAAGAATTGCTGCCGTCAATGAGGCTCTCACCTTGGCTCAGCCATTAGAACCCCTTGACTTGTGATTCAAGTGATATGAAGTGGGGAGAATAACTCTTAATTGGGAAATGATTACAGTTTACTACTGATATCCTCTCAGAGGTGTGAAAGGAAGCAGGCTAGTTGTTAAGAAAACACTGAACCTCTACTCATTCATGCAGTCAACTTAATATTTATTATGTCATTCTGGGGATCAGGCATTGCTCTATATGCTAAGAAGACAGTTGTGAGAGGAAAAAATAAAAAGACACTATTCTTATATTGTATATCCAATGGAGAAGGAAATGGATTGATCAACCACTCAATCAATACACAAAATAATAACCATATTTGCAACAAGTGCCATCAAGGGTAGGTACCAAGTATTGTTTTTCCTCAGTCATATCTAATTCTTTGTGACACTATGGACTATAGCCCACCAGGCTCCTCCTCTGTCCGTGGGATTTCCCAGGCAAAACTACTGGTAGCCATTCCCTTCTCCAGGGGATCTTCCCAGCTCAAGGATCAAACCCAGTTTTCCCACATTTCAGGCAGAGTCTTTACCGCCTGAGCCACCATTACTTCCTGCCTGGTATTAGCAAAGGAATAGAACCTAGTGAGCTTCCCTGGTCGCTCAGTGGTTAAGAATCTGATGGCAGTGCGGGAGACCTCCTGCAATACAGGAGATGCAGATTCGGTCCCTGGGTTGGAAAGATCCCCTGGAGAAGGAAATGACAAACCCACTCCAGTATTCTTGCTTGGGAAATCCCATGGACAGAGGAGCCTGATGGGCAGCAGTCTGTGGGATCGCAGAAAGAATCGGACATGACTTGACAACTAAACAACAAACATCATCAAATAGGCAGATCGAAGAAGAGACTTCTGAAGAATTGCTCTTGAGCAGTGGTTGAAAGAGTGAATAGAACCTAACTAAATGAAGACTGGAGTATAGAGAATTTTAAGAGAGAGGAAGGAACATGAGCAAAAGTCTTCTCTGATGGGGGAAGCATGGGACACCCATGGGAATGGAACTCAGAAAGTGAAGGGAGAGGAAATACAGGATCAGCCTGGAAAGACAGGTAGAGACCAGGTACTGCATAGCTCTTTCTACCCAAAGTCGTCCATGAACCAGCAGCATCAGCATCACCTGAGCACTTGTTAGAAATGTCGTTTCAAACTCTGCCCCACACAGAATCAGAATCAACATTTTAACAAGATGCCCAGGTTATTCATGTATACATTAATGTTTGAGAAACACTGCTATTGGCCATATTAAGGAATTTATGTATCAGAAGGGAGATATCTTTATTATCCATGCATGCTTATTTATGTCCAACTTTTTGTGATCCCATGGACTGTAGCCCCCAGACTCCTCTGTCCATGGAATTTTCTGGGCAAGAATACTGGAGTGGATTGCTGTTTCATCCTCCAGGGGTTCTTCCTAACCCAAGAATCGAACCTGTATCTCCTGCATTGGCAGGCAGTTTCTTTACCACTGAGCCACCTGGGAAGCCCTGTTATCTGTGTGCAGATAACTAAACAATGGTTCCTCTGCTTTTCTTTAATTGCAGTATCAGTAATTTACAATGTTGTGCTACTTTCAAGTATACAGCAGAGTGATTCAGGTATACATGTGCGTATGGGTGTATTCTCTCTCAGGTGCCTTTCCACTGTAGGTTATTACACAATACCGAATATAGTTCCCTCTGCTATACAGTAGACCCTTTTTGTTTACCCATTTTATGTGTAATAGTGTATATATGTTAATCCAAAACTCCTAATTTATCTCTGCCCATCCCCTTTGGTAACCATAAGCTTGTTTTTTATGTCTGTGAACCTATTTCTGTTTTGTAAATCAGTCCATTTGTATCATTTTTAGATTCCACATGTAAGTGATACCACGTATTTGTCTTTCTCTTCTGACTTAATTCGATAATCTCTAGGTCCATCCATGTTTCTGAAAATGGCATTATCTCATTCTTTTTCATTGCTGAGTAATATTCCAACTTCTTTATCCATTCATCTGTCGATGGACATTTAGGTTGCTTCCATGTCTTGGCTGTTGTGAATAGTGCTGCTCTGAACATTGGGGTGCATGTGTGATTTTGAGTTATCGTTTTCTCTGGGTATATGCCAGGAGTGGGATTGCAGGATCATATGGTGACTCTAGTTTTTTAAGGAACCTCCATACCATTCCCCACAATGGCTGCACCAATTTTATTCTCACCAACAGTATAAGAGGTTTCATTTTTCCTCTGTACCGTTTCTAACATTTGTTGTTTGTAGACTTTTTAATGATAACCATTCTGACTGGTGTAAGATGATACCTTATTGTCGTTTTGATTTGCATTTCTCTTATAGTGGTATTGAGCATCTTTTTCTGTGCTTGTTGGCCGTTTCATGGTCATCTCTATGCCTTCTTTGGAAAAATGTCTGTTTAGGTCTTCTGCCCACTTTTTGATTTTTTTTTTTTTTAATTGAGCTGTATGAGCTGTTGTATATTTTGGAAATTAATTCCTTGTCAGAAGCATTCTTTTCAAATATTTTCACCCAGTCTGTAAGTTGTCTTTTCGCTTTGTTTTATGTGTGGTGTTTTTGGTGGGGGGAAGGTTTGCTATACAAAACTTTTAAGTTTATTTTGGTTATTTTCATTTCCATTTCAATTACTCTGGGAGACAGATCCAAAAAAACATTGCTATGGTTTATGTCAAACAGTGTTGTACCTATGATTTCCTCTAGAAGTTTAGGTCTCTAATGCATTTTGTGTTTATTTTTGTATGTGGTGCTAGAGAACGTTCTAATGTTTCATTTGAACATTTCATGCTTTTACATGTAGCTCTGCAGTTGTACCAGCACCACTTTTTGAAAAAACTATCTTTTACTCAGTGTATATTCTTGCCTCCTTTCTCTTAGATTAATTGACCATATGTTCATGGGTTTATTTCTGGATTGTCTATTCTGTTTCCTTTATCTGTATGTTGTATGTCTGTTTTTGTGCCATTACCACACTGTTTGGATTACTGTAGTTTGCAGTAGTCTGAAGTCGTGCCTCTGCTGTGTAATGATAATTTTAAAGAGACATCAGGACTTGAACACAAGACTTTTCATTCTTTAAAACTTGCAGTCCGGTGGTAATGTTGGTAGTGGCAGTTGTTCAAAAAAATGTTGAAGCTCCGAGGAAAGGCGATTAGGATATTTCCTAACATTGTATTCTGTGTCTACCACCTTCTCAGATGTGTATGCAGTGTATTGTTAAGTATGCAAGGCAAAATGTTGGCCGCATTATATGTTTCTTTGGGGTGCACTTCATGTATACCACTGCATTTGCCATATTGTAGCTAACCAACTAAAAGTGGGTTAGACTAGTGTTTTAGACTAGTCCATCTGTGAAAGAGAGCCCTGGAAAAAAATCAGACTATAAAGGATAATAGCAAGGAGTTTGGTTTGAATGTCTGGATAATTAAACTGGCAGATTTGTGAGGAGTGGGTAGAGATTACATTGAGTAAAGGAGGGCCCTAAAGAGACAGTGCTGGTTTTCAAAAATATTAGCTGTAAAACCCCTGTTTCAATAGTAGTACATACAAAAGATCAGTGGTATGCAGATGACGGTGTAAGGGGAACATCAGGTGGTATCCCATCTCCCTGTCCTCGCCCAAATGTACAACTGGGGATGGAGGAGACTGGGAAATGCCAGAGCTCCAGGGAATACTCAGACCCCTGGTGTAAACATAGCAGGGTGTGAGGTTTGGTGTCAAGAGCACTTAGGTTCAAAGCCAAACTTTTCCATCTTATTATTTGATCTTGGGCAATATACTTAGTTTCACTGAGCTTTACTTTTAATTTTTTCTTAAATTTCTAAATGGGAATAATGATACCTGCCTTATGGTGTAGTTTTGGTACTTACTAACATGTAAGATTAGCATTCACTAAGCTTATCCATTAATGGTGACTCACACTAAGTTGTTTACATTAGAAATAATATTCTTTCATAAATTCTGATAGTTCAGTTAGAATGATCTTACTGTGTACCTAAGGAAAATCTCCTAGTTCATTTCAACAATAGTCTCCTTGTTTTTGCTGCCCAGGAGAAATGATGATCAGGTGGATCAGAGCTCCTCACAGAAATTCTTGATTTTTTTCATGAATTGTTTCAACATTTAATATATTCTATTTGGAGACTTCACTTTCTGATAGGAAGAATTTAGCTTATGATTTTTCTGAGTTAACCCATATGGACTTGCATAATTTTTTCCCTAGAGCTTTTTGTTCTTTCTCACATAAGGCTACATTCAGCCTTATGCCTAGATACAGGGAATAAAGAAGGTATGCAGTCTCTTAGAGGCTGATCTATCTTATACTTCATGTCTCCATTTTTAACTAAAAGATAAAATAAAGCTGAGCTAGTGGCTCAGACAGTAAAAAATCTGCCTACAGTGAGGGCAACCTGGGTTCGATCTCTGAGTTGGGAAGATCCCCTGGAGGAGGGCATGGCAACCCACCCCAGTATTCTTGCCAGGAGAAGCCCCTTGGACAGAGGAGTCTGGCGGACTGCAGTCCACGAAGTTACAAAGAGTCAGACACAACTGAGCAACTAAGGACAGTACAGAATATTATTAATTAAAAAGAGAGGAAACAATAAAAGCAACAGATACAGTTAAGAGACTAAACGTCAATTACACAGATAAAAAGGTTCAATTTATGGACATAATGCTTCATCCAAATTAAAAATAATCATGAAATGTGTTGAGTAAAAGTGTGTTTAAGTTTCATTGCATTGAATAGCTTTCAAAATAAATGTCCCTAAAAGTCAATATCAGTCTAGTATGCAGTTTTGGCCTTTAGCAGATCTTCTATGCCTAAGAAGTAGGTCACCTAGCTTCCCAATTTCAAGAACTTTTGGTTTTCCATATCCTACTGATTAATAAATAGTGCCAATATTCTACCCACATGTTCTCTGAAGTTTCCATTTAGCACATGTAATTATTTCATTAAAAATTTTTATTCATATGGTTTAGCAAGTTTCATACAAAAGATAGCCCATGGATTAAAAGCCTTCTGTTACCACTATTCTTAGGATGCTTTTTCACATCTTCCAGTGGGAGAAGATGTGAAGAAGACTCTAGCAAGGCTTCCCTTGTAGTTCAGTTGGTAAAGAATCTGCCTGCAATGCAGGAAACCCAGGTTCAATTCCTGGGTCAGGACAATCTCCTGGAGAAGGAAATGGCAACCCACTCCAGTATTCTTGGCTGGAGAATTCCATGGACAGAGGAGTCTAGTAGGCCACAGTCCATGGGGCAAGAGTTGGACATGAGTAGCAACTAAACCACCACAGTGGGAGAAACTAATCCTTTTGGCTTTGTTTAGTTAGAGGTGTGATTTTTTTTTTTTTAAATAAGAATGGATGATATCTTTAGAAATAAAATGTGGTTATAACAGGTTAGAAATGTTAGGAGTCATCACTGGTTGAAGATGAGGCTGAAATGAATAAGTTTATAACCTTCCACAAACAATATTGACACAGAAAGTATAATTTTCTTATTGTTCTTTCTGCTGGAATATTTTTGTCTTTTTACTTCCTGGGAAGCTTACTGAGTCCAAAATAACATAGCCATTTCTTACCTGGTTATTCAGCATTACTGGTTTTTAAGTACATCTTTAGTTTTCAGATCTTTTGGCAGTAGTTTTATTTTTAAAATCAGTGTATAATTTAAGTAGCATATGTTACTTTTAAGTACCTGACAGATGCATGATTTTCTTAGTAACCAAGATATTAAAACTATGCTGAGTTGATATCCTGAGGAACCAGAACATATTCTGCTTAATATTACGTCACTGTTAATCTTAGGAAGTACTTAAAGGTGAGATGAGGTAGTGGTATCTATTCTACTGAAAGCAGCATAGGGAGAATAGTATGTGTTGATGTAGGTCTAGTTTCTTAGACTTTTTAAAAAACTCTTTATTACTATTCTGACAATGTACTGTAATGGAAAAAGGATAGGACTAACTATCAAGAGGTCTTACCTTCTGACTGATGGTGTTTTCTCTGAATCTCTCTTCTTAGCGTACTAAGGTTGCATGATTTTCTGGGTTGCCCAGTGTTATCTCCTAAAAGGATAACTGAAGACTTTCTGATTTCCATTTGCTCTAATCACTTAGTCTAAGTGCTCAGGCAGTTTTTAAATAAAAAACATTGATGTCATTTTAGCCACACTAAGGTGTTTAGTTGACTTTAAAATCCCATCTAGGAGTAGACCTTAGCAATGCATGGATAAGTTTAACCCTATGAAAGGAACTGATAAGTCTGGGGAACTATGATTGTTATATTGGTGATTATTAAATGGTAAGACTAGCAAGTGATAGAATAATAGATACAGTGTAATCTCATTTATACACCTAAAGAGCAAGAGAGAGAAATTTAAAATAGCAGAAGATCTGAATTTTTATATATTTAAGGAGAGGGCTATTTAGTTTAAGGGTGGGAGGCATGGAAGAGGGGGTAGGTAAAAGATCTTCACTTATTCTATATATATCTTTATATGAATTCTTTAAACACATATTTATTATTTTTGTAGTTTAGGAAAAAAAATCTTATGTGTAAATGTCTTTAGAATTTAACACTTTACTATTTGAGCAGTCTGTAAATTTACTTTGAAAATCTTCATCTTGGAAAATAATTATTGAAGAGACTGGAAGGAAATTACAAGGAACCATTCCTTTGTGGTATACAGTATAAGCATAGGAATTAAGCTGTTTTGATCTGTTTATTGAATTAATTTATTTCTTCAGACCTTCAAGACATTCCATATTCTGATTGGTGTGAGCAGACTATCCATAATCCCTTAGAAGTAGTTCCCTCTAAATTTTCTGGCATTTCTGGATGCAGTGATGGAGTGTCTCAAGAAGGCTCAGCCAGCAGCACCAAAAGTACAGAATTACTACTAGGTAAGTTTTCGGATTTAAATCCAAACCTTGTTAATATAACTGTACTTAGTTGTTTGTTGTTAATGATGAGTGCTGTTCATTAGTTGTCTCAAATCTATGACAACTTAGTTTTATTGAGGTATATTTAATCAACTATTGTACCTATATCAGCTGCTGATGCATACTCACATAGTTGTCTGCTTTCATTAGAAAGAATTTTGATCCCAAAATGATTGGCAGGTCATGTGCAGTTTATCTCAGTTTTATATATATCTTTGGTAAAGTTTAAAACAAATTCCATGAGTTATAGTAGTTTTCTATTGTGATACAGATAAAATATTTTTATCTTCTTTTCAGGTGTTAAAACAATTCCAGATGATACACCAATGTGCCGAATACTCCTTCGCAAAGAAGTTCTGAGATTAGTCATTAATTTGAGTAGTTCAGTTTCAACTAAATGTCATGAAACTGGGCTTTTAACGTAAGTAAGCTTTGAGCATGAGTATTCTTTGCTTTTTTATGGTGAAAAAGACACTTGAAATACTTAAAAAGTTTGATCAATTAGCTTTACATCAGTAGTTCTCATCTGCATGGCTTATCTTAGTGAGCCTAGATTTTCTTCATCTACTTCAACCAAACTAGCATATGATAACAAATTGAATGCAGAAGCAGGTATGTGAATCCAACTGTTTTCTATTCAGCCAGATGTTAAAAAGATCTGTAAAAATGTAAAATGATGACTCTTCTCACTCTTAGTTTTGGAAAATATAGTTATTTTTCATTAAAATATATATATTTATGTTAACATGTAATGATTTTATTTTTTAAATGAATTAATAAATGTTTTGAAATTTTCTAAATTTTAATTTCTTGTATGGTAATTATTGATGGCTATGGCCCACAAAAGTAAAAGTAAAGAATCCACCTGCAATGTGGGAGATGGGGGTTCGATCCCTGGGTTGGGAAGATCCCCTGAAGAAGGGAAAGGCTCCTCCACTCTAGTATTCTGGCCTGGAGAATTCAATGGACTGTATAGTCCTTGGGGTCTCAAAGGGTTGGACACGACTAAGTGACTTTCACTTTCATGGCCCACAAAAAATAAGATTTGGGGGTTTCTCAACAATTTTTAAGAAGTAGAAGAATTCTGAGACCATAAAGCTCAAGAAAAGCTGGCATTCATAAAAATAAGTGACATTTTCTTGGCTTAATTTTTCCCTATTTTTACTCCTTTTAAAAGTTGCAGAATTTTTTCGCTTTTCTAAATCACGGCAACATGATAAAAGAATATTCAGGCCATCTTCAACATCTTTGATATGCACTATTTAAAGCTGTGGTCCTCAAAAAATGAAATGCACTTCAGGGTCTCCTGTGGGACTTTACAAAATGTAGTAGCACATACACCAGCGCCCCACTGCAGACTTCCTGGCCAGAAGCTTTAAGTGTAGAGGGTCCTTCACCTGTATTAGCCCACCCACTGCTGGTTCTGAGGTGCTGGACCAGGCGAGAGCCACTAGTAAATGCTGAAAGATACAAAGATAGAGCCCAAAGTTCAAATTCAGTGTAACTTTAAAAATTTATTTCTATTTTAAAGCTTAGTTTTAAAAATACTTGAGTTATTCTAGGCCAGTAAATACATTGTGTAATTTCTCAAGCCAGTGAAAAAGAATATTTCTCACTTTCCAAGAAGTATTTGGGTTTTTATCATTTTAAGAGATAGCCCAAACTTAAAATAGTTATAATTTAAGTGTGAGATAGGAATATTTACTATTTTATATTCTTATGCCCTCACCCCAGATATGTCACTTGATCTATATATCGAGAGGAAAAAAATACTTAAAAATGATATTTTGAAAGAAAATAAGCAAGTCATTATTACAATTTTTATCACATCCTAGTCTTTTCTTTCATTTTAGAATTAAAGAGAAGTATCCTCAAACATTTGATGACATATGCCTTTACTCTGAGGTTTCCCATTTGCTATCACACTGCACATTTAGACTTCCATGTCGGAGGTTCATACAAGAATTATTTCAGGATGTACAGTTTTTACAGGTAAGTAGGATTTGTACTTCTGAATTTTATCTTTCAAAAATATTTGTTTGAATTAAACTAAAAGTTTTGAGATTATATCTGTTGATACACTAGAAAGTCATTAATAATTTACCACTTCTTCCCTAGATGCATGAAGAAGCAGAGGCTGTCTTGGCAACACCACCAAAGCAACCTATAGTTGATACATCTGCTGAATCCTGACCTCATATTTATGATGTATATAGATGTAGACTATATATATATATATATATATATATATATATATATATATATATATATATATATTCATATTGTGGACTTCTAAAAGCCTCAAAAAAGCCGACTGACTGGGCAGCAAAGACAGGAGTATCTTCTAAACGCTGTTCCAGCAATTACTGGTACATGAACAGTTGGAACTGCGGACTTCCCTAACCAAAACAACTTCCTCTCCCCTCTGTGGAGCCCCTTTGAGGGTTCATTATTCATTACCACAGTTTTAAGAGTTTTAGTTACCATTGTATGCAAGATCCAAGCACTGAGTACCTACATGGGTTTTCTACTTTTCATTTTAAGAGCATAATAACAGTGGAACAGTACGGTATGCAGAAGCACCCTACGCACCGTTATTTCTGAATTCCTTTTTTAGGGTAAATATAAAGATGCCTTGTTTGTTAACTAATTTTGGAAGCCAGGAATCAGTGTCTCTGAGGCTGCATCCTGTTAGCACAATGGGATGTTCTGTAACTGCTGGTATTAGAAGGGGATCTTTGGCCCTTCCACTTTTTTCTTCATGTTTATAACACTACTTCAGAGGTTTTTAACCTCAAAGCGAAAGAAGAGCCTCACCAACCAGGACTTATAAGTTATTTTTATGTGACTAGACTTACATAAAATTTCTTACTTGTTTTCCATCTCTTCAGTTTTGTTGCAATGTGTTATTATAGGCTATTTGAACCAATTAAGGTTTTTCACTACAGTTCCTGATTAAAATCAGAAAATTATTTTATAATTCAGAGTATTTTTCGTTTATAAAATGCATATGTTTTCAGTGCACTTCTATTTCCATTAGCTTCCCACATCACCATTTTAACAGGAACTTGAACAAAGCACTATTAATTTAGAACTAAAGTGAAAGAAAGCATTAAATAACACCTTGGATCTCTTGAGGAAAAGATAAGGTTGCCTATAATTTATACATTCCATGGGAAACGAAGAGCCATAGTTTATTTTTTAAAAAATCCTTGGTGAAACATTATTATGATTAAAAATTGTAGTGAAAAGCCTTAAGTACCAAATTTTAAAGCAGCAGTAATTTAGTTTTTATATCAGTGTTCTTGTTTTGCACAGACTAAATGCAGTGATAGGTGAGTTTATGAGTACAGTAGTTGCCTTTATCACATTTGTGAAGTTGTTAAAGTTGATGAGGGCAAAGTTTTATTTGTTTGTTTAATTTGTGTATGTCTAAAGATATTTGGAAATCTTTACAGGAATTAAACATATATGCAAATTTGTATATAAAAAAAGCATGGCCATCATCATTAGAATGCTTGTAAATGAAAGGATCTTTTTTGAGGTCTATATATAAGTAGAAAAAAAATCCAGCTGGACTGATTAGGACCCTTTTTTAATTGATTTGTTTAGACCATTTTTACAGTTAGGCATCAGCTCTGACACAGTCACATTACGGGGACTAGCATTTTCCCTTATTACAGTTCTTTTTTATAATGGACTTGTCCTTTGAGATCTCTGTAAAGAACCCTGTGAACTAGAAAGCATAACTCACAGAGATACTTTTTTTCTTTTTTTTTTTAATTTACTGGCACTGAAAGTTCCAATTGAGATGAAGCATTTCATCTCACTTCGTAACACCTCTTTGACTGCACTTCAGTGAATTGTTCTTATGTGCACTGTGTAGCGACTTACATTATAACAAAGCAGATAAGGGCTGTAAGCTGCTGCTTATGTTAAAAAGTGGTTCTTCAGATTTTCTTTCATAAAATCCAATTGAAGATAAAACAGATGCTTTTTTTTTTTTAACTTATCACTGAACCCAAGTGTTTATTTAAATGTCAACAGTACTTCTAAGAACGTTGCCTGTCACCTTGGTCTTTGGTCTTGGATGATGAAACTACCTTCCAGAGAACCAAATGTCAGAGATACTAGACCAAATAGTGGTTAAAAACTCCAAAGGAGGTAATGTAGTAATCTTATTAATAATGGGATTAACATATTTTAGACATTCATTTTTAAACACTACCTCAGTTAATATAGAGTATAAAATCTGTGGTTTAATCCCTCAAAAGTTTAACAGTAAATTCTTTTTTGTGACACACACACACCCCTTCATCCCTGGACCCCACCTCACTCATCCAACCTGAAATGAAGTCTTTGTTATTACTATTAGCCTGAACAGTTTTTTGGATTATTACTTTGAAAGATATGTATGTATATATCATAATATTTGCCTTTAGCACTTAGTTTGGGGAGACAGAGCTTTGTGGTTCTCAGTAATCTAAAAAAAAGATGTCTATATTAAGTGTATAGTGCTATTTGGTTTATCCATGTTTCACTGACAGGTCTAATACGTTTTCTTTAAGTACTTATTTGTATAAAAGTAGACTTTTACGATGAAAAATGCTCACATGCAGTGCCAAGTGATTTACTTAGGTGTTTAAAATGTTAAATTATAGCAGAAAAGATTAGGGATGTTGTCAGTGGTAATAGAAATAATTGAGAAAAGCATCTATATGTAATAGATATTACCAGACTATAAAATACCAAAATAATGTCAATACTGTAGTTTTTCAAGATTTTAGAATTAATCTTAGTCCATATAAATTTGTACTACTGGTAATTATTTAATAATTTGGAGGAATTTGGGCAGTTGTGCTGGTTATAAACTGTGAATTTCTAATTGTAAAGTGAATTGTTGTTTCTAATTGAAATTTTTTTCAAGAACAGATTTCAGCTTCACATACTAAGTAAATACTGATAAATAAGGAAATTAGAAATTAGTATTTGTAATTAAACATGGTCTAAAATTTCTTATACTTTTACTTCCTGTTTATGCTTAGGTAGATTTGAAGGGGGAAAAAGTCTTTTTTCCCTAATAAAAAATTTTCTAATAAATATTGGTAGCATAAGGGCATTCTGTAAGACATTGACATTAAAAGAGGCTCTTTGGAGGTATATACTTTATTTTACTAGTTACTCTAACATCATATGTATAAGACCTTTTGAAATGGTGTGGCTTTAATAGTTTTCAGCTCTTTTATCCAGAGCTTGAAGTAATTAAAGCTGTGTTTTTCAGGGCATATTACAGATGCAAAGTGTTCAACAGTGAGGTGTGAATGCTTATTTTGACTAGTCTACTGCTATTTATATAAAAAATTTTTTTCATTCCATTCAGAGGATGCCTTTTATCCCCACATTAAAGCACAGATCACTAAGCAATAAAAAGCAATCAAATTGTCATCCAAATTATAACTGCAATTACTTTGCATGGTGAGAGTGAGGTGCTAATTTTGTGTGAGAGGAGTTGTGTTAACTACCTTGGGAAAGGTCCTTTGGAAATAAGGTTTTTCCCCTTTTATCCTATGTTTCCAGTTTTGTCTCAGATTCAACAATCCATTAAATTAGGGGAAAAAAGAAAGTTAATTGAGAGAGTTTGATAAGAGCTGTTGGAATAAAAAGAACATTTCAGATCTTCCAAAATGTCAGTTGGGAAAGATCTCCCTTGTCTCTCCATTTAGGAACTACATTATTACCAGCTTCATTTCAAGACTGTCACTACAGTGAGAGTTTGATTATAAAAGCATACCAGTAAAATTAATAGCAGTGCTTATCAGACAATATTAACATCTGTGAGAATCTTTCTAGGAGCATTTGTTTTTTCTTTTAGTTCTAGGTTCCCAGGGTAGTTTTCATTCATAGTAGGTTTCTTTAATGAATGTGGATTTTCTCCCCTTTAGAGTATTTTTGTAACGTAGGCGGATAGCTATGCCACTGCACGCATAAATTGCACATTTTGTTTGACTTTCTTTATAAAATATTTAATTTGAAAAATATAATTTATGCCAAAAAAGTGTATCTTGTAATTTTGCCACTAATAGATTGATTTAGCACAAAATGCAAAGTCTTTGGGAAGAGGAGGGGGGAGATTTAAAACTTTCATAGATGATAGTTGAAAAATGTTCCATTATTGGCCTGTCAGAAACTCTAAAGCTGCATTGTAAAACAAATGATGTAAATTAGTTTTGAAAAGTGGTAAGGGACTGTGAAAAAAATCTCAGACTTAATGCTCCCTAACCACATAATTTTCTTCTTTTTTATTTAGTAATACGCTGCTACATATTTGGAGGTTCTGGTGTTTGTAGGTCACTGAACAGACATTGAAATCTGATTTATATTGTATAACTGTAACATAGAAAGAAAAGTATTTATATATTTTCCGTAAGAATATTTCATTGAGTTGTGTATAATTTAAATAAGGTTTGTCCCTAAATGGTTTTGCTCACCTTGATTTTTTTTTCGTGGTTTTCTTGTTTTTGTATAATGTGTACAGTTTATGTCAAGGGCATTAAAAGCCTCCTGAAGCATAATCTTATCAAAGGGATACATTCTTAATAAAATGTACTTAAAAATTCTTAAACTTGTGTCATTATTCTATTTCAAATTTTAAAAACATCATTGTTGATTTATGTACCACTGAGGCTGTTACATGTAACTCTAGGTAAAAGTGAGTTTTAGATACCACAGATAAGAATCTGGTTCAGTAACAGTTCAGTTCAGTTCAGTCACTCTGTCCTGTCCCAACTCTTTGCGACCCCACGGACTGCAGCATGCCAGGCCTCCCTGTCCATCACCAACTCCCAGAGTTTACTCAGACTCATGCCCATTGAGTCGGTGATGCCATCCAACCATCTCATCCTCTGTCGTCCCCTTCCTCCCACCTTCAGTCTTTCTCAGCATCAGTGTCTTTTCAAATGAGTAGTGACTTGTCCCAAATGTTTTAAAATAGGTATTTATACTTTCTGAATACTTCATAATCTAATCAAATGTCTTTACAGTTATTATTTTTTAATCTCAGGTTATTGTGAAAGGTTTGATAATGTAGATCTATCTTCAGAACAATTCTGACTTTAGTGATTAATATATAAAATGAGCAATGATGGTATGGTGGTAACTTTTCTGTGTAAGCTATTCGATTTCACTCAGCTTTCCCTTGTGGCTCAGCTGGTAAAGAATCTGCCTGCAATGCGGGAGACCTGGGTTTGATCCCTGGGTTGGGAATATCCCCTGGAGAAGGGAAAGGCTACCCGTTCCAGTATTCTGGCCTGGAGAACTCCATGGACTGTAGAGTCCATGGAGTCGCAAAAGAGTCTGACATGCCTGAGCGACTTTCACTTTCACAGAAACTGGATCAGGTAAGCTAGCCAACAGCCACCTAGTGGCAAAAGAAAATACCACAAGGGAAATAAATGGTCAATCCTGGAGAATAAAATTCAGTGTCAAAGTTAGGGTCTGTTATCATTGGTTGAATATGGTAAAATGTATTCAGAAATAGATTTATTTTGGATAGTTTGGTTTTTAAACATTTATGTGTATCATTTTCATATTGCCTTCTCTATATATGTTTTTCAACAAAAATGTAGTTGGCCCTCAAATTAAAAAGCACACTTAATCATCATCACACAGCTCATTTTTAAAACTGACAATATAGCTGAGCTTCAGAAAGTTTCATTTTTTAAAACTCTCTGGTGTATAAAGTACTCCAGGAGATAGTGAAAGACAGGGGAAGCCTGGCATGCTACAGTCCATGGGGTCGCCAAGAGTTGGACATAGCGACTGAACAACAATAATAGCAAAATACCAAAGACTGGACAGTTTATAAATAACAAATTTATTTCTCACAATTCTTTGGCTGAAAATCTGAAATTAGAGTGTGAACATATTTGGGTGAAGGCCCTCTTCATGTCCCAAACTTCTCTTGTCTTCTGTCCTCGATGGCTTGATGGGACTAGGAAACTGTAGTGTCTCTTATAAGAACATCAGTCCCACTCATGAGAGTGACCTCCCTAAGACCTTCATCTACTAATACCATCATCCCTGGGTGTTAGGATTTCAATGTAGGAATTTGGGGAGGGAGTTGATCATTCAGACCATAGCAACTAATTCTGCATTGATTAAAAATATATATATATATATGAAAACTTTCTCTAATGCTTAGAGGACAAAGATAACTACATTTGCTTAAATGTAGCAAATGTCTTTTAAATGGGAATATGTTATTGTACATACTATTTTAACTACTAATTTTGAAGGCTTTATATTTTCAGTTATATCTTTTTGAAGGTTGTCATGTTTTGGCCATGCCTTGCTGGATCCTGCTTCCCCTACCTGGGATTGAACCACGGCCCCAGCAGCGGAATCACGGAGTCTCAACCACTGAACCACCAGGGAAGTCCCTCTTTGAAGGTTTTAAAATTCCTATTTTATGCAAAATGCTTAGCATGTTTTGTAAATTCTTTGAGATGAAAGCCAGCTGGTCTCCACAGAGTTCTTAGAAGAAATACTAGATATTGTCTAATACAACCTGATTTTCTTAATAAATGACATTCTAGTGGAGAAAGTTTCACTAGACTTAGTATGGGTCAGGTGTTGGAATGTCAGCAGGCACTTCCAGCAGGTCCATGGATATATGTATATCTGAATCACTTAGCTGTACACCTGAAAACTAACACAATATTGTCAATAAACTCCAATATAAAAATTTTTTAAATTAAAATCACATCTAAAACCTAGTAATATTCCATATCAATATCACTGTAATGCTAGTTAACCCTGTGTGACTACTAGATACTAGAACTGTGTGACTGGTTCCCTGCTTCCCATCTACCTACCTGCAGCTGAGGACCAGGCTGAGGCATTATTTGTAGGTCATTTCCAGTTCTGCCCACCATCAAAATATCCCAATATTGATATGGAATATTACTAAATAGGTTTTGCATGTGTTTTTAATTTTTAAATTTTTTTATTTTATATTGGAGTTGATTGACAATTTTGTCTTAGTTTTCAGGTGTACAGCTAAGTGTATTCAGATATACATATATCCATTCTTTTTCAGATTCTTTTCCCATATAGGTTATTAACAGAATATTGAGTAGAGTTCCCTCTGCTATACAGTAGGTCCTTGTTGATTATTTTATATATAGTTGTGTGTTTATGTTAATCCCAAGCTCCTAATTTATCCCCCCCACCTTTTCTGTTTGGTAACCACCAGTTTGTTTTTGAAGTCTGTGAGTTTATTTTGTAAATAAATCCACTCATATCAGTTTTTTCTTATAGTCCACATATAAGTGATATCATATTTGTCTTTCTCTGACTTCACTTAGTATGACAATTTCTAGGTCCGCCCATGTTGCTGCAAGTGACATTATTTCATTCTTTTTATTCTATTGCATATCTGTACCACATCTTCTTTATCCATTCCTCTGTTGATGGACATTTAGGTTGCTTCCATGTCTTCACTGTTGTAAATAGTACTGCAGTGAACATTGGGGTGCATGTATCTTTCTGAATTATGATTTTCTCCAAATACATGCCCAGGATTAGAACTGCTGAATCACAAGTGCTTCCCAGGTGGTTCCATGGGTAAAGAATCTGCCTGCAACGCAGGAGATGCAGGCAAATGTGAGATTTATACCCGGATTGGGAAGATCCTCTGAAGGAGGGCATGGCAACCCACTCCAGTATTCTTACCTGGAGAATCCCATGGACAGAGGAGCCTGGTGGGCTACAGTCCTTTGGGTCGCAACGAGTCAGACACAGCTGAAGTTACTAAGCACCAAAAAATCAGACACAACTGAAGCGACTGAGCAGGAGCCCAAGCACATGGTAGTTCTAGTTCTAGTTTATGAAGGAACCTCCATTCTGCTCTCCATAGTGGTTGTATCAATTTACATTCCCACTAATAGTGATGGGGGGATGTTCCCTTTTCTCCATACCCTCTAGCATTTATTGTTTGTAGACTTTTTTATGATGGCCATTCTGACTGATGTGAGGTGATAACCTCATTGTAATTTTGATTTGCATTTCTCTGAAAGTTAGCAGTGTTGAGCATCTTTTCATATGCTTTCTGGCAATCTGTGTCTTTGGAGAAATATCTGTTTAGATCTTCTGCCCATTTTTTGATTCGGTTGTTTTTTCACAGGTGTGATTATTAAAAAGGTATTATGGCTATTTTAGAAAAAGTAAAGCCAATTTAGAAAAACATTTACAGATGAAACCATGATTTGTTTTAAAATCGTATCAAAGGGGAAGACTGAATAAGACTATGGATGAACTAAAACAACCATGGTTTAGTGGCTATTGGGGTTGATGATAGTACATAGTAGTAGTGTTAAGTCGCTTATTCGTGTCCAACTCTTTGTCCAACCCCATGAACTGTAGCCCACCAAGCTCCTCTGTCCATAGGATTCTCCAGGCAAGAACAGTGGAGTGACTTGCCATCCCCTTCTCCAGGAGATCTTCTGAACCCAAGGATCAAACCCGGGTCTCCTGCATTGCAGGCAAATTCTTTACCATCTGAGCTACCAGGGATAGTTCATAATGGTTTGTTAAACTCCTGCTTCTATCTTTATTTGAAATTCTCCATGAGTTGGTTTATTCTTTTAACCCTCATAATTCTGACACAAATTTCAAAGTTTCTGAATAACATTTCTTAAAATGATGCTGTTAAGTGGCAGATAGTCTAAATACTGTTATTTGGTTATTTGTGGACATGGGAAAGGAATGTTTGGAGCCAAAACTAGAGTCATAGTGATACTGTAAGGAGAAAGTTATATAAACCCAGCCATTTCCTATTGGCATGTTGTTACATTTCAGAAAGACATCTTTGTTTGACTTAGGTCAGTGATTCTCAAAGTTGACTGTGTGTCTGAGTGCCTGGGATATATTCCAGGCCTTGTGCCACAGAGATTTTGGTTGGGAGATTTGGAGTGGCACTTAGGAATTTACATTTCTAGTAAGCTCAGAACATAATTTATCACTTAATGATAATTACAAGAGTTTCAATTCACTGATGTAGAGAAAACACAAAATAATGCAGTGGTAAAATATTTTAATTAAGGCTTACGGCAACAGAAATGACTTCAAGGTTTTGTGAATTATTTTTCTAAAGAAAATCTTTACAAAAGATACTACTTACAAATCAATCATCACTGTCATTGATGTTTCTATGTATTTTTATAATTGCATCATGACAGACACAAAGAGGCTAAATGATGACAATACTGGCCCCAAAGTCTTCTCAAAAGAAACTAATCAAGATACTTTTTTTGTACTATGTTAGGTGTACATAGTCCATTATTTCAGCCAAAAGCATAGTTCTATGGAAGGAAAAAGTTGAGAAGAATGAGCAGAAGTCCTGGTTTGTGTATATTTAGATCAGTTAACAGCCATCTTCCTTTCAGCTGTGGCTCCTTCTCTCTTGTTCTTCATAGTGTGGAACGGTGTGACACAGGGCACTTGGTACCAGAGGCACATGCAGCGCCATCTCCACCACAGCAAAGAGAAAGGAGCCCGTAATCACGCTTATTTAGAAATATGGTGAGTAAACATTAAGGGTTGTCGGGCAGAGAGAAGGGAGAGGAACTGTAGCATGACTGAACACTGCTATATAACAGGTAGGTGCTTTGCATATATTGGTTCAAAGAGAAAGCTGCTGCCAAGCCATGAAGGAGCTCCCACTCTGCGTAGCCTTTTACAGTTATACCATCATAGGAACATAAGGAGACAGTGAAGGTGTTATCTTGGCCCAGACAACCTACTGGAGAATCCAAAAGAGGCTTACTGAAAACAGGTCATGTATATGTCATAGTTCTTGGAAAACAAAAAACAAATGAACCATAAAATGTGAATGGAATTACTGACATATTTTCTTCTATTCTGAGGTAGTCATCAAAAATTGTAGAAGACGTGTCCACTAAGTAGGAGTGCTATAATCTTGACACTGAGGCAGGATTCTGTGCCAGCCCCACTCCTTAACTGGTAAACAACAGAAGGACAAATGTGGGGATCTCATCAGCTCATTTGTATGTCTTACCTATTAGATAAGGCCTAATAGGAAGAGTTCATCTTACTCCTGTCACCACTTCAAAGCAAGGCTAAAATCTGTTTTGGTCTCAAATATGTGACTTCGTTAAATACACCCAGAATAAATTAACATTGACAATTTATGCTCCCGTAACGAATATTCTGTGGCCTGAAGTCTAGTTCCTTTACCCTTGAGATATGAAATGTGTGGTAAAACCTACTGGAAATGCTTTCCTGCTAAAAGCTGAACTTCAAGGACCACAGCCACCCTGTCCAATACTGAGTGGACGCGGTCTGTCTCTATGTCAAGTGCCAGGTCTGCTGTCATAAAGGTGAACGTGGAACACACAAGAGCAAGGTAAGCCTGTTCCCACGATCCTGCCATTTCCACAGCAAGCCTGCTCCAAGCACAGATGTTAAATTTCATAGCTTCTGACCTTTGAAACCTAGCGAAATTATATAAATCAGATCTTCCAGTGGTGATAATTCACTGGGATTAAGCCCCGAGGTATCTGGTGATGGAATAGTGCCAGCTATGCTTCTACTAGTGTCTGTGTAGCATAAGGATATGCAGTGGGTACTCAGCTTAGTGGTAGTGTTCCCCTGGATCTAAAAGGGTAGTGGAGGACAGGCTGCTGTTCTCATTTGGGGGAGGGGAGGCAAGACCCAGAGGAATGGCCATTTGCATTTTATACTCTGAACAGAGTGCTGGCTCTGGTGGATTTGTTGGTGGGCTCTCCTTGTCTCCAGACATGGGTGAAGCCAACTGGGATACATAATTCAAATTAGCTTCTCCGGCTGGAATTTCTCCCAGGGAGTTCATGTAGTTTTGTTCCAGTGTCTTTAGTAAATTTTCAGGTGAAGTCAGTGGTCCCAACTGACAGTGTGGGGCTTGAGGGGTTACTGGAAAATGTCCACAATAACCCAAGTCAGAAGCTGCCTGATTATAGGTAAAGTTCTCAAAACAGATGCAAGGTCCAGGACCAGAGTAGTTCTTCTCTGCTGGGAGCAGGTCAAGATAGGCAGGCTTAGTACCTTTAGTTTCTGTGGGTGACTTCCTAGTGCCTGTGAACTGTATCTTACTCCCTTCGGGCTTGTTTACAACTTCAATAGCATCTGGAACACAGTCGTTGACATTCATTATTGTTATATGAGGATTCTCCTGAAACAGAAATAGAAAATGGGCAAAGATAATGTGTGTGTGTATCACAGTATATAAAGTATGTGAAATGCACTCAGAGCTTCACTTCTTTGTGTGTTTTATCCTGGTCACAAGTTAACTGGAGGTGATGCTGAAAACCAAAGGATAGCCCCTGACAGAAGAAGTCAAAGCTGTGTTCACTCATTTCATGGCTGGGGGAGCAGAGGTGGCTGTTGCTTTGTTATATCTTCCTGAGGAGGTCTAGGAATGTATGATTATTACAGTGCAACCCCTGGGTTAGTTTTTAACAAGTACATGGTATCCCTAGAATATCCCAGAATTTACCTTGGATTTTATTAAAGACAGGACGCTGCTCTTGTAAGGGTCTGGAATGTCAGGATAACACTTGTCCTTCAACCTGGAAAACCAATGAAAATTACACTGAATTTTGCAATAGCATGGAATGGTTAAGAGTGAGAAACCTGAAGTCAGATGAATCCTTGCTTTATCACCCTTAACACTATAACCTTCAGCAAGTTTTTTAACCTTTCTAGGCTTTAATTTCCTCACTGGTTCAGTGGAGATCATTATGGTAGTGATGGTGTCGGAAAGATTAAGTGAGTTGTTATATGTAAAGCACTGAAAACATTGCCAAGCACATGGTAAAGTGAGATATAAATATTAGCTGTTGCTATTAAACAAGTGTTGCAATATTTCAAATAGTTTCCTTATGTATTGTTTATACATCTGTTGATGTGTCAACAGCTCATCTGTTGATAAGATTATTCAAAATTTTTCATATTTTTACCAAATCTTTCTTTGTCCTTTCCTTTCCAGCACTTTGCCTCATATGATCCAGTGTGATTTCTATTTTATTAAATTCCTTTCTAGATTTTTCTTTGACTCTCTTCTTGGATAAGACCTTCCCCACACACTTACCATTGACTTTTTAGGTAGCAGGCGATCATGATGACCAAAACGCAGAAAATCATGGGGAGAATGATGTGTATCAGTATATGGGCTGGAGAAGGGAAAAAAAAGGGATGTTTTTAGTAACTGCTTTTCCCTCAAAGGAATAAGTTTTACATGTCTGTTATTTCTCAAAACTCTATTTGTGCAAGATTCACTATGAGGGCTGTCTGACTGGCGGGGAGCAGGGTGGTGAGCCACCAACCAGCCAACACAGGGATGCATTTGCCCATAATACTTGCAGCTCAAATTCATTTCCTCTCCTGACGGAATGGATCATTACTTCCCATTCTTCACTTCCCTCTCTGTATGAGTATACTCCACCCCCTTGACGTACAGGCTCAGCCATGACTTGGTTTGACCAATGGGAGGTGAGCAGTGGTCATGCTGGTAGCTGAGTTGAGTGTGCTTATTAGAGTTGGTTTGCTCTTGTGTTCCTGTGATGCACTCTGAGCAGAGCTGGTCCCTCAGAGCCACTGTCCTTCAACCTGAGCCTCAGGGAACTAACAAACTACATGGAACAAACCTAAACGTGCCTGAAGCTTGGAGTCCCACCTGGTTCAACCTATATCAGCCAAGCCAGGAGCATGAAAAGACAGATTTGTTTCTGTATGCCACTGAGATTTGGAGGTATTTTTGTTATTCGTTGTTCAGTCACTAGGTCGTGTCCAACTCTTTGCGACCCCATGAACTGCAGCACACCAGGCTTCCCTGTCCTTAACTATCTCCTGGAGTTTGCTCAAACTCATGTCCATCTCATCTTCTGTCGCCCCCTTCTCCTGCCCTCAATCTTTCCCAGCATCAAGGTCGTTTCCAATGAGTGGGCTCTTCACATCAGGTAGCCAAAATATTGGGGCTTCAACATCAGTCCTTCCAATGAATATTCAAAGTTGATTTCCTTTAGGACTGACTGGTTTGATCTCCTTGCTGTCCAAGGTACTCTCAAGAGTCTTCTCCAGTACCACAAGGTATTTTATTACCCATTAAAAACTGACTAATGCACCCCTTCTAGTTAGGGTCTGATAAAATTACCTAAGTCATAACCTAGGTAATTATTCTACTTTTATTTCTCAGATATACTAAAATATGCTATCTGTGATTTTCAAACTGTTCTGGGACTTAGAAAGTTTCTAGGTCATAGATCAGTCAGATTAGCTTCACTCTTATCGTATGTTGTGGGATTCTGTGTAACTTTTTTCTTCCTTTCATGAGTTTCATCTAGAGAAAGAAAGAGACAGACAAAGACAGAGAAGAAAGGTTTAAACATTCCTGATCTAGACAAAGTCCACAACTGTGTGTGTCATTTGTCAGTTTCCCAGGAACTCCTAAGAGAAGAGTTTTGATTTGGAAAAACTCACAGTATTCATCCGGAGTCGTGACCTTTCTGAAGTCATCCAGGGGACCCTCACCAGCACTTGTATAAGGAGTGACGAGAAACTCATAGACAGATTCTGGCTGTAGGTCTTTCATGACAAATGTCTTTTGATCCGGGTTGTCAATTGTGTATTTGCAACATACTGAATTATCTGTGTTTTTTTAAAAAAAAAATTTTTTAAGAAGAAAAAAATGATTAAGAGTGTATAAACATCTTGTGAGACAGTCAGGCATTAATACTTCTGTGGACTCGGTACTGCCAACATTTCTAAACCAATCAAAAATGAAATCATAATTTCATCACACTGGGAACACTAAGATGTTTGGCAAGTGGCAAGCAAGATGAGCACTCCAGTAAGCAAGGGCTATTCCTGATTGGTGACGAGGCAGGGAGGGGTGCAGGGGGGGACGCAAATCTGCCAGAGAGAGAGTAAGAGCTTGCCAGAGCTACTTAGAGTACATTGAGATAAGCTTTAACAAAGTCAAAAAAAGGAAATGAGGTTAGCAAGCAAGTTTCCTAAGCAGTAAGTAGGTTTTCTTAAGGAGCTGGGAGTACTTCAAGTGCGTCTAAAAATACTGGGCCACATTGTTTTTAAGTAGGTTAAAATCCTGGCCCCCATCGTCCTGTCCACCCTACTAATTTAAGGACACTATTAGATCATTAAAGCATGCAAGCATAGAAATCAGCCTGGACACAATCAGAGATGGCTGGCAGCCTTTCCAATTATTTCAAATAAGGAGATCTTGAAACTGTAAACAGACTAAAAAACAACCAAAAAGTGTCACCTGGAAGAACTGTCTTTTCAAATCCCCGGTGGCATTTCTCCCCTGCCTTGGATTTCAGGTAGACATAGTACCCTTGTATAAAACCGGTTTGAGATTCGGTGGGATAATCCTTCCAACTCAGAGTGAAGGAGTGGGAGGTCAAGTTATTCGGGACCACTTGAGGGTTGTATGAAGGAGCTAAGAAAGGAAGTTGCAATAACGTAAGAGTCACAATTTGGAAGCAGTTTCAGAGCATTCATGTAAACTGAAGGTAGAACCACAGCCCACTCTATAGGTGCTTACGCCAAGTGAAGGACTCTTATCTTTTTCTCTGATTTTGTTCCTGAGAGCTGGGAAGAAACAAGCTTTGTCTTATTCAAGCCTTGCCTCTCCCAGAAGTAGAAATGGATGCCCAGAGAGATTCAATAACTTGTACAAGGTCACACGGCAAAAAAGAAAATAAAGGCTTCCCTAGACTTTTTTCCACGCCTGAATTCTAAACAGTGTTTGGGAAAATGAACTGATGTGCGGTGAAGGGAGGAGGAGGAAGGGTTATGTTTGAAGAGGTCAGGGTGGCTTTGAAGAGCTTTAGTTCCCAGGCAGTGGTAACACACAGTTGTCCAAGTGTAGGTGTGTGTGTGTGAAGTCGCGTCAGTCATGTCTGACTATGTGCAACCCTATGGACCTTAGCTCACCAGGCTCCTCTGTTCATGGGATTCTCCAGGCAAGAAGACTGGAGTGGGCCACATTCCCTCCTCCAGAGGATCTTCCCGACTCAGAGATTGAACCCACACCTCTTAGGTCTCCTGCCTTGATAAGAGGGTTCTTCATCACTAGCATCACCTGGGAAGGCCCTGTCCAAGTGTGGGAAGAGTTTATTCTGAGGCTGCCCTGAGTCTGTTTCAGCTAGTGCACGCCTGGCCTATGTCCGCCAACACACACAGAAACACCCCTCCTGCCTGTCTGGGACAGCACGCACTCAATGGAGAATACCGAGAGCTGGTCCGATTAATGCAAGGGAACCAAGGACCCAGCCGCTCAGCTCCCAGCGGGTGTGAGACCCTGGACGCCAAGAAGCTAAATAAGCAACCACACGAGAGGATCAAAACTTGCCCACGTTGCTGGTGGAATTAAAGTACAATGTCTGAAAGGGGCAGCAATTTCACAGTATATCTGCCAAAAGTCTTAAAAACTGTAAAACTGTATTTAAGAAGTTCAAACGTTCTGGTTCGAGTCTTCTACCTCTAGGACTTTATTTGAAAACCATTATCAGAGCAATGGACAAAGATTCAGCTAAAATGATGGTGAGTCAGATAAGGCATAAGGGGATTTGGCCAAGAAAAAGAGAGAGATTGAATATTAGAGACTGCAAGAAAATTGAGGGTGAATTTTATAGTTTTTAACTGAAAAAAATTTTAATCATCCTAAAAGTCCAAAGATGGGTGATTTGCCATATGCAAACGATGAGGCAGTTTGCAGTCATAATGACTGATAAGTTAAATATTACTTAGTGACATGAGTCAAAAAGGACTTTACAAAACTGCATACAGTAAGATCTGATTTTTCTAAAAGTGTATGCCTATACTGAGAAAGGACACACACAAAACATTAACTCTGGATATGTGCCCTTGGGTGGTAAAATCAGCAAGAGTTTTATCTTTTGCATAACATTTCGTGAATTGTCTTTAATGAAAATGTTTTATGTTTATGATTTAAAAATAACGTTTTAAAAAACCCAATGGTCAGAATAAGTAGCACACTGAAAATTAGGAAAGATGCTGTAATTTTCCTAAAGCTGAAGCAAAGAGTCTCTGGGTTGTCCTGAACAAGTCTACCCATGGACACAGTAAATGCTTTAAACTTACCCAGTTCCTCTAAATAGCCAGTTTTTTTCTCTAATAAACGGGCCATCCTTTTTGTAGAAATTTCATAAATTCTGAAGGTGTAGCGAACCCCTGGTCTAAAAGCACCTAGAGAAGAAAAGTCAACAGATTGTCAATAACACAGGATGACATTCTCTTTACCTTTGAAAAGGAAAAGGATTAAAAATGAATTTGGTCCCCCTTAAAAAATCCTCCTCCTCGGAGTTTCTGCCCTTCACCTCTACCATCTTCCCTCCTTCCCCTGAGCCCTGAAATCCTCCAGCATTTCTGACAAAGGGGGACTGTTTTCTACATCATCCTCTCGATTAAGAGCTCTCAAAATGCCCTTATCCGTGTGCACAAAACTGGGTGCAGAATTCAACCAGAACCAGAAAACCATGTAAAACTTTTTTTTTACTCTAAATCTCCCGTCAGCGACTCACCCTTTTCTCTACTCATGAGAGGCAAGCGCCTGGAAGATCTGCTTCCAGTAACTCACTTTCTCCTCACCCCACACCTCTAACACTGCTCAAGGCAAGGGAAGACGACTCCTCATTCCCGCCAGCCACCCGAATGACCCCACTGGGCCTCATCAGTCACCCTCAAGTGGTGGAGTGGTGGTGGTTGAGTCGCTAAGTCATATCCTACTTTTAGCAACCCCATGGACTGTAGCCCATCAGGCTCCTCTGTCCGCTGTCCGTGGGATTTCCCAGGCAAAAACGCTCTAGTGGGTTGCCATTTCCTTCATCCCTCTCTGGACCGACAATTCCCACATCTCCACCTATGCCCAGCAGATGGCGCCACTAACCCACTGCTCAAGTCACCAACCTAGGCTCCTTAAACTGCTACACTTGCAACCTGGAAAAGTCAAACCCAGTGTGGCGGGCAAGAGACCAGGCTCCACAAGTTGCATTGAAACTGAAGGAGTTGATAATCAACTCCCATCAACTCTACTCCTGTGTCTTCCAAATCCACATTTTTGCCTTTGTAAAAGCGCTCAGGACGACTGTTAGAAAGTTCCTTTGCTATTCATTTGAGACTGCTGGCTTAGAACAAATTCATGAACCTTATGAACACCTATCCAGCCTTACATCTGAATGGCTCTGCAAAAGTAAATATTAAGATCAAAACCTAGGACACGTCACTGCAAAACTTGAACTCCAAGACCCACGCGGGATTTGGAGTTACCAGTGAGCACAGAATATCTGAGATGGTCCAGAAATCCTGGTTGAATCAGGTGGATGGAGCGAGATGGTAATACAGAAGGTTCTTCTTACCCGAGCTAATGACTGTGCCTGTGGTGGTGGGTCCTAGGTTTCTCCACTGGGGAGCACAGGGCAGGTTCTGGGGACCGTCACACCACTCCACAACGTAGCCTGTGGCATTTCTGGACTGGGGTTTCCAGGACATGGGAAACCCATCCTCTGTACCATTAATTCTTCCTTCTTCAACATTTTCTGTATGTTACAAAGAGGGCAATGCTTCAGATTTAATTAATCAGACATTCTTCAAAAGTATCTAAAGAAGAAAATAAGCTTGAAAGTGCTGTGTATCTAGCAGGCCCAAACCTTCCCTCTGTAATTGCGACAGGGCCTAGGATAAAGGCAGGAGGGATGTTTTCATCAGGTTTTTCCTACCTCTCACTCCCAATAAATATTCACACCTGCCCCTCAAATGTCCCTTGTCCTGAGAGAGCCAAAGAAACATCAGCTCCTAAGAGGGATCAGCAGGCAGAACCACTGGTGGTACAAATCAAGCCTCCAAAGCTTGTTTTTTTACTAAGAACAGTTCTAAGATTTTTAAAGTGTTGTTAAAAACAAAGGCTAGAGAACACAGATTGGAAAATGATGACTGTCGTGCCTACATTAATGTCTAAAATATTTATGCTCTGCCTTTTAACTGAAAAAGTAGTTGACCTTTGACCTAGAACTGTGTCTGGTACTTGATCTACTTTCAAAAATTATCTGTTGAATAAGTCAGCTTATTCCCCCACACAATGCTGGCTGCCCTGGAATGAACTCCTGTCTCCAAGATGTTAGGGGTAGAAACTGAGGTGATTGCAGAGAAAAAAAGGAAAAAATGATTCACATACGCACTTAGTCAGATTATGGAAGCATGCGACACTACTTATGACCTAGGATGCTGCCTCAGTGTATTTTATGCACCAGGATAGTCTTCCTAACATCTGACAATTGGACAAAAGGTGATGGTCTCAATGGACTACAGCTCTGCTGACTTCATGCAGGTCAGTCTAGATCTAGAAGGATGAGAACATCTGTTTCCAAGGCTGATTCCACAGCCTTCCACTGTTCAGAAGGCAGTGGACCCAGGTGCTCAGTTGAGTGAAAGCAGACTCTGATCAAGGACTGGGCCTGCAAGCAGCTGTTCAGAGAGGTAGCCAGTGTGGTACAAGCAAATATGACATGGGATGGATGTAATACTCCAAATGTACTTCTTGTTTCTCTGCAATTCACATTTGATGAGGCATCTTTTCTTTTATCTGGCAATTCTAATTACATCTGAATGTTGATGAGTGCTATTAAATTTTCCAGAGCACCAAATTGTCATCCAGCTGGGAGCATCCAAACAAACGTGCAGCCCCACGTATGAGGTCAGGGGTTCCCCGCGAAGGCTTGTGTCTATCCTACCCACACAGTTTCTCTGTCTTTCTTCATCAGAGACCCTAATCTCTTTCCTGTTGAAGCAGACATTTTCCACTTATTCACATTGACTATAATTTTACCCCAAACTTAAAGCATAACTCTCACCAAGCTGCTTCTCTAACCTTGCAAATATGTCTGGAGAAGTGAAGGGAAAGGCAAAGAAAAAGGGAATCTTTTCAGTCATTCACACTTTAGCATGAATTGGCTGAACCTCCTTGGTCTGTCTCATAGCACATCAGTGACTTCATCCACTCTAGAGACATAAGAATGTGGACCATATCAGAAGGCTGGAAAGAGCCTCACAAGGGGATGGAGTAGGTTCTGAAGGCAGGGCATGAGGAAGAAAGACGGGGTAGGAACCCACAGATGGGGATGACCCCAAAACAGATAATAGTGTTTAGCAGAGTTGTTTGAGCTAAGCCTCACTGGAGGTAGTGTTCTTTTATCTATCAGCTAGCTCCCCTAGGAGTGAATGAAATGCCCACCTTTCCTGTTCTGTTCCTAATAAAGACAGAATACAACCATTCACTTCCTTCTCTGATACAGTTCTTCAAAAGCAAAGATTATGTCAAGTAACTCCTTAGTTTTTCTTCTGTGGCACAATCCCAATTTCTTTTTCTTACTTCACACACTGGATGGTTCTTAACCAAAGTTAATAGGACAAAAATAATAACACCTTCCAATCTAGCCCATTTAACCTAAATGTAAGCCTAATCTGAATAACAGGTATAAAGCGACCCGACATAACCCCACAAGCAGGATCTGACAATTTTTATAGCAGTAACTGAAGGGTGACATCATTGCAAGGTTCACAGATGAATTTAGGATGTCTGTGGGGTGTGTCCAAATGTGCAGCATCTCAGACTGTGTACCACTGGGAGCAGGGTTGGTGCAACCAACCTCCTTTCATAGCTCTCCCAGGAAGGACAGTAACACCATTATTGATTATACATGTAAGGTCATGTCCACCTTGTTTGAACTTTCACAGGCTAAGTGTTTAGAGAGTTTCATCATTTATTCCACAGCTTTGGCAAAGCCCTTTTCGAAAGATGATGTTAGTTCTCCTTGTGGCCAAGACTGACAAAATATTTTGCCATATAAGAAATGCAACTCATATTCCATAAGCCACAAAGCATGTTCATACCAACTCTAACTCTGTTAGGACTATTTGTTTGTGTTGCATTTATTTGAATAAAACTTGAGATAACTTCCCAAATCAGTGGAAGAATCCCTGGAAGGGAAATGTCCTGAGCCATGGCTAAAATCTTCCCACACCGAGGAGGACCGTCCCAGAAACCCGCCAACATGCCTGGACCCAAAGAAAATGACAGACAGTGTTTGGCAGCTACATCTTTTGTCTCTCCAAACTACTCTTTCCAGTGTATCCATATCTACCAAATACCACCATCAACATGTTCCTGCAATTCACATTTGATGAGGCATCTCATAGAGATGAAAAACAAAACCAAAGAAACTCACCATTTCCAGGATGTCCAGAAATGGCAACTGTGGAAGCTGGTGAAGGGCCCGCACTGTTGTGAGCTGTGACATGGATCTGGTAGGAGCTCTGATTGAGGGTTACTTTTGTGCTGTTGGCCGGAGCAGGGACAGAGAGCATCTCTAAATTGGACGGTTCATCAAGATTTTCTACAACTATATTATAGGACAGGATCTTCCCATGGGTATGCACTTTTGATAGAGGCTGAAAAAATATGGACAATCATTTCAACATGGGCTTCCCTCTGAATGAGAGTTTGCATGATTACTTTCTCATCTTTTCTCTCCTTTGATTGCCTTATCCACACACACACACACACACATACACACAGAGCAAATTAAAACAGTTTAAGGCAGAAAATAACCTTCTAAATAAACCACACTTGAAATCAGACATTCTATTTTAACTAAAATTGAGTAGAGAATAGGATCATTTGAGGGTGAGCTTAGGAACATACCACGTCCAAAGTGAAGTCGCTCAGTCATGTCCGACTCTTTGCGACCCTATCAGCTGTAGCCTACCAGGCTCCTCTGTCCATGGGATTTTCCAGGCAAAAGTATTGGAGTGGGTTGCCATTTCCTTCTCCAGGAGGTCTTCCCAACCCAGGGATTGAACCCAGGTCTCCCGCATTGTAGGCAGATGCTTTACCATCTGAGCCACCAGGGAAGTCCTATCATGTCCAAAGGGTGACCAGCTAAGGAATCGAGAGGAATGGGGTTATTTAGCCTGGATTAAAACACACTTTGTGAGTACGGACTCAGTCGGTAAAGATTCCGCCCGCAATGCAGGAGATGCAGGTTTGATCCCTGGGTTGGAAAGATCCCCCGGAGGAGGAAATAGCTCCCCACTTCACTACTCTTTCCTAGGAAATCCCATGGACAAAGGAGCCTGGCGGGCTGCAGTCCATGGGGTTGCAAGAGTCAGACACGACTTAGCAACTAAACTACCACCACCACAGTGAGTAGAGCAGGGAAGACAGGAGTAACCCCAGGCAGGAGGGGGCTGGGCTCCTGGAATGCCTCCCTCCACCAGCTGGGTCACCCCCTGACCCCCAAGCTGTGCTTCCCCAGACTCAGGGCCCACGGTCCCTCTTTTAGATGATCCTCCAGGTTGCAAAGAATTCTCTGTCCATACAACCTTAAGCTCACTCTCAAGGCCTGAACCCCCAGCCAGATGGTGCCCCCTGATGTGTGCACCCCCAGACCTGAGATCAGGCTGGGGCAGCTGTTGGCTCGCGGTGTGTGGACAGAACCTGCCCATACAGACTGGTGCATCCACACGTGTGTGAACAAGCCCCCTGATGGGGAGGACCAGAGTGGAGGTGGGAAGAAAAGTGGGGTGGGCTCTGGCTGGGGGCCAGCTCCCCCAGCATGGCCATGCTTTAGCACTAAACACGAGGAATTCAAGAGCTCTGAGTGGGGCATCCCTGGTGGCTCAGATGGTAAAGAATCTGCCCGCAATGTGGGAGACCTGGGTTTGATCCCTGGGTTGGGAAGATCCCCTTGAGGAGGGCATGGCAGCCCACTCCAGTATTCTTGCCTGGAGAATCCCCAAGGACAGAGGAACCTTGACGGCTACAGTCCATAGGATCTAAAAGAATCGGCCACGACTTGTCAACTAAATCACCACCACCACCATCTCGACACAAACCAGGCCTTCCACGTTGTCATGAAGGCATGTTAGTCAACACAGAAGGACTAAATTGATTTCTGTCACAATCTTTTAGCTTGACTTATAACTTTCAAATATAAATATTCATAATTTTTAAATATGGTATATATTTCTCCACTTCTTATGCCCTGGGCCTAGCAGATGTTAGGGGCAGGCCTGCGGGGAAGTTAGGAGATGCAGTTCTAACCATCGAAACCAGCCACCTGGGCAAAGCAAGAGGTTGCCGAGGAAGGAGGCACTGGTCCAGTGTTAGGGGTATGGATGCGGAGTGGGGATTCCCCGACCAGGTCAGAAATTCTAGTGGATTCCTGGGAAGAGCCCTCCCAATCGAAAGACTACATCAGTATCTAGTCTTGGTGAAAAGTACATGACAAGCAAAAATGTCTTTCTGAACCTCTGGCCTCTTACCTTCCAGAACAAGGTCACCGTTGGATGTCCTGACACAAACATCACATCTCTCCAGACATCAGGCGCCTCCGATGGAGCTGAAATTAACCAAAGGAAAGCTCTTGGGTCACAACATGGACGTAGAACAATACTTTCAATCTTCCTCTAGTTCGATCAGTAAAGTGACCACGGCCAGTCCGACCTGAGGCCCACATCTCGGTTTTTCACTCTCTGTGATGTCTACCCACTTGGTCATGGCCACACTGTTCACTCCTCACGAGGGGCAGGCACACAGTAGGTGCTTTACAAAAGGGCTGCTACATCGGAACGGGACGTGACATGGGGGCCTTTGTGAAACTCAAGCCTCAGAGCTTCTAGAAGCCACCAAGGAATTTTGGAACCCTGCGTCAGTCCAATGCTAGGGGGTGAGTTAGGCAAAAATCTTGCATCAGTCCAATGCTAGATTAGTTAGGCAAATTTCCCATTTCTAGAATTCCTAGGCACAGCAAACCATCGCTACTTCCTTGCCCCGCTGGTGGAGGCTGCAGCTCGACACCCTCAAGCGGAGCCCAGCTCTCCTGACTGCACACTGGCGGCCACTGGCTGCGGTCAGAGCCTGGGACCCCTTTCTTGTCCCCCTCCTCCCCATGCGCGCCCGTCCCCCAGTTCCTGGCCTGAGCCTGGGGCAGCTCCCTGTGTGTGGGCCCTCAGGGCACCGGCTGCAAACCTCCCCCTGCCCGCCTCTCCCCACTCTGTTCTAGAAGACCTTGCCTCCTTGTTATTCTTGCCACTAAACTGTAGACCAGTGACTTATGACTGGATTCAACATATCTCTGTGCAAGAAGAAACTGTTCTGCAACATAACATAAAATTTTAATTCTTTGCTTTATGAAAATATAGTTGACGGTCCCCAACAAGCGAATTTTTTTAAAAAATGAAAAAATTTTTTCATAGAGTTGCTAACACTTCCTATTCAACATGAAGGTGTCTGTGTATTTTTAAAATCTTTGCCACCCCATGGATGGTAGCCCGCCAGGCTCATCATCTGTCCATGGCATTCCCCAGGCAAGAATACCGGAGTGGGTTGCCATTCCCTTCTCCAGAGGATCTTCCTGACCCAAGGACTGAACCCAGGTCTCCTGTATTACAGGCAGATTCTTTACCATCTGAGCCACCAGGGAAATCTCTGAAATTGAAGAACCTCCTTTTTTACCCCCTGTAGTTGCTAACACTTTCTAGCACAACATAAAGGTGGCCATATATTTGTAAAATCTATTAAGAGGCAGATTTCAATTTGCTAAACTACCCATCAGAGACGCCAATATTAAGTCAAAAATGTATTGAAAATCTCAGGCACCATATGAGGCCTCAAGCTCAGGGCAGAATCTTCCGCTGCTGGTTTGCACGTAACCACCTGCATGAAAAGAGAACAGCAGCACAGCTGATGGTGCTCCATCCATATTTATGTCACTACAGTATCTCCCCATGGGGTCATTTATCTCTGCTCACCGTGACTCTGCTTAAGTAGGATTATAATACATATAAACATTGACTCTGCCAGCATTGAGCAAAGTGTTATCAGAGTTGAAAAAATATAGGTTCACCTTCAGTAGATTCAACTGATTTTAACTTTGCAAAAGCAAAGTTAGGCATTTTCAGACTTATGATATTATAATCTAAAAAACTAGTTTATAAAAAATGCTAAAAAAAAAAAAAATGCAGTTTTTTTTCTTTCCACTAAGTTTTAGGTATAATTTTGGGATACACTTGCAAAGAATAATCCCAAAGCGAAGCAAATCTTTGCTCAGTTGCTTCAGCTGTCTCCCAACTCTTTGCGACCCTATGAACTATAGCCCGCCAGGCTCCACTGTCCATGGGATTCTCCAGGCAAGAATACTGGAATGGGTTGCCATGTCCTTCTCCAGAGGATCTTCCTGACCTGGGGACTGAACTCGCATCTGCTGTGTCTCCTGCATTGCAGGAGGATTCTTTAGCCCACCGAGCCACCTGGGAAGCCCGCAACTGAGGAATACACCTCACTACCATCAGGAACAGGGTTCTCTGCCCCAGGGATTCTTGGGGGGTCTGTACGACTAGCACAAAACGACTGGACTCTTCGGGGGGCCGACGAGGGGAAGAGGCCACTGAGCACCTCTGAGCCCAGGTGTGGCTTTTGGGGCACTCCCCTCGCTACCCCCTCAGCCAGAGCGCTTTAAAAGGTCCCTTCCAGGCTGAAACAGGAAAAAACTCCACAGCCTACAGACAGGAATAAGAAGATGGAATCAAATAAATTTATATAATCCTTCCTTAGGCAGCAAAACAGCCCGGATTTGCATCCACAAGCTCTCCAGGCTGTAATAGCACCCCCGAGAGACACACCAGGCAGCCTGCATTCTGGGTGAGGGGGAGGCTCTGGAGTCGGCGGGCCTGGGTGTGGGTCGCAGTCCCGACTCCGCCGCTTGCTGGCGGGGCCTGAGAAACTCCTCATCCTCCCGGTGCCTCCGGGCCTCACCCACTGAGTGAGGAGACTACGAGGACCTACTGCATGGCGGTGGGAGGATTTGAGGAAAACACGGGGACCCCTCGGCGCGGCGTCTGGCACACACTAAACACTCGGTGCTCTGGTTACTGTTGTGTCTCTGCTGCTCATTAACTGCGAACGAGGCGCGTCTCCCCAGTCTAGGGGCCAGGCTGCCTCCTGTGTTAACTGCGCAATAGTATGACTACTATGTGGGATTGGAAGGAGATGAATGCAGGGCTGGGCCCTCTCATCTCCTGGGCAATACTTGTGGTCTAAAACGTAGTTATTTGGGAGGAAAACTCTCTGTTCAGTCATTACTGAGGAAACAACCTCTGAGAGCATCAAGAGAAGGCTCCCAGTTTGCTGTCGCTGGAACGACTTAACAATGATGATTAAGTTTCCAGATAACTACCTTTCCAAACACAGCCCAAGGCTGTTTTCTATGAGATCGGTGCTTTCCTCAGCACAAATGCTACTGTTTGTCCCCAGGCCTGAATGAAAAGTTCAACTTATTTACAGAGCCCCAGTTCCAACAGGAATCCAGCAATACCAGGAGCTGAGAAACCATTTTGGAAAACTAAAAATCCCAGAGAAAATGTTCAGTAGAAATAACTTGGCAAATAAATGTCTGAGGTAGATGTCTTCCCTCCCACATTTCATTAGGCATTAAATTCACTTTTTTTTTTTTTTTTTTGAAAGATGGTACTCAGCCTCTGCTGTAATACTTTGCCCTGAGTTTTTGGTACAAGCAGAAGTTCTCAGGGAAGCCCACCCATCTCCTGTCAGTCAGTTTAGATTCTTGGGATGTCAGGGAGCTGAACGTACCAGCTTCAGCTGTGGTGAAATTTTGGCTAATCAATTCACTCCATTTCCAGAAGTGGTCGGCATAAGCACAGTGTACACGGGCCATATATTCTGTGTCCGGCTCCAGTTCCCTTAAGAGGTACTCACCATTCACCCTGACAGAGATATTGTGTTGCTTGATTTAAAAAAAAAAAAAAAAAAAAAGAGAAAGATGAGGTGGGGAGGAAGAAGAAGACAGAAGTACTGGTGAGCACACTTTATTGTAAACCCAAATCACACACAGAACATCTAGACCTGGAGTGCAACTAGTTCTTTGAGGAAAAATATCTCTAAATTCTAAAAGTTTATGATTAATTTCCTAGATCTTTTTTTTAAATTGGAATAGAATTGCTTTACAAAGCTGTGTTAGTTTCTGCTGTACGATGAAATCAATCATCTATACATATACATTATATATATACACACACACACATATATATCCCCTTCCTCTTGGACCTCCCTCCCACCTCATATCATCCCACACTTCTTGGTTATCACAGAGCACTGAACTGAGCTTCCTGTGCTATATAGCAGCTTCTCACTAGTCATTTTATATAGGTTGGTGAAGAAGTAATTGTGGTTTCAGACCATGAATTTTAAATCATTATAACTAGGCTCAAACACATATTTATTAAGCAAAATAGGAGCCATTACAATCCACACATTTTTGCCAATAAGAAATAAGTTGGGTTATTCCTGGAGCGTAAACCCTGTGCTTTAGGATTCATCAAACTCTTGGAAAGCATTTTCTGCCTCCTGCTGGTTATGGAAGCATTTTCCCTGCAAAACATTGTTGAGATGCTTGAGGCAAGGCTTCATAGCCCAATTCATTCAACTTTTGAAGCATTGGTTGTGCCATGTGCATTCAAACATTTTCGTGCAGAAGAACTGAGACCGTTCTGTTGACCAATGCCAGCAACTGCAGTTTTTAGTGCATCTCATTGATTTGCTGAACATACTTCTCAGATGTAATGGTTTCGCCAGGATTTTGAAAGCTGTAGTGGATCAGACAGGCAGCAGACCATCAAACAGTGAGTGACCATGACCTTTTTTTTTTGGTGCAAGTTTGGCTCTGGGAAGTGTTTTGGAGCTTCTTATAGATCCAACCACTGAGCTGGTCATCACCAGTTGTCATACAAAATCCACTTCATCACATATCAAAACCCAATTGAGAAATGGTTCATTGTTTTTGCATAGAATAAGAAATGACGACAATTTAAAGTGATAATTTTTGTTATTTCTGGTCAGTTAATGAGGCACCCACTTATGGAGATTTTTCACTTTTCCAATTTGCTTCAAATATTGAATTACCATAGAATGGTCAGCACTGAGCTCTTTGGCAACTTCTCCTGTAGCTGTAAAATGATCCTCTCAATTGGTCATTGTCAATTTCCGATGGCCAGTCACTGCACTCCTCATCTTCAAGGCTCTTGTCTCCTTTGCAAAACTTCTTGAACCACCATGGTGCTATACTCTTGTTAGCAGTTCCTGGGCCAAATGTGTTGTTGATGTTGCAAGTTGCCTCTGCTGATTTATGGCCCATTTTGAACTCTAATAAGAAAATCGCTTGAATTTGCTTTTTGTCTAACATCATTTCCCTAGTCTAAAATAAATATAAAATAAATAGCAAGTCATAAGTCATTAGCAAAAAACATAAAGTGAGAAGTGCATGTTAAAATGATGCATATCATAACCACATTTATTTAAGAATGTATTCTAATATCAAACAGTAAAATTCAACAATGCAAAACCATGATTACTTTTGCACCAACCTAATACATGGTAAGGGTATATATGTCAATCCCAATCTCCCAAATCATTCTCTATGTCTGCATCTCTATTTCTGCCTTGGAAATAGGTTCATCTGCACCATTTTCTAGATTCCACATTATGCATTAATATATGATAATTGTTTTCCCATTTCTGATTCACTTCACTCTGTATGACAGACTGGTTCATCCATGTATCTATAAATGACCCACTTTCATTCCTTTTCAGTTCAGTTCAGCTCAGCTCAGTTCAGTCACTCAGTCGTGTCTGACTCATTGTGACCCCATAGACTGCAGCACACCAGGCCTCCCTGTCCATCACCAACTCCCGGAGTTTACTCAAACTCATGCCCATCAAGTCACTGATGCCATCCAGCCATCTCATCCTCTGTCGTCCCCTTCTCCTCCTGCCCCCAATCCCTCCCAGCATCAGGGTCTTTTCCAATGAGTCAACTCTTCGCATAAGGTATCCAAAGTATTGGAGTTTCAGCTTCAGCATCATCCCTCCAATGAACACCCAGGACTAATCTCCTTTAGGATGGATTGGTTGGATCTCCTTGCAGTCCAAGGGACTCTCAGGAGTCTTCTCCAACACCACAGTTCAAAAGCATCAATTCTTTAGCACTCAGCTTTCTTCACAGTCCAACTCTCACATCCATACATGACCACTGGAAAAACTATAACCTTGACCAGACGGACCATTGTTGACAATGTAATGTCTCTGCTTTTTAATATGCTATCTAGGTTGATCGTAACTTTCCTTCCAAGGAGTAAGCGTCTTTTAATTTCATGGCTGCAATCACCATCTTCAGTGATTTTGGAGCCCCAAAAAATAAAGTCTGACACTGTTTCCACTGTTTCCCCATCTATTTCCCATGAAGTGATGGGACCAGATGCCATGATCTTAGTTTTCTGAACGTTGAACTTTAAGCGAACTTTTCACTCTCCTCTTTCACTTTCATCAAGAGGCTTTTTAGTTCCTCTTCACTTTCTGCCATAAGGGTGGTGTTATCTGCATATCTGAGGTTATTGGTATTTCTCCCAGCAATCTTGATTCCAACTTGTGCTTCTTCCAGCCCAGCATTTCTCATTCCTTTTAGTGGTTGAGTGATATTCCTGGACCTTGTAAACAGGTGATCCCTTCCATTTGAACCCACACAGAAATAAAAATTTCAAGAGATTTTATATTCACTAGTCTCTGTTCAGACATAAAGAAATTTTTGAAAATAGAAAGTTAACCTCTTACTTGTATCACTTTTCCTTCACCAAGGAGCTGAAGCTGACACAAAAGTGCAGAATTGTTTCCTATGGAATGTACCTTCCAGGTCATGGTGGCATTTGTAGCACTGACATTTTTGGGGAATAAGTTATAGGGAGCCACTGGATGAACTGCCAAAATAAATTAAAAAATTAAAAAAACTCAAGCATAGATCCAAAAAGACTTTGGTAAATAGGCACTTCATTTTTTCAATGATTTACTCAATAAGCACTTTTGCTTATTTTTGAGAAAATAACTAATAAAATCAGACTTGCAGCTAAGATGGAGTAAGCCAACTACAGCCTTTCTCTCTCACTGATTATATCAGAAACTCTGAAAAAATATAAAAAGAAACTGAGGACTCTTAAAATTAAACAAAAGCAGGGAAGAATGTAGAGGGGAGTCGAAACTTGGAGAGGTGGCCCAACAAAGAGGATATAACAGAATCCAGAGTCTAGCTAAAGTAACTTTAACAATGGCAAGAATAGAATCCAAAATCATTTGACATACAAAACAAAACCAAAAAACAGAAAATGCCACCAATTTCAAAGGGAAAAGTCAGTCGACAGATATCAACCTCGAGATGACTCATGCATCAAGATGACTCCCTTGAAGCTACAATGATTAGATAAAGACTTTAAAACAGATCCATGAGGTAAAAGTAAATGCACCTGAAATGAACAGAAGGAAAACACTTCTTGGTGGAGAAAAAACTAGTTTTTAAAAAAGAATGGAAATTTTAGAACTGAAAAATATCAACTGAATATCTTGAAATAAAAGCACCTTCCATCTTACCCCCTTCCAGAGCTGCTGTGTGACCCAGCCACTGCCCACCACTCCAAGCTCCCTTCTCTCACAGGAGAGACACAGGACGTTCTTTCTGTCCCTGAAACACCTGGAGCATGTTCCCATTCCGAGACCTTTTCTAGCTCATTCCTTTTGCTCCAAATGCTCTAAAGGTTTTCTGCCTCTTTACCCTTCAGTGCCCTCATCCCAACTGAAGCAGCACCCCAGGCATTCTCTACCCTCCTACCTCAATTTTACCGTCTTCACAGGACCTAGCAATGCTTGGAGTTATGCTATTAACTTGTTTATATATTTACTGTGTGTCTCCACACCCCCTCTCCACCCTCTCCCCCAGCACATATACTCATTAGGGGCAATTACTCAATTCCGTTCACAGCTGGATCTGAAGTGCCTACTGGATTGGCATCACCCTGTAATTAGTTGACTGACAGAAGTGATAATTAAATTGAAATCTAAATGATGTGTAGAATTAAGAAGGTAAAAGGATGAGCATTCCAGAAAAAATGAACAGCATGATTAAAGATTCTGCATTTCATAAAAGAGGAGGGGGTGTAATCAAAACATAGACAGAGATATCCAGCTTCAGAGATGTGCAGATCAAAACCATCACAAAATACCACTTTCCATTCATTCAACTGACAAAAATGAAATGACAACAATTCAAAAATGAATTGGCGGCAATACTGATTTGGAGAGAATATACTGCTACAACCACTTTGGAAATGAATTTGGCACTATCTTGTAAGTTGAACATTTACATTTTCTGAGTCCTCACCAATTCTACTCTTAGGTAGAGGTATCCACTCAAAACAAAACAATTATTGGTGTTTACTGGATATATATATCAAAATGCTCTTATTAACACTGTATCCAAGAGCATAAACCTTGAGACAATCTGAAAACCCATCAAAGGAGATGCATGAATAAAATACTGTATATTTACACAAGAAATACTTTATAGCAGTGAAACTAAATGGACTACAGCACCACTGAATAATATGAGTGTTAGCAATGTAATATTATATAAGAACAATTACTAGGATTATTACATATAACTTAATATCTCTGATATGTATTAAAACAAAATAAAAACAGGATTTCATAAGAAATGAGAATATATCCACAAGCACACACAAAATAAATCTGTCATTTCCTTAGTGGAAGGAGCGGGACAGGGGCCTGTGGGATGGGAGATGACATAAGTTATTGTCAGATTTCTAGTTTGAACTGGAGGCAGGCTCCTCGGCATTTATTACATCATCAACAGAAACAAATAATGGGGACCATGGGCCATGCATGCACCCGTGAAGAGAAGCGTGGCATGAAGAATAGTTACAAACTAAAACTTCTACTTAGCATGTGAACTAGGCAGAAATCTCTAGCACATTTACTTGATCACACAATGTGTCAAACAAAGCTATGCCAGTGACCACAGGAGCTACACTCAAGTCTCACCTCCATGGACCAGGTTAAAAAGAATACTGACACTTCTTTTTCTAAAGTAGTTTTCAGCCACGAGTGTAAAGTTATACATTTCTTGTGAGTCTTGAGTTACTTGCCAATCACACCGGTTTCTGTGTTTACAAAGTGTCTTTTTCCCGGAAAATCTTAAAAAAAAAACACACACACAACAATTTCAGGGTTTACACTTTTGTCAACACAGATGTGTGTCCCTGAATCCCTTGGGGGGACACGTTCAGTGGCTTTCAAACTATATTCCACACAACAGCATCGATCCATCACCAGCAAATACTGATGATGAAAATACTGTTTCAAAAAACTTGATTTATGTGGTTAAATATGTAAGGATGAATTGCTGACTTCCCCTTGTGGGTTGTGAAAACTTTCCTTAGTTTACTACTTTGGGTACTCTTAAAAAGTTAGAAATTAGGTAAATCTAGATCACCATATGGAGTTATTTCACAGCAAGATTCACAACTAATGGTCTTATTATTTTTATGCTCCATTTTCCTTTCCCAAAACTTGGATAGAAAGTATTATATACTTGTGACCCCTTAAGGATTTCTTCCTGACCCTGGCAAGGTGGTCTGAAAATATTTGTTGAAAATGTTTGCTATGTTGTCAGAAGCACCTCAAACAAGGGAGAGTCTGTCACTAATGTAACCAGACCTCACTTACAATTCAAATAAAGTGTAGGAAGGCAGTTGAATCAAGCCAGTGTCATCCCCGGGATCCCAAGTACAGGTCAAAGTCTTCAGGTCCCGGGTTTCGCAAGAAAAGTCCTTGGGCTCTTCAAGCACTTCTGTCCATACAAAGAAAAAGCAGATGAAACAGTAAGCAGAAGCCCTTTGCTGAAACACAAGGGAAATGGAAAGCTCTCTTGGGGATCTGAGGCCACAGAGTTGCTCTGAACACTGAAAAGTCTACTTCAACAGAGGCCAGCGCATCAGCAGCTCCAGAAAGTCACATTCAGGTACCTCATCTTGGCCCCTTCTCCCTCCCTCCCTGGTGCTTCGCTGGGCTGTCACCAGGGACAGCGGGACTGACTGTATGAGGTCTGCACTGGTAGCCCCAGAGCTGGCCAGTAAGCATCAGCAGTCTGGCGGCGCGCAGAGAGAATGAGCAAAGTGATGGATGAATGGAGTCAGTGTTGCCTGGTAGTTCCGTGTTGGATGCTGTGGCTTCGAGAGCCTGGGTTGTGCTTAGGAGGCCAGGAAGCCAGATCTGGGGAACCTGCTAACTTCAGCAGCTGAAGGCTGAGAGTTCTAAGGAACGTACATGTGGCATCTCCAAGTCCCCAAGGCACTGCTGTTCTGAGAGGACACACAAGGGGTATGGGTAAGCAAGCGTCCAGGAGCCCGGAGATGGCCCGTGGCAGGGGAAGCAGGGAGGGAGGAGCTGCAGGTACTGCCTCACTGTGTGGGGGGAGGGCAGAGGCTTCAAGACAAAACAGGAGGCCACGGCAGGTCAGGGGGAAGCGTACACAGATCAACAAGAGGAATACAACGCTGCCTCCTCTCCCCTCCACCACCCGGTTAAGAGCAGTAAAGGCCTCATCTGCTGAAGTCCTGTGTGTGTGGCTATGGATCATACAGCCCTGCCCGTGCTCCTGTGATCCTCACAACAACCATTACTAGACCGGTTCGCAGAAGGGGAAACTTGGCCAAGACGGTGCACCCAGTCACGGGAAGAAGATTCAAACCCGGGTCTTCCGACATGACCTTGGCCGCCTCTCTAGGGCCCTCCGCCTGCAGCCTCTCTCCTCCCCGGCCCGCCATCCTGTGGTCATTGCAGCGTGGCTCACACGGGGCAGGATATTATCTCAGCGGTCCAGGTCATGACCTGAACTTTCTCCTTTTTATCACTCGATTTCTAGGACTAAAATTTCAGTAAGCTCAAGAAAACAACAGGAAATCCGACAAGGATTGCTTCAGAGTATCTTTGACAGAGACTCTCCCAGAAGGCTTGGGAAAACAAAACACAACAGAGGCCACAAGTAGAAATCTTTCTTCTGGGAAAGGAGATTTGATCTCTTCCACGGGAAATGGGAAGGGGGGTGGACACAGAGAATGGGTCCACTCACCTGAGACAAAAAGAACGACGCCCTCTGTGACACCTTGGCCCTGACAATAGAAATTGGTCCCAGTTTTCCTAACGAAAGAAACGTTCTTCAACTCGAATGCCTGTACACTTTGATCAAGTTGTTTTCCATATGTCAGTACATCTTCCAAATAACAGGATATGTTATCTTGATGGTTCCTAGAAATGTAACAAATGGTGACATCCGAGCCCTCTTCCACCAGCTTGTCTTTAGGGAAAACGTACAGTGGATGATCTCCAAGCGAACTCTGGACTGCAAGACAAGAGGAGACAGCTCAGTGAGACTTGGGCTCAAATTCAAACCAGTCCCCTCCTGTCTCACTCTCAACAGATAACCTTAGCTTTTTCTACCTCCTGGAGAAAATAGGAACCTAAAAATCTATAAACTCTGTTGTGTGCAAAAAAGTCCTGTGTACCATCACTCTTATCGTTACGGGAACATCACTGCTCTGGTTTTCACTGCTGAGACAGCACAGCGACTGTCGCCCTGTGGCCTGTGGATGACCCTATTATTGTCGGTGATCGGCCGGTTTCCAGGACAGCAGTAGCTGCTCTCTACTGATGCTAGCCATGTAGGAGGTCCCATGTTCAGTGCTTATGTGTTTTCTCTCTTGTCATCCTCACCGCCTTACAGCAACGGGACAGGCAGGACTGAGCTCAAGTTCACTCGCCCTGAAAGCAGCAAAGTCACATTCACACCCACCAGGTTCTGCCCAGCTCCCGACCCACGTGTCCCTCATAATCTCTAAATCGTCCTATAAATCACTCCTCTTCCAGCTTCTCAGACCCAGCCACCCAAGTATCTCCTTTCACTTCTGTCTTCCTTCTGTATATCCCACTCATCATCCTCCATGCCTGCCTCCTGCCTCCCCTCCACTCACTCCTCCACTCCCCAAGGAGCTGCCTCTACCTATCACTAACCTGTCATCACCTCCTGATCACTTCATGCCCTTCAATTTGGCTTCTGGCCCACCAGGGCTCTAACATTGCCATCACTGAGGTCATCCAAGTGGAGTGGCCTGGGGGGTAGGATTTTGTTTTAAGGTTCCCAGGTGATTCTATGCGCAACCAGTTGAGAACCAGTACTTTGGGGATTAGGAATAATCAGCCTTGAAAGAAAGCAAAGAAGACAGGAGCAGAGGAAAAGATACACCCTCTTCTTAGATTGGAAGAATCAATATTGTCAAAATGACCACACTACCCAAGGCAATCCACAGATCCAATTCAATCCCTATCAAGTTACCAATGGCATCTTTCACAGAACTAGAACAAAAAAATTTGTATGGAAACACAAAAGGCCCTAAGTAGCCAGAGCAGTCTTAAGACGGAAAAGATGAGCTGGAAGAAACAGGTTCCCTGCCTTCAGATTATACTACAAAGCTACAGTAATTAGCACAGTATGTCATTGACACAAAAACAGAAACATAGATCAATGCAACAGGAAGCCCAGAAATAAACCCACTCACCTATGGTCAATTAATCTATGACAAAGGAGGCAAGAATATACAATAGAGAAAAGACAGTCTCTTCAATAAGCAGTACTGAGAAACCTGGACAGCTACATGTAAAACAACAAAATTAAAACATTCTCTAACACCATGCAAACTATTTTCATACTGTTCATGGGGTTCTCAAGGCAAGAACACTGAAGTGATTTGCCATTCCCCTCTCCAGTGGATCACATTTTGTCAGAACTCTCCACCATCACCCATCCATCGTTGGAGGCCCTACATGGCATGGCTCATAGTTTCACTGAGTTAGACAAGGCTGTGGTCCATGTGATCAGATTGGCTACTTTTCTGTGATTGTGGTTTTCAGTCTGTCTGTCTTGTGATGGAGAAGGATAAGAAGCTTGTGGAAGCTTCCTGATGGGAGAGACTGACTGAGGGGAAAACTTGTTCTGCTGGGTGGGGCCATGCTCAGTTCAGTTCAGTCGCTCCGTGTTCAACTCATTGTGACCCCATGAATTGCAGCACTCCAGGTCTCCCTGTCCATCACCAACTCCCAGAGCTTACCCAAACTCATGTCCATCAAGTCAGTGATGCCATCCAGGCATCTCATCTTCTGTCGTCCCCTTCTCCTCCTGCCCCTAATCCCTCCCAGCATCAGGGTCTTTTCCAATCAGTCAACTCTTCGCATGAGGTAGCCAAAGTATTGGCGCTTCAGCTTCAACATCAGTCCTTCCAAGGAATATTCAGGACTAATTTCCTTCAGGATGGACTGGTTGGATCTCCTTGCAGTCCAAGGGACTCTCAAGAGTCTTCTCCAACACCACAGTACAAAAGCATCAATTTTTCAGCACTCAGCTTTCTTCACAGTCCAACTCTCACATCCATACATGACCACTGGAAAAACCACAGCCTTGACTAGATGGACCTTTGTTGGCAAAGTAATGTCTCTGCTTTTTAATATGCTATCTAGGTTGGTCACAACTTTCCTTCCAAGGAGTAAGCGTCTTTTAATTTCATGGTTGCAGTCACCATCTGCAGTGATTTTGGAGCCCCCAAAAATAAAGTCTGACACTGTTTCCACTGTTTCCCCATCTATTTCCCATGAAGTGATGGGACCAGATGCCATGATCTTAGTTTTCTGAATGTTGAGCTTTAAGCCAACTTTTTCACTCTCCTCTTTCACTTTCATCAAGAGGCTTTTTAGTTCCTCTTCACTTTCTGCCATAAGGGTGGTGTCATTATTAGAGAAATGCAAATCAAAACTACAATGAAAAAGAAAAAAAAACTACAGTGAGGATTCACCTCACATCACTCAGAATGGCCATCGTCAAAAGTTACAAATAATAAGTGCTGAGAGGGTGTGGAGAAATAGGAGCCCTCCAACACTGGGGTACAGCCACTTTAGAGAACTATATGGAGATTCCTTAAAAAACTAAAACAGAGCTACTATATGATCCTGCAATCACACTCCAGGGCATACACCCAGTAAACTAAGTGAAGTGAAGTCGCTCAGTCGTGTCTGACTCTTTGCTATCCCACGGACTGTAGCCTACCAGGCTCCTCTGTCCATGGGATTTTCCAGGCAAGAGTACTGGAGTGCGTTGCCGTTTCCTTCTCCAGCGGATCTTCCCGACCCAGGGATCAAACCCAGGTCTCCAGCATTGCAGATAGACGCTTTACCATCTGAGCCACCAGGGAAAACCATCGTTTGAAAAGATCCCTGCAGGCCTGTTTACAATAACCAAGGCCTGGAACCAACCTAAATATCCATTGACAGAGAGACGGATAAAGAAAATGTGGTATATATACATATATATGTATATGTGTATATACGTATATGTATATTATATGCATATACATATATATAAATGGAATTTTACTCAGCTGTAAAAAAGAATGATGTAATGCCATCTGCACAACATGGATGGACCTAGAGAGTATCACTGGAGAAGGCAACGGCAGCCCACTCCAGTATCCTTGGCTGGAGAATTCCATGGACAGGGGAGCCTGGTGGGCTACAGTCCATGGGGTCGCAGAGTTGGACACGACTGAAGTGACTTAGCAGCAGAGAGTATCACACTAAGGGAAGAAAGCCAGACAAAGACAAATAACATATGATATCACTTATATGTGAATCTAAAAGAAAAAATAATGACACAAATGAACTTATTTGCAAAACAGAGACACACAGATACAGAACAAAAAAACAAACAAACAACCCAACATATGGATACCAAAGGAGAAAGAAGAGTACAGGGAATGGATAAATTAAGAGTTTCAAGTTAACATATAAACATTACTGTGTATAAAACAGATAACCAACAAAGACCTAGTATATCACACAGGGAACTATATTCGATATTATGTAACAACCTATAAGGGAAAAGAATCTGATAAAAATACATATAAATATATAACTGAATCACTGTGCTATTCACCTGAAATTTACATGATATTATAAATCAAGTATAATTTAATAAAAATTTTACAGGCATAATCAGCTTTTCTATCAATTTTGGGGTTAGTGTGGAGGTTACAATTTTGAGAAACCTAGTCCATTGTACCAAAGTTGTTGATAATGTTGTTCCTTCTGTTTCTGTTACTATCTTTTTAACCTCTCTCTTTTTGTCTTTTTCTCTAAGTGTGTCTCTCAGCAATAGGATGTGATGGTTAAGAGCATGGCCTATGGAGCTAGATTTTCCAGGTTAGAGTTCTGGCTCCACCACTTAGTGGCCTGATAACCTTAATTTATTTTTTTTTAAAGTTATTTGTGCCTCCACTTCCTCATGTGTGAAAAAGGGATGAGAATTACATGTATTTCCTAGGGCAGATGTGACAACTAAATACATATAGTGTTGAAAGCAGCAATTAGGAAGCAGATTTTATTCTGTTAGTATTAAACTAATCATTGGGTCTCTTGCGGGTTAAAGTGTTATCAGTCTGAGTTAAATTTGCATAAATACTTAGCTAAGGAATGGTTCTCTCGGTAGGAATTTCAGACAACCTATCAAGGTATATAGTCGAGAGCATCAGATGACATTGCTTTACAGCTAACCTATAGCTTAGCTGAAGCATACAAAATTGTGAAGAATGCTAAAGTATAATTACAACAAAATAACCAAAATTAAGAGATATTTAAAACACAATTACCCATGATTTCATTACTCAAATGAAGAATTACTTCCAGTTTTCCATATTTCCCTCCCTTGTCTCTACATTAGGGGTTGGCAAGCTATGGCCCAAGGGCCAATTCCAGCCACCATCTGCTTTTTGTACATAAAATTTTATTGGAACACAACCATTCATTTACACACTGCCTATGACAGCTCCCATGCTACAACAGTGGAGTTGAATAGCCCCGATAGAGAATGTAGGGTTGTAAAACCTAAAATATTTCCTGTCTTATCCTTGATGGAAAAAGCTTCCCAAATTCTACTCTAGTTGTATACACATTTTGTGTTGTTCTAATAAAAATATATGTGCAACTTATATTTTTCTTTGTTCACTCAGCATTCTATAATGTACATACTTCACACATGTGGAAAATGAATCCTACATTGTCTGAACTTGCATAGTTATCTCAATGAATAAATTCAGAGGGAAAGTCCTCAGACCTCTATCTATCTTCCAGTGGCAAGTTTCACATCCATGCTTTTTGGGTCCAACGCATATGTGCTCAGTTGTGTCTGACTCTTTGTGGATCCCACGGACTGTAGCCTGCCAGGTTCCTCCGTCCAAGAAATCTTCCAGGCAAGAATATTAAAATCCTGAGATCTCTATCTCCCAGTGGCAAGTCTCACATCCATGCTTTTTAGTTGCAATAGGGAACAAATATAAATAATGCTGGTGTCTACCTGGAGTTCCTCAATAAGGACTTCTACCATTTGACTACTGATCCCCAAGAAATATTAGATAGTAAACCCCCTCACTCTTTTACAGCCTCACTTCTTACCATCTGCTTTCTCCCATGAACTCCAGTTACTCCAGAACCTGGGTACAGGAATCCTGGCATCATCCACCATAGTCCTCATTCTTACAAAGTGTATGGCACATTCCAACGGGAGCTCAGACTCCCAGCTCCAGTGCAGGACTTGGTTCCGAGTCACAGTGGTCCTGTAGTTCTCCTAGAAATAAAGAAAAACTTTGAAGCATATAACCATGCAGTCCTGAAAATGGCTTGGCTGGACTTATCCTAAAGCACACACCTAAGTGTCCACTATAACTCCAGGATACGGACAAGCTCAGTCTGTTTCCAGTCAGCCAGTTCCTATGCTCCGACGGTTCAGCAAGGAACCAGCCATAGCCTCCTGCCTATTGAAAACTTGGCTCCCAATCTCTTTGGGCCTCCAGTTCCAGGGGGATCACAAGAACCAAGTGAGAGACAGAATAGACACTACTTGAGTCTTAGGGAAAAAGATCAGAGAAAGAAGGTGTACACACAGTTCTGGTCACAAGAGCATGCTGAGAAAATTCTTGCAAACTAGAGAATTAATTGAGGCACCATTTTAAAAATAAGCAAGATTGATAAGAATTTTCTAATATTCATCAGATCAAACCTCAGCAGAGCTAGCAGTCCTTCATGGTACCCAGGTGTTCCACTGTCGCCCAGAAGTTAATAGATCACTCCCCGTGATTCCCTTGGTTTTTGTCTCTAGTCTTTTCAGATGTGGTGGCCCCATAGACCACACCGCCTTCCTTGAGCTCCCACCTTCACAGTCTTTAGTACCCAGAGATGTCAACCACATAGGCAGAACTTACATTGTGCTCTTAGGAAGCTTGTCCAGGTTGAAATGTAATTTGCTTTTCCTGCATAGATTTTAGTCTTCATCTTTCTAAAACATTGGTATTTTCATTCTTAAATTCAATAAACTTCAGTGGCTCCTTTTATGCTTTACCCTGTCATCCAAGGCCATTTGCAGTCTGACTCCAACCTGCTTCTCCCTTGCAGGACTCTTCTCTCAAGAACCGGTGGTTTGCCCCCATGCTGCTGGAACAGCTTTGTGCCTTTACATCTCAGGGTTTTCCCATGTAGTGTCCCTGGTTTAGTGTCTCCCACCCCCATCCCCCTGCTCTGAACTGGGAATTAGTCTCAACCTCCAAACCCGTTACACCCATCTTCATGAAGCTTTTCTTACTCTTTCCTCTGGTTTCTTCCCACCCCCACCTCTCCCCAAGCTCCCCTACATATGATGGTTGTTGTTCAGTTGCCAAGTCAAGTCCAATTCTTTGTGGCCCCATGGACTGCAGCAAGCCAGGCTTCCCTGTCCTTCACTATCTCCTGGAGTTTGCTCAAATTCAGGTTCATTGTGTTGGTAAGGCCATCCAACCATCTCATCCTCTATTGCCCGCTTCTCTTCCTGCCTTGTCTTTCCCAGCATCAGGGTCTCTTCCAATAAGTTGGCTCTTCGTATCAGGTGGCTGAAGTATTGGAGTTTCAGCTTCAGCATCAGTTCTTCCACTGATTATTCAGGGTTGATTTCCTTTAGGATTGACAGATTTGATCTCTTTGTTGTCCACGGGACTCTCAAAAGAGTCTTCTTCAGCACCACAATTTGAAAGCATCAATTCTTTGGCACTCAGCCTTCTCTCTGGTCCAACTCTCACATCCATACATGACTACTGGAAAAATCATAGCTTTGACTAGACAGACCTTTGTTGGTAAAGTGAAGTCTCACCTTCTTTCTTTTTTTTTTTTTTTTAACTTTTTATTTTGAATTGGGGTACAGTCAATTAACAATGTTGTGGTAATTTCAGGTGAATAGTGAAGGGACTCAGGCATACATATCCGTGTATTCATTCTCCCCCACTGATGCGAAAAGCTGACTCATTTGAAAAGACCTTGATTCTGGGAAAGACTGAGGACAGGAGAAAGGGACGACAGAGGATGAGATGGTTGGATGATATCACTGACTCAATGGATGTGGGTTTGGGTGGACTCTGGGAGTTGGTGATGGACAGGGAGGCCTGGGGTGCTGCGGTTCATAGGGTCGCAAAGAGTTGGACCCAACTGAGTGACTGAAATGAATTGATTGTCCCCAAACCCTCCCTCCCATACTTCCTTATCTCTTGTAACGGTTTTTACAGTCTATTTTGTCTGATATGATTATTTCTACTCCCACTTTCTTTTGATTCCCATTCGCATGGATTATCTTTTTTCCATTCCCTGACTTTCAGTCTATATGTGTCCTTAGGTAAGGCCTAATCGCAACTACTGTGGGTAGTTGGTGGCATTTCATCTATGGTCAAGACCCTGACTTGAATATGGTACCGTAAGAGCAGGGACTGGTTTTATTCTTCTTCTTGGACCACAGCTCCAAGCACCGATGCTCCTCGGCGGGATACCTGCCTTCTGCCCCCACAGCTGTAAGACAAGGACAACAGATACCTTGCCCTTCGTGGGGAAAACTGAGTTTGCATCCATTTTTTAAGGGCCAGTGACAAGTCCTACAGTGAAGAGGAGGGGGCAATACATATGCCACATGCCACCTGGAGCTGCCAAACTTGGAGGCCTTCCCTCCACTGTGCCTTCCCCTCCCCCAGCTGTCAGCCTTAAATGGTGCCCTGGGCAGAACCAAACACTATTCTGGAAGGAGAACTGCTTAGTCCACCTGAAGGGCATCTAATCATGCATGTCCTTTGTCACTCTAAACAGAACTCCCATTTGTAAAATGCTTACAATGTTTCAGTTTGTTGTATTCCTGCCCCTATAAAGGGCTTCCCTGGTATCTCAGGGGGTAAAGAATCCACCTGCATTGCAGGAGACCCCAGTTCGATTATTGGGTCAAGAAGACCCCCTGGAGCAGGGATAGGCTACCCACTCCAGTATCCTTGGGCTTCTCTGGTGGCTCAGATGGTAGAGAATCTGCCTGCACACGGGAGACCTGGGTCCGATTTGTGGGTTGGGAAGATCCCCTGGAAAAGGACGTGGCAACTCACTCTACTATTCTTGCTTGGAATATCCCCATGGACAGAGAAGCCTGGCAGGCTACATTCCTGGGGTCACAAAGAGTCTGACATGACTAAGCGACCAAGCACAGCACATCACATCACATACCTAGAAAACACTGTTTGTAACAAGTTTTGGGGTCCTGACCCATGCAACTTTTACTATTTAATGTGCACAATCTCGGGTACATTTTCCCCATTATTTAAAAACCAGTACAAAAAATTGGCTGTAAGTCAATCAGTGACCTTGCTATAATATGAACATTATAGCAGTCGTGGTGACCTTGCCATAATGCGAATAAGTCACAGACTGGATCTCGCCTCCTATACCCCTCAGGAATTCAGTCACTTCTCTCCTCCCCATTGTTATCACCTACTCCAGGCCCTTCTCCTCTGGACCAACTCCACTGCTCAATTCAAACTGGTCACACTTCACCTCCTCCAATTCTCCCAACTCCTCCCCACTGTGGAACCAGAGTGGTTTTTTTTTTTTTTTTTTTTCCCAGAGTGGTTTTAATCAGATCTCATCACCCCTTCTCACTGTTCCCAGGATAAAAAACCATACCTGAGCATGACCCCCAGAGTTGCATGTGGTCTGGCCCTGTCCCGCCCACCCCACGTGCCCCATGCTTTCAAGCCTGAAAGCTCCCAGCCCCTTTCACTCAGGGCCTCTGCTCACTCCAGCTGGATCTTCCTGGAACATTCCTCTCCATTCTCCATGCTAAATTAGCTTCTAATCTTCTTTCCTACTTTGACTCCAACTGTCCTTCCTCCAAGCTGCTAGAGAACGTCAGGCCTAATCTCAACCCATAGCCCATTGTCAACAACCTGCACTCCTTACCTCTAGGACACTCTTAACTTTGTGACCATCTCCTTAGTTTTGCTCAGCATTGATAGCCCCACGCCTTGAACAAGGCCTGGACCTGAGCCCACAGTCTAAAACTATGTGCTAAATGATTTCATCAGTTCATTAATATGTCATGAGCTCTGCTTCTCCCAGACCCTCTTTGTGTGGATTCTGTCTAACCACAAAGTTGTGCTTTGTGGTCTTTATAGCCGTGTTGTGGAGGAGATAAAACTTGCCTTGAATGCATCAATTCAGTGACTTTTAAAAATGTGATGACTTGTGTTTGGGCTGTTTTCATTCATTGAAGTGGCAAGTTTAATTTGGCCCTGGCAGACATCAGTAAGTCATGAAAAACTGGCATTTACATGATGTCCAAGTGAGGTCACTGATCCATTCCCAAGAAGTGAGTTTATTCCTCCCTGATTCAAGCTCCAGGCCTCCTTCCAAGCTTGAGTGGTTACTCTACTCTGCCTTCTCCTGCCATGGACAGAACCAGAAAGCATGTGACTAGAAAGGCCAAGGGCAGAACCCAGGCCAAGGTGAGACTATGCGGTGAGTTCTGAGTGGTCGGCGCCAGCCGGGATCCAGCTCAGAGTCCCTGGACCAGCTGCAAGCACCTGGGTCAAGACGCTTGTCCTTCGGCTTATTTGTTATTGTTATTTAGTTGCTAAGTCACGTCCAACTCTTTGTGACCCCATGAACTGCCGCATACCAGGCTCCTCTGTCCTTCACTATCTTCCGGACTTTGCTTAAACTCATGTCCACTGAGTCCCACCTGATCACCCCCCTTCTCCTTCTGCAAACAGTCTTTCCCAGCATCAGGTTCTTTATCAATGAGTCGGCTCTTAGCATCAGGTGGCCGAAGTACTGGAGTTTTAGCTTCAGCATTAGTCCTTCCAGTGAATATTTAGGGTTAATTTCCTTCAGGATGGACTGGTTTGATCTCCTTGCTGTCCAAGGGACTCTCAAGAGTCTTCTCCAATACCACAATTTGAAAGCATCAATTCTTTGGTGCTCAGCCTTTTTTATGGTCCAGCTCTCACATGCATACATGACTACTGGAGAAACCATAGGTTTGACTAGACAGATCTTTGTTGGCAAAGTAATGTCTCTGCTTTTTAATACGCAGTTCTAGGTTTGTCACAGCTTTTCTTCAAGGAGCAAGTACCTTTAATTTCATGGCTGCAGTCACCATCCGCAGTGATTTTGGAGCTTTTTCCCCATCTATTTGCCTTGTTTTATTTATCTATGGTACATATTCAATTTATTATAAATTTATAAATTTAGCATAAATAAATATATTTATTTATTATTATCCACTGGCTTATTTGGGAACACACAATTGGAGCCAAGAGAACCGAAAGCTGCTCCTTCTCGGCAAGAGTGAGGTTGCATTTCAGGGACCTGCCCTATGAAGGGAGATTACAGTCCAGATAGAAGCAGCTTCTCTCAGCTGGTTTTCTGACCCTTAAGTGGAGGGGACCTTAGGTCTGTCCTTGACTGCAGGCCCAAGAGGTTCAGACAACAGCTTCTCATGGCCTCATCTGCTCTGGGATGCATGGCGACTGATGACTGGGAAAGATTGCATGTGGGCATAACCCCATGTGGAGCCCAAGGCTCCAGTCAGAAACAGAGCTGCCTGGAGAGGGGCTGTTCCTTCCTCAGGCTGGAGGGTCCCACACCACCCAGCCCCAGGAGGCAAAAGGAGAGAGTTCTGTGTGTGCATGGTCAGGGGTAGGTCATTGCAGGTTTTCTGAAATTGTCCTCCCGGTGTTGCTGTGTGTGTCCTGGACTATCTTCTCAACTGTGCTGCAAACTAGTCAAGTCAAAGCTGATTTTTCTTTACCTGTTCCTGGCATCTGGCATAGGCAGGTGTGATTATCTTTTGTCAAATGAATAAGTGACAAAAAAAAAAAAAAAGAAAGAAAAAAGCAGCATCACAAACCTTTCTCTGTCCTAGGGGTCAGGCTGGGCTGGATGTTATGGGAACCATGTAATGGACAAGGCAAAACTCTACACTTCCAGTCTTGGTTGGTTACAAGTAGATTTCAGCAGCAAGAAACCTACTTTCTGCTTAGCAAGAAAGAAAAAGGCTTCTCTTTTTACCTTGAAAAGAAAACTAGTACCTGAATCAAAGGTCTAAACAGATGTGAACAACTGTCGGTTCAGGCTTTCCTACCATTATTTTCTTTACTATGGTAACAAAAAGAATTATCTTTTAGAAGAATTAAGAAAGGGGTCCACCTGGTCTGTGGTTAATGTTACTTTCAATAATGGGGTTAAGTGCTAGTTTTCCACAAATTCCTCCAGCCCTCCACTCAAATTTCTTTTCCCTAGGCAATTCTTAACCTCGACATGACCTCTGTTCAATACCGTACTAGGCCCAAATCAACACGTGTATCCATCGATAATACAAAAAACATGAAAATACAGAAATTATCCCCGAGAAAGGGACAGCGGGAGGAAGGGCTGGGGAGGGAACAGCTGTATACAAGTACTGCTGTCGTATGCAATCTACAAAAAAGGTACAGATGAGCCCATTTGCAAAGCAGAATAGAGACACAGATGGAAAGAACAAACGCATGGACACCAAGGGGGAACGGAGGGGTGGGGTGAACTGGGAAACTGGGATTGACATATCTACATCCTACATAGAAATACATAGCTAACAAAAACCTATAGGACAGGGGACTCTACTCAGCGCTCTCTGATGATCTAAGGGAAGGAATCCAACAAAGAGAAGATATAGGTATATGTATAGCTGATTCACTTTGCTATATAGCAGACGCTAATACAACATTGTAAAGCAATTATACCACATCTCAATAAATTTAAAAAAAAAATCAAAAACCAGGGAACACAATGCAAGTGTTTCTGAGATCTGTGTCTCCTGGCCTGTAGTCCTAACAAACCCCAAATAAACTACTGTGTTTGGCCTTAAAAAAAAAAGAAATCAAATAATTCTCACAGTAGGAAGCTGCCCCTTGGGGTAGAATTATAGACCTGGTATCAACCTTAAATCAACAGTCAGAATGATATTTAGGCCACTCATTCAGATCTCAAAGCTGATGATGGATCATGAAAGTAACTGGAACCATTAAAGTTAGTGGCCTTTATGCTTTACTAAAGGAACTGGCCCTCTGGGTCCCCGCACCCATGCCTCCACTGCCTGAGAGGACAGTGGCTGTCCACTAGCAAGCAGAGGTCCCCAGCAATAACACAGCCGCGTTTCACTCCCCTCTAGGCAAATTCTCTGTTTCCCTTCAGTGAGAAAATAGTTCACTGTCCTTCAGCCTCCCATGATCATAAATGATCATGATGTGGGCATAGGTTACTAGGGCTCCCTGGACCATACATGGTCATTGACAGGAACCACCAAAGTGCCCCAATGCAGCAAAGGGGAAAGCATCAGGCAAAACAGACATAACCGTGACTTAAACCAGACTAGAGAACATCAATCCCAAATAATTCAAAGGCAAAAAGAGTATGAAGTTCAGGATTTTCTTAATTTAATTTGCTATAGAAAAAGCCACATGTGAGGCAACAAAGGACATGGTAAGTTACTCTCTGACAAGGTCCATGGGAGACCTCTTTGCTGGGTAGAACAGAAAATGCTAGAACGTTTTCTTCCTTGTATTTCAGCACGGTATTAGTAAAGAAACTGCCTGAGAGCCACACTGACATGAGAATTGCCAAACTATTACATCTGATTTAGAAAAATCTTTGGTAGGCAGAGAAGGAAGAAGGAAGAGGAGTAAGATGGCTGATCATGGATTTTTGGAACCCAGTCTTCACAAGGATAGACCCCAACAGCTTTCATAGAGAACAGAGAAGAACTGATCTATTTTTACAGCACAACCCACCCAAACTACCAAACTAAAATTGTCATGTTAATTTGCCCCGTAATCTCTTAACTAAAAACACAGAACTGAGATTATTTAGAACTGTTCTGAGTAGATAAAATGATTCCAGATTGGGATTCTGGGGAGGATGTCATAAAAGACAAATCATGGTGTTAGAAAAGGATTTTTAAAATACTGAGCCAAGAATAAAAATACTTACCGTCCAGATGACATTGGATGCTTTAAATCTACTGATCTGTATCTGAAAAACCATTTTTAATTCCTGATGATAACCAAGGTTGTGGACAGTCCATTGTAAATGCAAACACTGCTTTGCAGAATTGATGGAAACGCTCAGTGATTCAGGAGTTAATGGTAAAGGTTCAGACAAGACTGAAAGACCAAACAAAACACCATATGAAGTAACACTTAATAGGAGTATGATTGAATAGTCACAGATAATTAAACTGTTCAATATCATCATTGTTTAGCTTTGGAAAACATTGCTCACATATACACTCTAGAATTAGACACTGAAAAGCTGGAGGGAGTTTAGAAATCACTCAGCAGATGAAGAAATGAGTTGCTCAATGATACACAGCAAATTAATATATTGGCAGTTACACAAAAGGATACTTTATTGAACAACCTAAATGGTTTAGAAATTTATAACAAGGTTGAATAAGAAAAGAGGGCTTTTTGCTATAAATTTCATAGTTCTGGACACCTAAAATGAATATTTTATGAACTATTTCATAGTTTAGGGGACTTCCCTGGCAATCTAGTGGTTAAGACTTTGTCTTCCAGTTCAGGGGATGTAGGTTCAACACCTGGCTGGGGAGCTAAGATCCCATATGTTTTGTGGTCAAAAAAACCCAAACAAATATTTCATCATTTATTAAACAGCTATAAAGTGAGAACAAGTCCCATCTCTAGAGGCTATTGCTTAAATCTCAATGCACTGAACTTAAAACACCTCCAGCAAGAATTCACTGGGCTCTTTGGATGAGATTAGACACAGTGTGAAATGAAATAATCGTGACAAGGTTTCTAGCTCAAGGAAGGAACCTAGTGGAGAGACACAAGAGACTTCTATGAAATAATGAGTGATTGCAAGTTTAGAGTGTTTAATGGTGGGACAGAGTCTGTCAAAGAGGAGAGATTCAAACATGGGACAGATTTGCTGAGGTCAAATTTGCTGAGCTGGAAAACAGCCCAGAGAGCGGATTTGCCCTGATGGAATGAGTGGGATCACTAACTCTGGGAGAAGAACAAAACATCACTTTTTACATAAGTAGAGGAAATGCCATACATATTCAAAAAAATTGTGTATTGTTGAATCAAGAGGCTTCACTGGTTGGTTTGAGGGCATCTTAAGTACACTGGGAATGGTGCAAAGGTACTGAAAAGATGAAGAGTGTATTGATAAAATCAACTGGTCGCTGATGGTTCATGGTGGAGCACATATCATCTTTTTAGCATTCATTTTTCTAGTTCTTTGGGGATTTCTGCCTAGTGATCTGAGGCTCTCTGGTACCTAGTTTAAATGATAAGAGATTACCTTCTTTTGAGAATAAAAATGGAATGAATCTCTAATACTGAAAAAAATTTCCCAAACTCATTCTACATGTGCTGCTTTTCTCAGTGTGCACGTGCTTGCTCAGCTGTATCCAACGCTTTGTGACCTCATGGACTGTAGCCCTTCAGGGTCCTCTGTCCATAGGATTCTCCAGGCAAGAATACTGGAGTGGGTAGCCATTCCCTCTTCCAGGGGATCTTCCTGACTCAGGAATGGAACCCACATCTCCTGCATTAGCAGGCAGATTCTTTACCCCTGAGTCACCTGGGAAGCCTGTATTTTTCTTACAGGGAGGTAAAAAATAACAGCAACAATAAGATTGAGCACATAAAGTTTATCAGGCATGGTACTAGGTGCTTTGCATATTTCTTCTCATGAAATGCCCACTGTAAAACTGAGACAATCATTTTTTATAGATGAGGAAACTCCAGTTCGATAGCTTAAACAATGTACACAAAGCGACATGGAACTTAAGTATGGACCTCTTTAACACCAAGCCTTGTCCCCCTTGTTGCACTGCTCCCGAACTGTGAAGGCAGGAACATCTTGCCCAATCAAAGGTCACATGGACTGGAATGCCTGAGAAGTGTGGCTCCCATCATGTCCTGCCAAGTTCAGGATACAGATGATAAGGATGGGGCTCTGGACCTAGCCAGAAAAGTTGATAAGTATTCTTGGTGGATACAGGCATGAAGTTCTCCATGTTAATGGTCCACATGATAGACAGCTTCAGGATCTAATTAAGGTTTTATCCTCAGAGTTTAGAAAGCAAAACTCAGAAAATTCATTCTATGGAAGCAAAGTTAACAAGAATGGCCATAAAATCCAAGTTATTGGCTATCAACGACTATTTTCCCAGAAAGATATCCATCCTTTGTGAATTTATAGATCAGATGCTGGGAATGGTTAGGATACCAACTAGAATCTTAGTCTGGACTCCCATGACCTTGGATTTGGCATTGGGTCCCTAGATATGATGCCAAAGCATGAGTCAGAAAAGAAAAAAAAAACAAATGGAAATTTATCTAAATTAAAAACTGTCCATCTAAGGAAATTGTCAAAAGGGTGTAAAGAAAAACTACAAGTGGAGAAAATATTTTGCAAATCACTCATCTAGTATCCAGAATTTATAAAGAACTCTGACAACTCAACAGCTAAAAGACAAACAACTCTATTTGAAAAACAGACAAATGACTTGAATAGGCATTTCTCCAAAGATGTACAAATGGCCAATGAGCACATGAAAAGACATTCAACATCATTAATCATAAAGGAAATGAAGATCAAAACCACAATGAGATACTATCTTATACTCACAAGGAGGGTTATGATTTAAAAAATGGAAATAAGCATCAGTGAGGATGTGGAGAAATAAAAACCTTTGTATATCAAGGTGGGAGTGTAAAATGACTTTGGAACTGGAAAAAACATTTTGAAAGTTCTTCACAAAGTTAAAATCACCACATGATCCAATAATTTCACTCCTACATATACATCCTAAAGAACTGCAAGACTTAAATACGTGTACGCAAATATTTGTAGCAGCACTGTTCACAATAGTGAAAAGGTGACAACAAACCAGATGTCCATCAGCAGATGAATGGACAAACGTCTTGTGGTTTATTCATAACCTGAAACGCAAGAGAAGACTCTACACATGGACATCACCAGATGGTTCATACCAAAATCAGATTGATTATATTCTTTGCAGCCAAAGATGGAGAAGCCCTATACAGTCAGCAAAAACCACTGGGAGATGACTGTGGCTCAGGTCATGAACTCCCTATTGCAAAATTCAGACTTAAATTGAAGAAAGTAGGGAAAAGCACTAGACCATTTAGGTACCACCTAAATTAAATCCTTTATGATTATACAGTGGAAGTGACAAATAGATTCAAGGGATTAGATCTGATAGAGTGCCTGAAGAACTTCAGACAGAGAGTTCTGACATTGTACAGGAGGCAGTGATCAAGACCATCCCCCCAAAAAAGAAATGCAAAAAAGCAAAATGGTCGGCTGAGGAGGACTTATAAATAGCTGAGAAAAGAAAAGAAGCTAAAGGCAAAGAAGAAAAAGAAAGATATACTCATCTGAATGCAGAGCTCCAAAGAATAGCCAGGAGAGATAAGAAAGCCTTCCTCAGTGATCAATGCAAAGAGATACAGGAAAACAACAGAATGGGAAAGACTAGAGATCTCTTCAAGAAAATTAGAGTTGCCAAGGGAAATTTTCAAGCAAAGATGGGCACAATAAAGGACAGAAATGGTATGGACCTAACAGAAGCAGAAGATATTAAGAAGAGGTAGCAAGAATACACCAAAGAACTATACAAAAAAGATTCTCATGACCCAGACAGCCACAATGGTGTGATCACTCACCTAGAGTCAGACATCCTGGAATGAGAAGTCAAGCGGGCCTTAGGAAGCATCACTATGAACAAAGCTAGTGGAGGTGATGGAATTCCAGTTGAGCTATTTCAAATCCTAAAAGATGATGCTGTGAAAGTGCTGCACTCAATATGCCAGCAAATTTCAAAAACTCAGCAGTGGCCACAGGACTGGAAAAGGTCAGTTTTCATTTCAATCCCTAAGAAAGGCAATGCCAAAGAATGCTCAAACTACCGCACAACTGCACTCATCTCACATGCTAGTAAAATAATGCTCAAAATTCTCCAAGCCAGGCTTCAACAATATGTGAAACATGAACTTCCAGATGTTCAAACTGGATTTTGAAAAGGCAGAGGAACCAGATATTGAACTGCCAACATCCACTGGATCATTGAAAAAGCAAGAGAGTTCCAGAAAAACATCTACTTCTGCTTTACTGACTATGCCAAAGCCATTGACTGTGTGGATCACAACAAACTGGAAAATTCTGAAAGAGATGGGGATACCAGATGACCTGACTTGCCTTCTGAGAAATTTGTATACAGGTGAAGAAGCAACAGTTAGAACTGGACATGGAACAACAGACTGGTTCCAAATAGGAAAAGGAGTACGTCAAGGCTGTATATTGTCACCCTGATTATTTAACTTCTATGCAGAGTACATCATGAGAAACGCTGGGCTGATGGAGCACAAGCTGGAATCAAGACTGCCGGGAGAAATATCAATAGCCTCAGATATGCAGATGACACCACCCTTATGGCAGAAAGTAAAGAAGAACTAAGGAGTCTCTTGATGAAAATGAGAGAGTGAAAAAGTTGGCTTAAAACTCAACATTCAGAAAACTAAGATCATGGCATCCTGTCCCATCCCTTCATTGCAAATAGATGGGAAAAGAATGGAAACACTGAGAAATTATTTTGGGGGGCTCCAAAATCACTGCAGATGGTGACTGCAGCCATGAAATTAAAAGATACTTGCTCCTTGGAAGAAAAGCTATGACAAACCTAGACAGCCTATTAAAAAGCAGAAACATTACTTTGCCAACAAAGGTCCATATAGTCAAAGTTATAGCTTTTCCAGTAGTCACGTACGGATGTGAGAGTTGGACCATAAAGAAAGGTGAGTGCCAAAGAATTGATGCTTTTGAACTGTGGTGCTGGAGAAGAAAGACTCTTGAGAGTCCCGTGGACTGCTAGGAGGTCAAACCAATCAGTCCTAAAAGAAACCAGTCCTGAATATTCATTGGAAGTACTGATGCTAAAGTTGAAGCTCCAGCACTTTGGTGACCTTATGAGAAGAATGGACTCATTAGAAAAGACCCTGATGCTGGGAAAGACTGAAGGCAGGAAGAGAAGGGGATGACAGAGGATGAGATGGGTGGCATCACCGACTCGATGGATGTGAGTTTGAGCAAACTCCAGGAGTTGGTGACGGACAGGGAAGCCTGGCGTGCTGCAGTCCATGGGGTCGCAAAGAGTCGGAGACAACTGAGCGACTGAACTGAAGTGAAGAAAGAATGAAGTACTGATACATGCTACAAATCAGGTGAACCTTGAAAAGCTTACACTAAGCAAAAGAAGCCAGATACAAAAGGTCTCATACAGCATGATTCAATTCACATGAACTATCCTAAACAGTTAAGTCCACAGAGAGATAAAGCAGACTGAAGACTTGCCAGGGGCGGAGGGAAGGAGGAATGGGGATAATTGATTAATGATTACAGTGTTTTCTTTGGAGACAACAAAAAAGTTTTGGAACTATATAGAAGTGGTAGATGCAAAAAATTTTGAATGTATTAAATGCCACTGATTTGTTCACTTTAACCATAAATTGGTAATTTCATGTTACATAAATTTCACATCAATAAATATTATTTTTAAAATATACATGATCATGATAAAAATATTCAACCAATACAGACGTTGAATTCCCTACCAATTCCACTCTCACTCCACTGCCAAGTTTAAATCATAAGTTTTTCTTGACCTTTTTCATACATTTAAAAAGTCACATTGAACTCTACCCCCATTTTATATTTTTTAAAGCGCTTCCATTATTCTTAGAAAGCTATAAAGAAAAGTAAAACTAAAATGCTAAGTCATTAATTCTAGACAGTGAGGTTGAGTGATTTTAATTTTTAATTGGAGGATAATCACCTTACAATGTTGTGTTGGTTTTAATTTTCTTGTTTTATGCTTTTCTGTACTTTGCAAATGTTCTCCAGAAAACATGTATAACTTTCAGAACCATATAATATGTTAGATTTTAAAATAAATATTCCTTTAAGATAAGGAATAAGTGAAGTTCACTTCACTAAGATGACACTTCAGAATACATAATTTAGTTTTCTGAGCTGATTTGCACCAAAAGGCTGAGTTCCAGTTATATTTCTATGTTTTACGCCCCACTGAAACTTAATAAATTGGAATTCTGATTCTTAACAAGTTTGGGCAGAGGGAATTAGTTATCAGGCCCCATTCACTCAAAGGTAAATGAAATAAATTGGGATTCCTGAACATTCAAAGCCCAACAGGGCAGTCATCCTCTATCATTATTTGATTAGAGGTTTTGCCTCCTTTGTGAATAAAATGTCTCAATTTTTTAGTTAAAGACAGCAGAAAGCAACAGCTGATATTCATTCTCTCCCTAAACCTGTGAACCAAAGGGAGATTTAGAAAATGAACTAAAGGGAGATTTAGGAAAATGAAAAGGCAGAACCCTTATGGAAGGGGGGGAGGGTTGGATTATTTTTAATAACTGTGTAGAGAAGCAGAGTGCATACAAAATCAACCCACCTTTCTAGTCCTCATTTCACCTTGCTTGTATGGTAGGGTCATCTGTTGCTGTCAGTCTCACTTCTAGATTCACATTTCCTGGAGGGCAGAGGCTTATGCATCTTGGAATGAACTCTAGTCCCCAGAACTTGGCACAAGGTCTTACCCACAGCAGATCTCAAATGATAGAGATCCAGCACAGCACCGGCACGATCTCAAGTGTCTGCCTGACCAGCAGCCCCTCACCAATAACTCATCCTTCCTGGAGGTCTCTTCTTCCCATTGCAGCTTTTCCCACCTCATATTTGAACCCTGATCACAGCACTCGTTCATAGCCTGTTTGACGTGTCTCCCCGCAGACTGTGAGCTGAACAAAGGTTGCACTAAGTCTTACTCATCTCGATGAAGTCACGACTGTAACACCCCTGTCACAGTGGAGACACTCTGTGACTGCTTACTGAAGTAGTGAGTCACCTACCCTATATCACCAGTGCTTCAGGAAGCGTCTAGAAGGCTGCCCTGTGATGCTTTAGACAAAGAGGAACTCTTCATATTGACATACGCTCTCTGTAAGTGTTGAGTGACTCAGGTACTCAGCAGACAGCAGTCAGAAATAACTGAGTGGAAAGCAATCTAGGACATCCTTGGGAAATGGTGGGAAATGCCAAGGTAAAGTCAGAGAGGTAGAGAAAAGACCTTGGAGGTGATTCAGTACAGTCCCAGTGTTTTTCAGAGGGGGAAACTGAGGCTAAAAAGGGGGAGTGACTTTCCCAAGGTCATAGAACCCAACTAGGACCCAGGGCTCTTGGCCCAGCTATCGACAACACAGTATTGGCGAGTGGCCAAAAAGAGCGGGCTTAGAACCAGATAGCTAGCCATAGACTTAGTCACAGGCTCTCCTACTTTCCCCGCCAGTTTCTCCATCTGGTTCCAACACAGGGAAACAAACTGTGGCCCATTCCTAAGATGGGATAGCATGCAGCCATAAAATATGATGTTATTTCTAGAAAAACTATTAACATTAAAGGTAAAAACTCTCATCATATATTGTATTATTTTAATATGTATATGCTAAAGTAAACATTAAAGTATATGTACTTTAATAAGTATATATAGTATAATTTCCTAGCATATACACTTATGCTATACATAATATATATATATTTATGCTTCATATACTATAGTATGTATACTTTATATTAACTATACTTTAATAAGTATACTATATAACAAATCCCATTCTCCAGAGCAGAGAATGGTGGGCTAACAGTCCTTAGGGTCACAAAGAGTTGGACACGACTGAAGTGACTGAGTATACATACAAGAACCTTCACTGGGTAAGTAGCTAAGAGACAAATACTAATTCTTTAGCCATAAACAGCATTTCAGCATTTAGCATATTACCATGGAGGCAATGGCCTCTCAATGAATGCAGGACATTCCAACTTGTTCTAACTCTGATCACATAACCCATTTCTACACACCAAGTACAGAAGGAACTCCTCTGCCAATGGCAATGGATCATATATTGATCATGAAATTCTAAGGGATTAAGTCTACTGACAAGTTTCCATTGGCTAGGAAATCAGGGTTAAGGTGTAGCCTACTAAAATGAGCCATTAAGATCAGGAAGATAGAGACTAAATTACTCACTGCTACTCACCAATTCCAGGTAATTCTCAAAGAAAAATGACCTGTTCATTTTTCTCCAAAGCACCAGTTACCTTGCTTTTTTTTTTTCCTATGTGATTTTTTTTTCTTTATTGTTCTTTCCACTTCTTACCTTCACTTTGGTAAGTTCTCAAGGGCAGCAATGCCAAGAGGAATGTTGTCTGCAAGACTGCAAAGAGAGCCATAGGTTCTCGTTTCCTGAAAAAGATAAATTACAAAGAAGAGAAATTTCATTTTAGATGTGAGCAGTTTTCTTTGAACCTATTGTGGAAGATAATGACATTAAAGGCTTCTGCTCTGGGACTTTCCTGGGGGTCCCGTGGTTAAGAATCCACCTTCCTGTGTAGGGGATGAGGGTTAGAATCTTGGTCGGGGGAACTAAGATCCCACACAACGGGGGGCAACTAAGCCCATGAACCACAACTAGAGAAGCCCTCGCACCGCAACCAAAGATCACTCATGTTGCAACGAAGACCCGATGCAGTCACACAAATAAAAACAAATAGGTAAATTTTAGAACGGCTCCCACTCTCCTTTCCTCCATAGATCACACCCCTTGTCACTGTGAATTTGGAGACCTCTCTCACCCCCACCCCACAATGAGCTGATTTTCCTGCTGCCTCTGACTTGCTCTGGCTCATAAATGAGGCAGAAGTGATGGTGTGTCCTCTTGGAGCCTAGGCCTCAAAAGACTTTATGTGTTTCCTCTTGCTCTTTTGTGTTTCCGCCTCTGGCATGAAAAGCACATTTCTGGGCTATTCTATTGGACCCAAAAGGAGGATGAGTAACACAGGAGACAGAGGTGAGTCACCTGCGCTGCTCCAGCCTGGCCGGTCGAGGTCAGAAAGCAGCCGGTTATGCCCCAGCCCAGAGCAGCTGTTCCCAGATGGGACGCTGAGGCTGTGTGGCACAGGTAAGGGAGCCACCAATCTCTTCACACCAGGCACAGTTTGGTGAAGAAAGATAAAGCAGAAAAACCCAGCCACAGTCTCAGAAGAGCTCCATTCGAATTAATTCTTTGCAGGGGAGTCATCTCCCCTCTTCCCTGTCTCTCTCCTTAAAATGTCACCAGAGAGGAATGCGCACATGCCTTGAAGGGGACAGGCAGAGTGGCATTGTTCAAGAGAACTTCCGGTGCTCTTGTCTTCAAGAGGTTATGAGCTACAGGCCAAAAGAGCTCTGCTGATTCATCAGGTCCTCTGACCGTTGTACAATGTGAGGGCATGAAGAATAAGCTGGATGGTCTCAAAACGGCTAATACGTTCTTCACTTAATAATAAACAGGTTAGTCAGGGGAAGTACTGAATTTCACTTTTCTATTGCAAACTCTGACTCATCGCAGAGGGAAGCAAAGAAAAATTCAAAGTCAACTTTTACCTCCATCTAGTCTGCTTGGGGTCATCTAAAGCTAGATGTCCTGTGAACCAGATCATCCATTTTCACTGCCCACACTATCCATTTGTTTTCTTCAAACAGCATTTTACAAGAAATGGGAACAATAGTGAAGACAGGAAGAGGGTAAACCAAACCATTCAATTACTCTCGAGTGGTCAGATCTGCTTACACAGGAGCAAAAGTCTGCAAACGACAGCATTTCTTCCTGATCCTTTAAGCACTGCTTTCCGCTACTTCAACTTTTGACAACAGGTCACTCACACCATGCTGAAATCTCTACAGGCAACTTCAGATGGGTTCCTACTACAACTGAATATCAAAGCCGGAGGGGAAGACTGACTCAAGAGAAAAGAGTTTCTGCTGAAAACCAAAGTGAAGGCAAAGGAAAATGCCACAGTGGAGTTTTGACACTCCCTGTGCATTTAAATATCCATCCAATCCTGGTCTGTGGCAGAGGGTCCCATCCTCCTAGCATGTACATCACACAAGGAGCACAAGGACCCACGACGGTGAGAAGAGCGTGCATGCTAAGTCGCTTCAATTGTGTCTGACTTTTTGCAACCCTATGAACTGTAGCTCGTCGGGCTCTTCTGTCCACGGGATTCTCCAGGCAAGAATACTGGAGTGGGTTGCTATTTCCTTGCTCATGCCCCCAGTTCAAAAGCAGGTAATTCCAGGGGTAGGACGCATGCTGCTCTGTGTTCCCCACATGAAAGGACTATTTAAGATGCTTCTTAAAAGGTGGTGTCTCAGTAAATCAAATATTTACCAAGTCACAAAAACTAAACAAGTCATGGGGCAAAGAAACTTAAAAGGAGGAGTTAGAGGCCACCTACCAGTTAAGGGTAAGCAAAAACTAAAGAACACAACTTGTCATATAACAGAATTGAAGACATGGTAATTTACAAAGGACGTGTGTCTACGGTCTGGGTAGAATCACCAGGACAGTCCTGTCTGGAGTCCTGCCCTCTCCCACCATCTCACACATGGCTGGTTGTGAAGCTGGGGACCTCCGCTCCAGCTGCCACCAAATCTCCTGGTTTTCTTTTCACCAGTTCTCACAGGCATGGTTTTACAACACACTGGACAGGTGGCAGCTGCGACCCAGTGGTCACTGCCTGCACGGACCAGGCAGCCACCATCCAGATACTCAGGCTCCAGACCACTCAGGGCGTCTTGTAGAAGGACTAGGAGTCCTAGCTGTTGTCTGAAAATCTTCCGGTAAAATCAACAGCATTTATCAAAACCTGCAGAGCAAGGGTCATGAGGGAGAACCTCCCAAGGAGCCCTGTGGCGCTCCTCCCTCCTGTGGCGCCCCTCCCTCCTGTGGCGTCCCTCCCTCCTGTGGAGCTCCTCCCTCCTGTGGAGCCCCTCCCTCCTGTGGAGCCCCTCCCTCCTCGGGAGCTCCTCCCTCCAGTGGTGCTCCTCCCTCCTGTGGAGCCCCTCCCTCTGGTGGAGCTCCTCCCTCCTGTGGAGCCCCTCCCTCTGGTGGAGCCCCTCCCTCCTGTGGCCTCCTCCCTCTGGTGGAGCTCCTCCCTCCTGTGGAGCCCCTCCCTCCTCTGAAGCTCCTCCCTCCTGTGGAGCCCCTCCCTCTGGTGGAGCTCCTCCCTCCTGTGCAGCTCCTCCCTCCTGTGGAGCCCCTCCCTCCTGTGGCCTCCTCCCTCCTCTGGAGCTCCTCCCTCCTGTGGAGTCCCTCCCTTCTGTGGAGCCCCTCCCTCCAGTGCAGCTCCTCCCTCCTGTGGCGCTTCTCCCTCCTCGGGAGCTCCTCCCTCCTGTGGCACTCCTCCCTCTGGTGGAGCTCCTCCCTCCTGTGGAGCACCTCCCTCCTCTGGAGCTCCTCCCTCCTGTGGAGTCCCTCCCTTCTGTGGAGCCCCTCCCTCCTGTGCAGCTCCTCCCTCCTGTGGAGCCCCTCCCTCCTGTGGCCTCCTCCCTCCTCTGGAGCTCCTCCCTCCAGTGGTGCTCCTCCCTCCTGTGGAGCCCCTCCCTCTGGTGGAGCTCCTCCCTCCTGTGGAGCCCCTCCCTCCTGTGGAGCCCCTCCCTCCTGTGGCCTCCTCCCTCTGGTGGAGCTCCTCCCTCCTGTGGAGCCCCTCCCTCCTCTGAAGCTCCTCCCTCCTGTGGAGCCCCTCCCTCTGGTGGAGCTCCTCCCTCCTGTGCAGCTCCTCCCTCCTGTGGAGCCCCTCCCTCCTGTGGCCTCCTCCCTCCTCTGGAGCTCCTCCCTCCTGTGGCGCTCCTCCCTCCTGTGGAGCCCCTCCCTCCTGTGGAGTCCCTCCCTTCTGTGGAACCCCTCCCTCCAGTGATGCTCCTCCCTCCTGTGGAGCTCCTCCCTCCTCGGGACCTCCTCCCTCCTGTGGAGTCCCCTCTGGGAAATGCCCTGTGAACAGGTTTCCTGTAGGCACAGAGCCTGACACTGTGGGAAAAACACAGACACCAGGGACTCTTAGCCAAGGCCCCAGGCAACTGGACACACGGCCCACGCGGCTCCCCTCCACCCTTCCTACATCAGTCTTCCTCAGGTGACCCAATTCTGAGTGCATCAGCTGCTCCCCTGTGAGACGCCCATAAGACAGTGAAAAGCCCGAGGTGAGGGGGTGAGCTGAGCAAAGGTCCTGAGGTGCCGAGCGCTGGGCATAGTCCAGACACGACCCACAGCCGGGGCTTGGAGGGGGCAAGGGGGTGAGTGACGGGAGAAATCAGACAGCACCCAGAAAGGCAGAGCAGGCGGGGAAAACACTTCGGAAACTTTGGCTTCTACTCTGAGTGAGATGGGAGCTGCTGGTGAGTTTTAAACAAAGGAGTAATGTGGTCTCACCCAGGAAGGACCCTTAAAGAGAAGGGTCTGAACGCGGCAAGAGCCGCAGGAGCAAGTTCAGGCCGTGGTCCTTGGGAGACTGACGCTGGCTTAGACCCCGGGGGTGGAGGGACGGCAGCGGCAGCGGGAAGGGTGATGAAACTCGGGAGAGGTTTTACAGACAGAGCTGGCGGAACGTGTGAGGTGGTGACAAACGAGACATCACGGGTGGCTCTCAGAATTCTGGACTGCATGCCTGGAAAATGGAATCACCATTAACGGAGAAGCAGAAGAATGAATTAGTGGGCTGTATCAAGGATTGAATTTGTGACATCTTAACTTGAGATGCTTACTTGCTATTCAAATGAGATGTCAAATAGCCAGCTAGCTACACAGTGTGGAGTTCACGGAAGGGGTCCTGGCTCAGGGGACAAACCCAGGGGTTTTCGGTGCACACGTATAAAGCCACGGGACTGGATGATCTCCAAGAGGAGAACAGACAGAAAAGAGAAAGAGGGCCGAGCATGTAGTCGTGGGCACTTCACACTGTGCACCCCGCCCCCTTACCAGATCAAAACAAAAATCTGGGACCAGGCTAGGCTCTCCTACATCATCTCAAGGATGAGGGCTGCTGTGTCCAGCATCAGCCGGCTGCTTGGCACGTTCCCCCCCCACGGGCCCTCAGGGCTTGGTTTTTCCTCCAAAGCTCTGCTTAATTCCCCAGTCCTCCCGTTCATTCAATACAACTGTGAGGGAGGAGCAAGGCTGCATCCAGTTTTCAGTGAGAAAAGGAAGTCTGGGAAGTATGAGGTGGCAGGATTCACAGAGGAAAAATACTTTCCTGCCTCAACTGCATGACTTTGTCCTTACTCAAATCTGTTCTCTCTCTCTTTTTAAAAACTTTTTTACTTTGTCTTGGGGTATAGGCGATCAACCATGTTTTGACAGTTTCAGATGAACAGGGAAGGGACTCAGCCATGCACGTAACTGTATCCATTCTCCCCTAAACTCCCCTCCCATCCAGGCTGCCACCTAACATCGAGCAGTTCCCTGTGCTATTATGGTAGGTCCTTGCTGGTTATCCATTTTAAATGTAGCAGTGTGTACATGTCCATCCCCAGCTCCCTAACTATCCCTTCCCCTCCCCATCCTCCCCCTGGCAATATTTCTCTTAAAAAAAAAATTCCTAGTGTTTTAAAATTGAAGTATAGTTGATTTACAATATTGTGTCAGTTTCAGGTATGTAGCAAGCAATTTGGCTACACACACACACACACACACACACACACACATATAGTTAGATTATTTTCCATTATAGATTATTACAAGATATTGAATATAGTTCTCTGTGCTACACAGTAATTCCTTGTTTCTTATCTATTTTATGTAGATAAGTTTGTAGCATATAGTTTGTAACTATCATTAGGACTACAGGACTAATGGATATAGACCAAATCTGTTCTTTATTTCTATTTTTCAGATCTCCATTATTCCCACCCAAACTATGAGCTGCCTGAAGACAGGCTTGGATCTTATTCCCCACTGTCTATCACAGTTCCAGAATATAATTGCTACCCAGTCAATATCCATTTAATGAGTAAAAACTTGTACCAATTTTCTTCCATTCTTTCTCCTTTGCATTAAATTTTAATAAAAATAGATTCCTTTTCAGGCCTGTCTACATTTTCTGTTGTCAAATGTTACCTAATTCATACGTGTCTTTTACTGACATTCCTTTTCTTGGGGGAAAATGGGAGGAAAGAAAAGAAAAATTACCTGTTTTTTTTGTAGAACTTCTCATTCAAATCTTGTCTCTTTGCAAAAAGAAGTTGGCCTTTGAACATCCCTCAGTATAAATACTACATGTGTAGTAAAAGCACAGATTTTGAAAAATCTGTCCCTCTTCATCAGCGCTTCTTGTTCGGTCATTACTGAAATATTTATTCCTGGGAAGTTTCCCCACTGCAAATAATCCCCATGAGAAGCAGCTTAATCAGTCACTTGCTTCCCAAGAACGTGGGTGTGTTGCCAACCTCTTCAAAACTGGCTTGATGCCCTGATGATGTTATATGCAAATACAATTTTAAAGAAAGAAGCTGTTGAAACAGGACATGTGCCCGGTGTGTGTACATTATGGAAGAGTTTTATGTGGCAGTACAAACAGCTGCTCACTTCTTAAGAGAATCCCCACATTTTCCAGGTTTCATTTTTCTTACTGTTTTTAAAAGAGACCTGCCTTTGAATGGACTTCCCTGGTGGCTCAGATGGTATAGAATCTGCCTATAAGGCAGAAGACCTAGGTTCGATCCCTGGGTCGGGAAGATCCCCTGGAGAAGGGAATGGCAACCCACTCCATTATTCTTGCCTGGAGGACTAAAGTCCGTGGGATCGTAAAGAGTCGGACACGACTGAGCAAGTAACACTCTGCCTTTGAAAGAGCCTCCACTGTTACAGCGTAGGGCTGGTAACCCACAGGGTAATTTCACTCCAATTTCACCATCCTTTCCTCCTCCAGAGGTATGCCCAGGGTTCAAGCACTTCTCCCTCGCACTCTAAACCTACTCAGGTAAGTGTTTCTACCAGTTTTGTAAGATCAGTCCTCAGTTATGAGGCTCAATTGACTCACACACTGCTCATTTGTTTTTTTAAAGCAACATTTAGTTGTGATTCCAGCTGGGAATAAAGGTGAGTCTCTGTTGTATGTGAAGTCAAAGAACTGCAAAACCTGGACCAAAAAATATGCAGGCATTTGGTAAATGCCAAAGGTGATTCTTCATTTGAAAAAATACATTATTCCCCCAAATGGTACTAACCCAGACATGTGTAGGAAAAGAAAGCTGTAATAGTTACGTACAGGTACTCTGACATAAGACTACTTAGAGTCAATCCCCCTTCTGGCACTTACTAACTGTATGATGATGGGCAAGTTACTTAAACCACCTGGGCTTTGATTTTCTTTTCTGTGAAATAAGATTATATAACCTACCTCATAGGATTACCATGAGGATCAAATGAGATTATGAGAGCATAGACATAGTAAGCCAAATTAATGTTAGTTTGATCATTATTGGTACTGCTTCATTTCCTTCAAAAAAAGAAAATCCAGATGAACAAAGATAAAAATGCAAGACCATTAAATTTACTAGAATAAATCGAGAACTCATACAATTCAACATCAAAAAAAACAAACAAACCCACAATTAAAAAATGGGCAGAGAGCCTGAGTAGACATTTTTCCAAAGAAGACATACAGATGGCCAACAGGCACAGAAGAAGATGATCAACATCACTAAACATCAGGGAAATACAAATCAAAATTACAAGGAGATATCACCTCACAACTGTAAGAATGCAAATGCTGATGAGAATGTGGAGAAAAGGAAACCTCTTGCATTGTTTCTTTTTTAATTTTTAGCTTTAACTGGAGGATACTTGATTACAATATTGTATTGGTTTCTGCCCCACAACAAAGTGAATCAGTCATAAGTATACATATCCTCTTGAATCGTTGATGCGAATGTAAATTCGTGCAGCTACTATGGAAAAGAGCTTGGCAGTTAGTCAAAAAATTAAAAATTAGAACTACCATGAAAGTGAAAAGTGTTAGTCGCTCAGCCTTGTCCAAGTTTTTGCAACCTCATGGACTGTAGCCCACCAGGATCCTCTGTCCATGGGATTCTCCAGGCAAGAATAATGGAGTGGGTTTCCATGCCCTTCTCCAGGGGATCTTCCTTACCCAAGATCGTTTAACCTGGGTCTCCTGCATTGCAGGCAGACTCTTTACCATCTGAGCTATCAGGGAAGCCTGCTATGAAGCAAATTCATTTCTGAGTATTTATCTGAAGAAAATAAAAATACTAATTTGAAAAGATATATGTGCCCCTAGTTCATTGCAGCATTATTTATAATAGTCAAGCTCATCAATAGGTAAATGGATAAAGGAGATGTGGCACATATACACAATGGAATATTACTCAGCCATAGAACATAATGAAATCTTGGAATTTGCAATAACATGAAAGGAGCTACAGATCATTATATGTGAAACAAGTCAAAGAAAGACAAACATGATATGATTTCACTTATATGTGGAATCTAAAAAATGAACACAGGTAATTTATAAACAGAAACAAAGTCATAGATACAGAAAATAAACAGGTGGTTTGCCAGAGGCAAGGGGTGGGAAGAGGAGAGAAATAGATGAGGGAAATTAAGACATAAACTTTCTTTTACAAAATAAATGAATCACAGAAAGGTACAGTATGGTGAATATAGTCAATAGTAATGTAATATCTTTGGTGACAGATGACTAGACTTAATCATGGTGATCATTTAGAAATGTATTGAAATTTTGCATGTTGCATACCAGGAACTAACATAGTGTTGAAAGCTGATTACACTTCATAAACAAACTATTATGAAAAAAAGATCAGATTTGTGGTTACCAGAGGCAGAAGGTAGGGGTAGGAAGAATTGGATAATGTAGTCAAAAGGTACAAACTTCCAGTTATAAGATAAATAAATGCATGGGATGTATTTATGTATAAGATCAATAAATACAAGCATGATAAAGATAATTAACAGTGTTTCATGTTATACATGAGAATTGTTAAAAGAGGAAAATCCTGAGTTTTCATCACAAGGAAAAATTTTTTCTGTTTCTTTAATTATGTATCTATATGAGATAACAGATGTTCACTGAACTTACTGGGATAAGCATTTCATGATGCATGTAAGTAAAATCATTATCATATACCCTATACTTATGAAGTGTTTTATTTAATTATGTCTCAGTAAAAATGGAAGAAAAAATTACTTGACTAATACATAGGTGAATATTTGTATAATCTGTCAAGCATGACATGAAACCAGGAGCAAAAGTAAAGACTGCTATAACAATCAAATGAACACTGAAAATATTTCAGACATATAATAGTTCCAAAACCAAACTGGGAACAATAGTATCAATATTCATGTCACAGGGTTATGTCCCTTAATATATAAAAAGCTCTTATAAATCAATAAGAAAAAGATAAGAAACTCCAAAGAAAAACTGATAAATGACATGATTATGTAACTTATAGAAGAGAAATATTAATAACCAAAAAGATAAAAGGAAAACTAGACACTGTCACTAATAATTAAATACATGCAAATTAAAGCTGCAATTGTTTATATCTGTGTGTGTGTGTGTGCAGTGTCCAATTGGCAAAGCTGACTTAAAAGACTTAATACCTAGCATTGGTAAGAGTTTGAAAAAGTAAGCACTGCTACTCACTGAGGCAATGACCAAAACCATTCCCAAGAAAAAGAAATGCAAGAAGGCAAAATGATTGTCTGAGGAGGCCTAACAAATAGCTGAGAAAAGAAGAGAAGTGAAAGGCAAAGGAGAAAGGGAAAGATATACATGTCTGAATGCAGAATTCCAGAAAATAGCAAGGGGAGACAAAGCCTTCTTAAGTGAACAAGGCAAAGAAACAAGATAGAAATAGAATGGGAAAGACTAGAGAGCTCTTCAAGAAAATTACAGATACCAAGGGAACACTTCATGCAAAGATGGTCTCAATAAAGGACAGAAACAGTAGGCGGACCTAACAGAAGCACAGGAGATTACAAAGAGGCGCAAGAATGAACAGAAGAACTATACAAAAAAAGTCTTAGTGACCTGGATAACCATGCTGGTATGGTCACTCACCGAGAGCCAGACATCACGAGTGTGAAGCCAAGTGGGTCTTAGGAAGCATTACTATGAACAAAGCTAGTGGAAATGACAGAATTCAAGCTGAGCTATTCCAAATCCTAAAAGATGATGCTGTGAAAGTGTTGCACTCAATATGCCAGCAAATTTGGAAAACTCAGCAGTGGCCACAGGACTGGAAAAGGTTAATTTACATTCCAATCTCAAAGAAGTGCAGTCCCAAAGAATGTTCAAACTACCATACAAACTGTGTTCATTTCACATGCTAGCAAGGTTATGCTCAAAATCCTTCAAGTTAGGCTTCAACAGTACATGAACCAAGAACTTTCAGATGTACAAACTGGATTTAGAAAAGGCAAAGGAACCATAAATCAAATTGCCAACATTCGTTGGATCATAGGAAAAGCAAGAGAGTTCCAGAAATACATCTACTTCTGCTTCATTGACAATGTTAAAGCCTTTGACTTCACAAAAAATTCTGGAAAATTCTTAGAGAGATGGGAATACCAGACCACCTTACTTGCCTCCTGAGAAACCTTTATGCAGGTCAAGAAGCAACAGTTAGAACTGCACATGGAAAAATGGACGGTCCAAATTGGGAAAGGAGTACATCAAGCCTGTATATTGTCACCTTGCTTATTTAATTTATATGCAGAGTACATCATGTGAAATTTCAAGCTGGATAAAACACAAGCTGGAATCAAGATTGCTGGGAGAAATATCAATAACCTCAGATATGCAGATGACACCACCATAATGATAGAAAGCAAAGAGTAACTAAAGAGCCTCTGGATGAAAGTGAAAGAGGAGAGTGAAAAAAGCTGGCTTAAAACTCAACATTCAAAAAACTAAGATCATGGCATCTGGTCCCATCACTTCATGCCAAATAGATAGGGAAACAATGGAAACAGTGACAAACTTTCTTTTCTTGGACTCCAAAATCACTGCAGATGGTGACTGAAGCCATGAAATTAAAAGACGCTTTCTCTTCGGAAGAAAAACTATGAACATATTAAAAGCTATGACATATTAAAAAGCAGAGACATCACTTTGCCAACAAAGGTCCATCAGTCAAAGCTATGGTTTTTTCAGTAGTCATGTATGGATGTGAGAGTTGGATTATAAAGAAAGCTGAGCACGGAGGAATTGATGCTTTTGAACTGTGGTGTTGGAGGAGACTCTTGAGAGTTCCTTGGACAGCAAGATCAAACCAGTCAATCCTAAAAGAAATCAGCACTGAATATTCATTGGAAGGACTGATGCTGAAGCTGAAATTCCAATACTGTGGTCACCTGATGCGAAGAACTGACTCACTGGAAAAGACCCCAATGCTGGGAAAGATTGAAGGCAGGAAGAGAAGGGGATGATAGAGGATGAGATGGTTGGATGCTATCATGGACTCTATGGACATGAGTTTGATCAAGCTCTGGGAGTTGGTGAGGGACAGGGAAGCCTGGCGTGCTGCAGTCCTTGGGGTCGCAAAGAGTTGGACACAACTAAGCGACTAAACTGAACTGAAGTTACAGCAGAAGTGATGCAGTGAATACGAGTGAAACTGGCAGAGAAGAGACAAAAATAGATCAATGAAATAAGAATCCTCAAACAGGTCCTTATATAAATAGGAATTTATTTTGCTGTAAATAATAGAATTCAAATGAGTTGGAAAAAAGTAGTATGATTATAAATAAACCGTATTGAATCAACTGTATCTTCCCACGCCAGGTGGTACAGCAGTAAACAATCCACTTGTCAATGCAGGGGATGCAAGAAATGTGGGTTTGATCCCTGGGTTGGGAAGACCCCCTGGAGAAGGAAATGGCAACCCACTCCAGGATTCTTGCCTGGAAAATTCCACGGACAGAGGAGCCTGGCGTGCTACAGTCTGAGGGATCATAAAAGAGTCAGACAGAAGTGAACACTCGGAGGCTCACTGGATCAACTGCTTAAAACTTAAGAAAACAGTTGTGACATTTTACCTTTCATCTTATACAAAAACCTGGTATTTTGAAAAGTTAAATGTAAACCCAAAGTAATGAAAGTATTAGAAAAAAATAAAAGCTTAGAAATAATTTTCAGGTGAGAAAGATCTTTCTAACCTAGACTAAGCACGTTAAGTCATTAGATTGCAGAGTCGATTACTAAACATCTAAAAGTTCCTTGCAGGACTTCCCTAGTGGTGCAATGGATGGGAGTCCACGTGCTAATCAGGGGACCCTGGTTCCACTCCTGGTCTGGAAAGAGCCCACATGCAGCAAAGCAATTAAGCTCATGTATCACAACCACTGAGCCTGTGTTCCAGAGCCCACGAGCTGCAACTACTGAAGCACGTGCTTTGCAAGAAGAGAAGCCATCACAATGAAGAGCCTGCACAAGGCAAGGAACAGTAGCCCCCACTCGCCACAACTAGAGAAAAGCCCAAGCAGCATCGCAGACCCGACACAGACAAAAATAAAATAAATACATTTAAAAATAAATAAATAAAACTTCTGTGCAGCAAAAGATAATTAAAAATAAAAGCACTATGAATGAATAGGCAAAATGTGGTATATACAAACAACAAAATGTTATTCAGCCTTAAAAAAGAAGGAAACTCTGATACATTCTACAACAGGGATGAGCCTTGAGGACATTTTGCTAAATGAAATAAGCCACTTACAAAAATGCAAAGACTATGTGGCTCCTCCATTTTTATGAGGTACCTGGAATATTCATAGAGACAGAAAGTAGAACTATGGTTGTGAGGGGCTAGGGAGAGAATGGGGAGTTATCATTTAATGGGTACAGCATTTCAGTTTTGCAAGATGAAGAGTTCTGGAGATAGATGGTGGTAATGCTTGCACAACAATATACATGTCCTTAATAACACAGACCTGTGGACTTAAAAATGGTTAAAATGGTAACTTTTATATTATGTATTTTACTACAATAAAAAAATTTGGGAAAAGGAGCATTACGCTAGAAGAAATATTTGCATCCTCTATAAAAGACAACAGATTAAGAAAGTGAATACCTGTAGAGCTTCTGCAGTAAACGGAAATAAGAGAAAACAACTCTATAGGAAAGTGAGCAAAGGACATGCACAGGTAATTCACAGAAGAAACGCACAATCCATAAATATTTAGAGATATTAAACTGCAGCAGTAATCAGTAAAATGCAAATTAAAATGTCTTACTGAGTTTCACTCATTCACCAGATTTGAAAATTTAAACACAAAAAGATAATACCCGGTGTTAAGAAGGATGAGGAAAACAAATTCCCATGTGCTGAGTTTAAATTATTAATAGTACCTGGGGGGTCAGCTGTGCAATTTTAAGAGTTTTTTCTATCACATTGAAAAATGGAAAAACTGTTTGATTCACAAATCTCTCTCCTAGGATATTACACTCGGGCTTAAGCACAAAAGTGAATTCGCATTTTCCCTGAAGCACTGTTGCTAATGCTGAATAATTTTAATTAACTTCGAAGTCCATTAATAAGGGAAAGGGTGAATAAATATCTCTAGCTAACATAATTAGAAATAAGAATAAACATTATTACTTTAGAATGTAGACATTAATAAAAGAAGTACATACCGACATGACAGAGGTCTAAGACTTGGAGGTGAAAAGGTAAGCTGCACAATGATAGTAAGATCTCATTTACATTTACTAAAATATAGTATATATACATATTGGAGAAGGAAATGGCAACCCACTCCAGTATTCTTATCTGAAGAATCTCATGAACAGAGGAGCCTGGCAGGCTACAGTCCATGGAGTCGCAACAGTCGCACAGGACTTAGCAACTAAACCACCACATATACGTATATTTGCAAATGTATACCAAAAAAAAAGTCTTGGCATAATAGGTACCAACCTGAAATTTCCCTCTTCTGAGTGAGAATAGGAATAACAAAGTTAGTTCTACATTTTCCCCCTTTACTTCATATATACATTCATTTATTATTTGTATTATTTTTAAAACATAGAAAATAAAACAGATCAACTAGAGTAAATAACTTCTGAAAACCAATAGAGGGTTGTGAACACAAGGACACAGCTTCTGTAAAAGAAATCTGTGCTACAGAGCTATGAGGAATCCTGCTTGGAGGGAGGGGAATTTCTCACAACTATTTATCTGTCTCATATTTCCCCATTTCATATATGTTTTTATGTCAAAAAGGACTTCCTCCAGGGAAAGCAGGGTCAGGGCTCAGTGTTCCTGTAAAGTGAGTAAGATAACACTTGCTCAGCTTTCCTTCTGCTCGAGCCTACAACATTCCCACAAGGAAAACACACTCTTTCCTCTTGTCAAATCACAGTACCGCCTCTTTCAGAACCATGATCGTTTTCCTGATTTGGTTCCTTTTTCAGGACACATGGGCTACAAAAAACAACAGAGACTTCGGAACACCCCTGAGTACCACTGCAGCTGTCCCCAGCCCCTCAGGTTAAAGAGGTAGAAGGAAAAACCCAGAGTGTAAGTAAGTATTCTCCCCAGTGTAGCTCCAGTCCTCACTGGACACCTAAGAGCCTTTCCTCCCAAGGTGGCCGTTGATACAGAAGGTTCAGACACATTTGCTGAGATAACAGGAGTCAGGACAGCTACCACAAGGAGGCCAGTTACGGCTGAGAATTAGCCCTGTCCAACAATGAAATGTTAGGTGGTGAGCTCCCTGCCCCTGGAGGCATTCTAACAAGACTGAAAGTTATCAGTGGAGGTGCCCAACTCAGCCTGCCCTTGAAGATTCTGAGTAGGTAACTGAGGCTGGTGTCCAGTGCTTTTAAAGACTCCAAAAATAATTCTGAGGCACAGCTAAGTCTGGAAACCCCTGGCCACTATGACCATTTGGTGCCCTTCAGATTCAAGGGTCTCTGAGTGTAGATTAAAGCAGCTCAGGAGAGGCGACGCACTTTCAGGAAAGAATGCTACAGTAATGAAGCACCATAAGTGGGGGGCGGGCGGGGGGCACCCCACAAAGGGTCCTAACGTTTGAGACACAGGCAGTGGTTACAGGCAGCCTCCAAAGCCAAATCCTGACTCCATCACTTGCTAGCTGTGTGACCTCAGACAAGTTGCTTAACTTCTCTGGACCTCAGTTTTCTCACTGATAAAATCAGAATGGGAAAACTGTTACCCACCTCAACGGTGAGGCTTAAATCACTCTAGTATATGTACAGGACTTAGTGCCTGGTCCATAGTGTGAACAATTATTATTTCGTAGAGGAGGAAACAGACGCTGAGGCCATAAGCTAACCTGACCCACGTCCTAAAGTCAGTTTAGGCTTGAGAATAAGACCCACAGCCTCTTTCCTTCTATCTCAAATTAAATACACCACATTCAGTTCTATCGTAGCCTCTGACTACGCTGATCCCTCTTGGGTTGGAGAATAAACTTGTTCAGAGTCTTCAAGCTTGTCAGTTACCAGGCATCCTAGCCCCGTGGCCCTGAGTACTGCGCCTCCGGCCACAGGACAGGCAGGCAGGAAGGATGGAGGCACGAGCAGGCCGGGGACCATCAAGAAAGGGCTGTCAGTGCTCCGCGACGTCACGGCCACCGAAGCCAGCTCTATGGTCTTGGACAAGTTACTGAAGCCCTCCTTGCTTTTTGCCTAGGAAAGGGCTGTCTGTGAAAGGGTGAGAGGCGGCGCGGTTACAAATGCAAGGCTTCCATCGCCCAACCAGCCAACTAGGTGCTCCTTCCATTCGCTCGGCGTCTACACCACCGCATCCCCAGAACTTTCTCGGCTGCACCTGCGTGTGAGCGCCTCCCGCTTCCAGGTACAGAGGGAGGTGGAGGGAGGTCGCCGACCGAGAGAGGTTTGACCGTCAGGTAGGCGTTAAAGGAGCGCGAGGGAAGGCTGGAGACCGCAATTAATTCCCCATTAACTTCGGGGTGCTGGGAGCGAGGCAGAAGTGGGTCAAATGGGAATTTTAATCTCACAAATATCCCCCGACTGCCTTGCGAAGGACCCGGTGGGATGGGGACCGTAAACGCAGGGTGGGCACCGTCGTGGCGACCCCAGCGGCGTGCGCTCTGGCGAGAATGCGTAGTTACGCACCCGGCCGCGGGTCCCCGGCGAGGACCCCTCAAAACGCCTTCTCCGGGCAGAGCGAATCCCCCAGCCCAAGCAAACGCGAGGCCCCGGGGCAGCGAGCAGGAGAGCAGGGGGCTGAACTCCGGGCCGCGTCCAGACGGCGAGGGCCGGCGGAGAATCCACGGAGGCGGGCGGCGCGCGCGGAGGCGAGCGGGGCGCGCGGTCGGGTACTCACCCCGCGCGGGCCGAGGGCTCCGCGAGCCGGGCCGAGTCGTCGGCGGCGGGGCTGCAGAGCCGCGCTGCGAGGCCCGGGCGAGGGCGGGTGCGGACGTGCAGGGCCGGCCCCGCGCCCGGCCTATGAATCAGCTGCGGGGCGCGCGCCCAGGGGCGGGAGTTACGGGAAAGCCGCGGGGGAGGGCAGAGGGCCGAGGACTTTTGCAATTTCCCGTCTCGCTGCGCACTCTTGGCACTCCTGGGACCCACAGGAATTCTCTTCCTTTGGGTCTCCCGGGGGGAGAGCGGATGGGACCCTGCAGAGGTGCGGGACCCCGGGCCTCGGCGGCCGGGCGTGGACCGGTGGGAAAGGAAGTGGGCGAGGCCTGGGAAGGAAAAGTGGAAACCGAAAACGGCGGGCCGGGCACCCGGGCGGGGGCTACGGCCACTCGGGCCGGAGCAGAGCGGAGCGAAGCGGGTGGGATCCCGCGGGGCCACTTGTTACCCCGGCCTGGAGGCACACCCCCTAGGCTTCCCGGCAGAGATTCTTTGGGCACAGACAAGCGCTCCAGGCAAACTTCCGACTGTGTGGAGTTCAGAGCAATAAAATTTGAGTTCTAGGATCCTGGTTCGCCTTCCTCCCTAGAAACTCCCTGGCAGACGCAGTTGCCCTTGCAGGAACTGTCCCGTAGCCTTACACAGAGAGCTGTGTGTGCTATAACGGGGCTTACTTTTTCTCTTAATAATGCCATTTAATCTTTGAAATACATATTTCAAATACAGGGCCCTTGAAATGCATATTTGCCCTCTCTTCATAGTTACATGGGGGCTTACCTGGTACAGTCGGTGAAGAATCTGCCTGCAATGTAGAAGAGCCTGATTCCATCCCTGAGTGTGGACGATCCCCTGGAGAAGGAAATGACAACCCACTCTAGTATTCTTGCCTGGGAAATCCCATGGACAGAGGAGCCTGGCAGGCTACACAGTCCACGGGGTTGCAAGAGTTCAACAAGACTTAGCCACTAAACCACCACCATCACCACCATAGTTACAGCTAAAGGCATATCCACCTGGGATCTGGTATGGAAACCATCTAAATACAGCTGCTGTGGTGCCAGCCTTGGACCCAGAGGGAGATTGGTGGGGCTGGCGTGTTGGGCAGGGGTGCCCTGCAGCTCTGAAGTCTTGTCCATGGAACCTGGCTCTGGCCGACTAAGCCTGATGAGATTCAGGTGCTGCAAAGTACCACAGTGATTGGGATAACTAGGAGTAATGGTTTCCCTGGTGGCTCAGATGGTATAGTGTCTGCCTGCAATGCGGTAGACCTGGGTTCGATCCCTGGGTTGAGAAGATCCCATGGAGAAGGAAATGGCAATCCACTCCACTACTCTTGCCTGGAAAATTCCATGGACAGAGGAGCCTGGTAAGCTGTAGTCCATGGGGTCACAAAGAGTTAGACACGACTGAGTGACTTCACTCACTCACTCAGGAGTAATGGAGAAGGACCACCTATGAATCATATCTTAGAATCATTTCTTGAATTGACTGAATGGCTCAAAATACCAGAATCTGTCCAAATGATTTTATGTTTAAAGCCCAAATACTTTTATGTTTGTCCACGTTTATTGCTCCTCCCAATGCCATCCCAGGGAAAGAGTTCTTTTTAGACTGTTTGTGTCTGATGATGCCACTAAGACCATGGTGCATATAGTTAATATTTAATGATAATGAAGTTAAAGGTACTCTTGTCTAAATAAATGTAAGGTACTTTCTTTGCCACACCTCTCATTAAGAGTTTTAAGAGCCCATTAGTTTAGTCATCTGGCTATGGAAGCTCTGTCAAACCAGATCCTGAGGGTAAGGAAGGCTTTCTGATTGACTTTTTCATAGAGTGAAAAAAAAAAAGTTAATTTCTTCTTTATAGGAACAGAGGAGTGTTTCTTAGAGCAGATGCCATGCCAAATAAAAAGTACTGAGTGCGATGAATTTCTGCTAAATGAGTCTTAACTTGCTTTGGGTTCCTCTAACAATGGAAAGAAACTAACTTGCAAAATATTCCCTGCTGTTGGTTCAGGACCCTCCAGTTCCCCTGGTGAAATTCTAAATTGGCCCCCTTAGACAAAGGTCAAGGAGAGGCAGACCCATTCAGACTGGTTCAGTTCAGTTGAGTTCAGCTGCTCAGTTGTGTCAGACTCCTTGTTACCCCAGCCTGCAGCATGACAGGCCTCCCTGTCCATCACCAACTCCCGGAGCTTGCTCAAACTCATGTTCATTGAGTCGGTGATGCCATCCAACCATCTTGTCCTCTGTCGTTCCCTTCTCCTCCTGTCTTCAATCTTTCCCAGCATCAGGGTCTTTTCAAGTCAGTCAGTTCTTCATATCACGTGGCCAAATATTGGAGTTTCAGCTTCAGCATCAGTCCTTCCAGTGAATATTCAGGCCTGACTTTGTAGGTGGCAGTTTAAATAAGCCAGGAACTTACATAGGAGGCTTGTCTCCCACGGTAGTGAGATGAATACATCTCAAAATCTCCTCACCCACCTGCCAGACTCTTAAAAGTTATATAGAAGCCTTAATGGGGTTCAGTCCTGTGTATAGACCCCATGATCTCAACAACACATTGTTCTCTCAAGGTTGCACCCTTGAAGATGGCTCTTGGTACAGATACAGCCAGCAGAACATATATTCCAAGGACAGGGGAGGGGATAAGGAGGCTCTGGTTGTCTGGGGTTGGAGGGTCAACCAGTGGGGACATTCTCTCGATGACATCCTTCAACAGGTGTCCACATAAAATTCACTTATTTTGTGCACCATTCTAATTCCTTGCACATACTCCTCTTTCTAGAGACTAGTTAGTATAGCATCTGTAAATCTGCAATCATTCCCTTAGAATGATTGAATAGTGTCCTCCAAAAATTCATGTCCACCCAGAATTTCAGAATATGACCCTATTTGGAAATATAGATTTTTCAAATTTCATCAAGTTGAGACTGGATTAACCCAATGCCTGTTATTCTTATAGGAAGAGGAAAATGTGGACACAGAAACCCAGGAGGAACACCATGTAATTCCTGAGGCAGAGATTGGAGTTATTCTGTCTCAAGCCAAGGAACGCCAAGGATCGCTGGCCAGCAGCGGAAGCCAGGAGAAAGGTACAGAGAAGTATGGTTTTCAGTACAGTTTAATATGTTGTCGAAGCAAAGAACATTAAACAAGTCAGGGATACATTCCTTTAAGGTTAAAAAAAAAAAAAAAACAGATCAGCATGTACATAGGGAGTTAGTATGGCCTTGGCACCTGGAAAGGGAGTCTTGTTATTGAAGGAGTATCAGCCGTGGTATCCCAGGAATGGAGGCATTTAATGATGCATTTAATCTTTATTTTTAACATGGACATTCTTCTGGTCAGTGCCCTTTTCTTTCATAATTAAAGCAGATGGACAATGTTTTTTTTCTGAATTTTTTTTTTGTTGAAGGATAATCGCTTTACAGAATTTTGTTGGTTTCTGCCAAACATCAACATGAATCAACCATAGGTATACATGTGTCCCCCTCCCTCTTGAAACTTCCTCCCATCTCCGTCCCCACCCCACCCCTCTAGGTTGTTACAGAGCTCCTGTTTGAGTTCTCTGTGTCAGAGACAGGCTGTTTTAGTTAGCATTAAATTCAGGTTAACTTGTGTATAAGCCAGAATGACTTCCCTAAATACCTCAATATACGAAAATTTCCTTTAATCATTTCCCTGTCCCTTTTTCATTCTCCATCTGTCTCCTAGATGTTGGCCTGTCCCAGGGCTCGATTGTTGACTCTCCTCTGAATCCACACAGTCTCCCGAATGATCATGTCCATGCTCCTGATTTCCATTGTCACTTGTGCTCTGATGACCCTTGAATCTTCCTCTCCATTGCAATTATTTCATCTGAACTCCAGACCAACTTATTTGTACATCAAAGTCAATATGTTCAAGTTCAAATGCTTCACTTTTCCACCTTTGATTCTCTTATATTAAGTGAATGCCCCAACCTTTAACTCAGATACCAAATCAAAAAACCTGGGAATGATTCTTGATCCATCCTTCCTCATCTACCCTCTTTCACCTTAAAGTCTCATATATATGTAATTGCGGCTGCTGCTGCTGCTAAGTCGCTTCAGTTGTGTCTGATTCTGTGCGATCCCATGGACGGCAGCCCACCAGGCTCCCCGTCCCTGGGATTCTCCAGGCAAGAACACTGGAGTGGGTTGCCATTTCCTTCTCCAATGCATGAAAGTGAAGTCGCTCAGTCATGTCCGACTCTTAGCGACCCCATGGACTGCAGCCTACCAGCCTCTGTCCATGGGACTTTCCAGGCAAGAGTACTGGAGTGGGATGCCATTGCCTTCTCTGATATATGTAACTATTGTTGCCAAAATCTTGGCCCTCTGTCCACTGGTACCAATAAAGAATATGGAAACAGAGTTTGGAGGAAATAGAAAAATGGCTTTATCTTTGCCCAGCAAAGGGGAATGTGTAGCAGGCTAGCACCTCAAGTACTGTGCCCCATCTCTGGGGAAAAGGTTTTATATCCTCATGAAGGTCTGGCAGTTTTATTCTTTCTTTGCAAAGTTTCAAAACAGCTACAGCTGGCCTGAGGCAACTCAGCAACCGGGTCTGGTTTCCCTGAAATAATTGGCCCATGGCCTTTTTTCTGAAATGCAGAATGCTTCAAACGATTGTAGGGGAACAAGAATGCCAGGTGTGGGGGTATAATCTTTATGGAGTCAGAGAGTAATTTGCTTTGTGAAAGACAAGCCCAACTACAAGTGTTTGTTAGTAGTAACAGCTAAAGAATGACCAAGATTGTTTTAACTCTTGCAGGCCTGTTTGGCTGGTATGTGCCAAAGGCCATTCACTCACTTCCATTTTTGCTGCAACACTATGACAGGAGAGGCATGAGTGGAGTGTTAGTTAGCCTTACCCTATCCAGTTTCTCAGGGGAAATACAGTTCTATAAGTATCAGGAATATTACGTAGATCTGTCTATGGATGTAGATATAGAAGGAGAATCACTATGGACAGAGGAGCCTGACGGGCTACAGTCCATGGGGTCGCAAAGAGTTGGACACAACTGAAGCAACTTATCATGCACATAGATACAGACGTAAGAAATAATGTGTGTAAGTTGTGAGTATAAATTATTATTCTATTTGTTCAACTGCTACAAATATCTATAATTACATATTTGGCAGTATTTGGTAACCAGACTGATGGAATTTGAAGGAATTGGGAGTTTTCTGAAGAAAGTGGCTTCATCAGGTAAGTAGTGGATGATGATTTACAATTACCTTCATGTATAAGAATTCTCTATTTCTTTTTGGGTGTGATCACATTTGATATTGTAAAGATTCACTTTTAGGTTTTAAAGCATGCTTCTCTGGTTATGATTGTTGGTGACATTGACATTATTTCTAAGAAAACAATGGAAATTAAAATGTTATTTGGGGGAGGAGCCAAGATGGCGGAGGAGTAGGACGGGGAGACCACTTTCTCTCCTACAAATTCATCAAAAGAATAACTGAACGCAGAGCAAACTTCACAAAACAACTTCTGATCACTAGCTGAGGTCATCAGGCGCCCAGAAAAGCAGCCCATTGTCTTCAAAAGGAGGTAGGACAAAATATAAAAGATAAAAAGTGAGACAAAAGAGCTAAGGATGGAGATCCGTCCCTGGAAGGGTCTTAATAGAGGACGTTTCCAGACACCGGGAAACCCTCGCACTGGCGGGTGAATCTTGGAGGGCAACCTGAATGGGAGGGAAACAATAAATAAAACCCACAGATTATGAGCCTAAAAGCAACTCCCAGCAGAAAAGTACCCCAGACGCCCGCATCCGCCACCAGCAAGTGGGGGCGGAACGGAGAGGAGCCGGCGGCATTGCCTGGGGCAGGGTTCGGGCCTGAGTGCCCTGAGGACAATTGGAAGGAGCTTTTGTGAGTTGCCATCGTGAACTGTGGGACAGCAAAAGAGAGAGAGAAAATTAACCGGCCCGAACACACTGCCAGCCATTCGCAGAACAAAGGGACCGAGAAAGTCCGAGAAGAGCTCGCAGGCTGTGGACTGGTCCAGCCCCGCCCGAGGCAGGAGGCAGGGGGGAGGGGAAGGGGGCAGGCTCTGCCCCAAGGACCGCATCCCCTACCGCACTGCAAACAGGCCTCCACCTTCTAATAGAAGACCTACCGAGATTCTGGACGGTCCACATCCGCCAGGAGGGTCACGGCTAGACACAGGGCACACGCAGGGACTGGGGCTGGGGACGCGGAGGGCAGAGGGCGCGCACCCGACTGGCGCGGGTGGAAACTGAGGCTGGGATTGTGCAGGGCAGAAGACGCGCCGCACTCGGGGAGAGAGCGCCCGTCAAGCGCCTGGCTGCCTGAGCCACTCGGGCGTCGTAGGGACAAAACGCAGGCACAGCTTTGTGTTCCGCGCTTTTGTGGATCACCTGAGGGCTGGAACCGCGCGAAGCGCGGGTCGTGCTCCATATAATGAGCAGCCGTGAGCCTGAGCAGCGCAGACGGAGAAAATAGTGCCAGCCCTTCCCCGGAGTGCCAGCCCCTCCCCGTAGTGCGACGGAACTAGCTACCTGAATAAGAGTCCACCTCCGCCCGCCTGTGTCAGGGCGGAAGTGAGGCCCTGAAGAGACCGGCAACAGAAGCCAAATAAACAAAGGGAACCGCTTCAGAAGGGACCAGTGCAACAGATTAAAATCCCTGAGGAAAACACCGACTACACCGGAAGGGCCTGTAGATATGGGGAAGTGTAAGCTGGAACGAGGAGCTATCTGAAACTGAGCCGAATCCACACTGACCGCAACAGCTCCAGAGAAATTCCTAGATATATTTTTACTTTTTTTTTTTTTTTGTAAGAAAAAAAAATTTTTTTTTCTTTTATTTCCCTTTAAAATTCCCTATTACTCCCCCATTACTCCTTAACTTTCATTTTCATAGATTTTTACGATTTTTTTAATTAGGAAAAACAATTTTTTTTCTTTCTTTTTTTCTTTTTTTTCTTCTTTTTTTTTTCTTCTTCTCTTCTATTTTCTATTTTTCTTTTTCTCTTATTTCTTTTAAAGTCCTCTAGTACTCCTCTACTACTCCTTAATTTTCATTTTCAATACACTATAACCTTACAGAAAAAAAAGAGAAGCCCTATTTTTAAACCAAACTTCATATATATATTTCTAAAAATTTTTTTTGTGTGTTTTGGTTTTTGTTTTTAATATAGTATTTTTAAGAGTCTAACCTCTACTCTAGATTTTTAATTTTTGTTTTTCAGTATATGATATAAATTGTGAACATTTAAGAATCCAATATTCAGCTCCCATTTTTATTCAGGAGTGTGTTGATTATTCTCTCCCAATCTTGACTCTCTGTTTCCTACCTCAGAACACCTCTATTTCCTCCTTTCCCCTCCTCTTCCCAATCCAATTCTGTGAATCTTTGTGGGTGTCTGGGCTACGGCGAACACTCTGGGAACAGACAACTTCGTAGATCTGTCTCTCTCCTCTTGAGTCCCCCTTTTTCTCCTCCTGCTCATCTCTATCTCCCTCCTCCCTCTCCTCTTCTTCATGTAACTCTGTGAACCTCTCTGGGTGTCCCTAACGGGGGAGAATCTTTTCACCATTAACCTAGAAGTTTTATTATCAGTGCTGTATAGTTGGAGAAGTCCTAAGACTACAGGAAGAATAAAACTGAAATCCAGAGGCAGGAGACTTAAGCCCAAAACCTGAGAACACAAGAAAACTCCTGACTACATGGATCTTTAAGTAATAAGAGACCGTCCAAAAACCTCCATACCTGCACCAAAACCAACCACCACCCAAGAGCCAATAAGTTTTAGAGCAAGACATACCACGCAAATTCTCCAGCAACGCAGGAACATAGCCCTGAACATCAACATACAGGCTGCCCAAGGTCACACCTAACACATAGACCCATCTCAAAACTCATTACTGGGCACTCCATTGCTCTCCAAAGAGAAGAAATCAAGTTCAACGCACCAGAACACTGACGCAAGCTTCCCTAGCCAGGAAACCTTGACAAGCCAGTCGTCTAACCCCACCCGCTGGGTAAAACCTCCACAATAAAAAGGAACCACAGACCTCCAGAATACAGAAAGCCCACTCCAGATACAGCAATCTAAACAAGATGAAAAGGCAAAGAAATACCCAACAGGTAAAGGAACATGAAAAAGGCCCACCAAGTCAAACAAAAGAGGAGGAAAGAGGGAATCTACCTGAAGAAGAATTTAGAGTAATGATAATAAAAATGATCCAAAATCTTGAAAACAAAATGGAGTTACAGATAAATAGCCTGGAGACAAAGATTGAAAAGATGCAAGAAATGTTTAATAAAGACCTAGAAGAAATAAAAAAAAGTCAATTAAAAATGAATAATGCAATGAATGAGATCAAAAGCACTCTAGAGGGAACCAAGAGTAGAATAATGGAGACAGAAGATAGGATAAGTGAGGTAGAAGATAAAATGGTGGAAATAAATGAAACAGAGAGGAAAAAAGAAAAAAGGATCAAAAGAAATGAGGACAACCTCAGGGACCTCTGGGACAATGTGGAACGCCCCAACATTCGAATCATAGGAGTCCCAGAAGAAGAAGACAAAAAGAAAGGCCATGAGAAAATACTCGAGGAGATAATAGCTGAAAACTTCCCTAAAATGGGGAAGGAAATAGCCACCCAAGTCCAAGAAACCCAGAGAGTCCCAAACAGGATAACCAAGGCGAAACACCCCAAGACACATATTAATCAAATTAACAAAGATCAAGCACAAAGAACAAATACTAAAAGCAGCAAGGGAGAAATAACAAATAACACACAAAGGGATTCCTATAAGGATAACAGCTGATCTATCAATAGAAACCCTCCAGGCCAGAAGGGAATGGCAGGACATACTGAAAGTAATGAAAGAGAATAACCTACAACCTAGATTACTGTACCCAGCAAGGATCTCATACAGATATGAAGGAGATTTCAAAAGCTTTACAGACAAGCAAAAGCTAAGAGAATTCAGCACCACCAAACCAGCTCTTCAACAAATGCTAAAGGATCTTCTCTAGACAGGAAATGCAGAAAGGTTGTATAAACGTGAACCCAAAACAACAAAGTAAATGGCAACAGGACCACACCTATCAATAATTACCTTAAATGTAAATGGGTTGAATGCCCAAACCAAAAGACAAAGATTGACTGAATGGATACAAAAACAAGAACCCTATATATGCTGTCTACAAGAGACCCACCTCAAAACAAGAGACACATACAGACTAAAAGTGAAGGACTGGAAAAAAATATTTCACACAAACGGAGAACAAAAGAGAGCAGGAGTCGCAATACTCATATCAGATAAAATTGACTTTCAAATAAAGGATGTGAAAAGAGACAAAGAAGGACACTACATAATGATCAAAGGATCAATCCAAGAAGAAGATATAACAATTATAAATATATATGCACCCAACATAGGAGCACCGCAATATGTATGGCAAACGCTAACGAGTATGAAAGAGGAAATTAATAGTAACACAATAATAGTGGGTGACTTTAATACCCCACTCACAACTATGGATAGATCAACTAAACAGAAAATTAACAAGGAAACACAAACCTTAAATGACACAATGGACCAGCTAGACCTAATTGATATCTATAGGACATTTCACCCCAAAACAATCAACTTCACCTTTTTCTCAAGTGCACACAGAACCTTCTCCAGAATAGATCACATCCTGGGCCATAAATCTGGTCTTGGAAAATTCAAAAAAATTGAAATCATTCCAGTCATCTTTTCTGACCACAGTGCAGTAAGATTAGATCTCAATTACAGGAAAAAAAATTGTTAAAAATTCCAACATATGGAGGCTAAATAACACGCTTCTGAATAACCAACAAATCATAGAAGAAATCAAAAAAGAAATCAAAATATGTATAGAAATGAATGAAAATGAAAACACAACAACCTAAAACCTATGGGACACTGTAAAAGCAGTGCTAAGGGGAAGGTTCATAGCATTACAGGCTTACATCAAGAAACAAGAAAAAAGCCAAATAAATAACCTAACTCTACACCTAAAGCAATTAGAGAAGGAAGAAATGAAGAACCCCAGGGTTAGCAGAAGGAAAGAAATCTTAAAAATTAGGGCAGAAATAAATGCAAAAGAAACTAAAGAAACCATAGCAAAAATAAACAAAGCTAAAAGCTGGTTTTTTGAAAAAATAAACAAAATTGACAAACCATTAGCAAGACTCATTAAGAAACAAAGAGAGAAGAACCAAATTAACAAAATTAGAAATGAAAATGGAGAGATCACAACAGACAACACTGAAATACAAAGGATCATAAGAGACTACTACCAGCAGCTCTATGCCAATAAAATGGACAACTTGGATGAAATGGACAAATTCTTAGAAAAGTATAATTTTCCAAAACTGAACCAGGAAGAAATAGAAGATCTTAACAGACCCATCACAAGCAAGGAAATCGAAACTGTAATCAAAAATCTTCCAACAAACAAAAGCCCAGGACCAGATGTCTTCACAGCTGAATTCTACCAAAAATTTAGAGAAGAGCTAACACCTATCTTACTCAAACTCTTCCAGAAAATTGCAGATGAAGGTAAACTTCCAAACTCATTCTATGAGGCCACCATCACCCTAATTCCAAAACCAGACAAAGATGCCACAAAAAAAGAAAACTACAGGCCGATATCACTGATGAACATAGATGCAAAAATCCTTAACAAAATTCTAGCAAACAGAATCCAACAACATATTAAAAAAAATCATACACCATGACCAAGTGGGCTTTATCCCAGGAATGCAAGGATTCTTTAATATCTGCAAATCAATCAACTTAATACACCACATTAACAAATTGAAAGATAAAAACCATATGATTATCTCAATAGATGCAGAGAAAGCCTTTGACAAAATTCAACACCCATTTATGATTAAAACTCTCCAGAAAGCAGGAATAGAAGGAACATACCTCACCATAATAAAAGCTATATATGACAAACCCACAGCAAGCACAACCCTCAATGGTGAAAAATTGAAAGCATTTCCCCTGAAATCAGGAACAAGACAAGGATGCCCACTCTCACCACTGCTATTCAACATAGTGTTTGAAGTTTTGGCCACAGCAATCAGAGCAGAAAAAGAAGTAAAAGGAATCCAGATAGGAAAAGAAGAAGTGAAACTCTCGCTGTTTGCAGATGACATGATCCTCTACATAGAAAACCCTAAAGACTCTTCCAGAAAATTACTAGAGCTAATCAATGAATATAGTAAAGTTGCAGGATATAAAATTAACACACAGAAATCCCTTGCATTCCTATATACTAACAATGAAAAAACAGAAAGAGAAATTAAGGAAACAATACCATTCACCATTGCAACAAAAAGAATAAAATACTTAGGAGTATATCTACCTAAAGAAACAAAAGACCTATACATAGAAAACTATAAAACACTGATGAAAGAAATCAAAGAGGACACAAACAGATGGAGAAACATACTGTGTTCATGGATTGGAAGAATCAATATTGTCAAAATGGCTATTCTACCCAAAGCAATCTATAGATTCAATGCAATCCCTATCAAGCTACCAATGGTATTTTTCACAGAATTAGAACAAATAATTTCACAGTTTATATGGAAATACAAAAAACCTCGAATAGCCAAAGTAATCTTGAGAAAGAAGAATGGAACTGGAGGAATCAACCTGCCTGACTTCAGACTCTACTACAAAGCCACAGTCATCAAGACAGTATGGTACTGGCACAAAGACAGAAATATAGATCAATGGAACAGAATAGAAAGTCCAGAGATAAATCCACGAACCTATGGACACCTTATCTTCGACAAAGGAGGCAAGGATATACAATGGAAAAAAGACAACCTCTTTAACAAGTGGTGCTGGGAAAACTGGTCAACCACTTGTAAAAGAATGAAACTAGGACACTTTCTAACACCACACACACAAAAATAAACTCAAAATGGATTAAAGATCTAAATGTAAGACCAGAAACTATAAAACTCCTAGAGGAGAACATAGGCAAAACACTCTACGACATAAATCACAGCAAGATCCTCTATGACCCACCTCCCAGAATATTGGAAATAAAAGCAAAAATAAACAAATGGGACCTAAATGAAACTTAAAAGCTTTTGCACAACAAAGGAAACTATAAGCAAGGTGAAAAGACAGCCCTCAGATTGGGAGAAAATAATAGTAAATGAAGAAACAGACAAAGGATTAATCTCAAAAATATACAAGCAACTCCTGAAGCTCAATTCCAGAAAAATAAATGGCCCAGTCAAAAAATGGGCCAAAGAACTAAACAGACATTTCTCCAAAGAAGACATACAGATGGCTAACAAGCACATGAAAAGATGCTCCACATCACTCATTATCAGAGAAATGCAAATCAAAACCACAATGAGGTACCATTACACGTCAGTCAGGATGGCTGCTATCCAAAAGTCTACAAGCAATAAATGCTGGAGAGGGTGTGGGAAAACAGAACCCTCTTACACTGTTGGTGGGAATGCAAACTAGTACAGCCACTATGGAAAACAGTGTGGAGATTTCTTAAAAAACTGGAAATAGAACTGCCATATGACCCAGCAATCCCACTTCTGGGCATACACACCAAGGAAACCCGATCTGAAAGAGACACGTGCACCCCAATGTTCATGCAGCACTGTTTATAATAGCCAAGACATGGAAGCAACCTAGATGTCCATCAGCAGATGAATGGATAAGGAAGCTGTGGTACATATACACCATGGAATATTACTCAGCCATTAAAAAGAATTCATTTGAATCAGTTCTAATGAGGTGGATGAAACTGGAGCCCATTATACAGAGTGAAGTAAGCCAGAAAGATAAAGAACATTACAGCAAACACATATATATGGAATTTAGAAAGATGGTAATGATAACCCTATATGCAAAACAGAAAAAGAGACACAGAAGTACAGAACAGACTTTTGAACTCTGTGGGAGAAGGTGAGGGTGGGATGTTTCAAAAGAACAGCATGTATATTATCTATGGAGAAACAGATCACCAGCCCAGGTGGGATGCATGAGACAAGTGCTCGGGTCTGGTGCATGGGGAAGACCCAGAGGAATCGGGTGGAGAGGGAGGTGGGAGGGGGGATCGGGATGGGGAATACGTGTAACTCTATGGCTGATTCATATCAATGTATGACAAAACCCACTGAAATGTTGTGAAGTAATTAGCCTCCAACTAATAAAAGAAAAAAAGAAAAGAAAAAAAAGATAAAATGTTATTTGGTAAATGTATTCTTATATTGCAAAAAACAAAACAGGAATTTTGAAAAGTTTCTAATCTAAAATATATCATAAATCTTGATTACCTGAGACAGTTATCATTTCCAAATATGTATATTTTTTAAAAAATCAAAAGCAAACAAAAAAGGGAGCTGACAATGACAAAGCAAGATGTTGAATGTTATAGGGCCCCATGGAGCTTTCATATTTTAGACTTTCAGAGGATTCCTTTAAATACTTGCGTTTGAATTGCTTTCCTTCAGTGTCTGTTAAGTGGATTTAAGTGAGGGATAACAGCATCCTTAATAGTTCTAAGGGAGGTTCTTGCTTGAACTAAATTATTAGTGGAAGATTGGTTGAAGAAGTGATTCTTTCTACACATTCCACCGTCTCCTGCGTATTCCAATAGTTTTCACACCTTATTCCAGAAATCATCAGAAACCAGACCAGAGTAGTAGTGTTAGTTGCTCAGCTGTGTCCGACTCTTTGCGATTCCATGGACTGTAAGCCTGCCAGGCTCCTCTGTCCGTGGGATTCTCCAGGCCGGAATACTGGAGTGGGTTGCCATTCCCTTCTCCAGAGGATCTTTCTGACCCAGGGATCGAACCCAGGTCTCCTACATTGCAAGCAGATTCTTTACCATCTGAGCTACAGGGAAGTCCTGATAAGAATAATGGAGTGGGGAGCCATTCCCTTCTCCAGGGGATCTTCCGAACCCAGGGATTGAACGTAGGTCTCATGCAGGTGGATTCTTTACTGTCTGAGCCACCAGGGAAGCATTTTGGATCTTTTTTTTTCTCCATGAGCTTTAGGGATAAAGTTGAATATGTGTTTTCTTGGATAGCTGCTTTTATTCTTTTGGCCTGTGGTTATGGGGATTAATAAAAATGAGCACAGCAATTAATACTACAGGACAGAACATTAATCCAGTCAGGAAGGAAGTACTTTAAGGGAGAGTCAGGTGGGAACTTTGGAAACTTTTGAAAATGATTTGCTAAACTTGACCTAAAATAAATCTATAGTCATGTTCATATTGATATTTAAACAGCATCTCTTATTGAGAGCATGTAGTTGGAAGTTTTTTAAAAACTACATTCTCTGTATTTTAATTTGATAGTGTTTAGCACTTACATTTAAGGTAATTATTGATATGATTGAGTTAAACCTATCACTTTACTATATATTTTCTCTTTCATTCCCCCTGCTTTTTGTCCTTCTGTTTCTCCTTTTCTGCCTTCTTTTCATCATATGAATTTTTAAAAGAATTTTATTTTAAATTTGCCTTTTGGGTTTTTGTTGTTCCTCTTTACAGAACTTTTTGGTATATGGCCTAATGGATTAAGATATACATCTTTAATTTTTACTGTTTGCTTGAGATAATATTAAACCATTTCACCTACCAAGTTCATTTAACCATGCTTCTTGACCTTTATGTTATAGTTATAAAATGTATTATGTTTATGACAAGATGAAACTGGCATGTATTATGTATTTTAAAGAAACTAAGAGGAAAAAGTCTTTTATATTTACATGTTTACCTTTACCCCAGTGTTCTTCAGTCTTCCCAAAGATCCAAGTTTTCATCTGCTCTTGTTTCCCTAAGCCTGAAGAATTTCCTTTAGCATTTTTAAGTGCAGATATGGAGATACACTCTCTTAGTTGTGTGTGTGTGTGTTTAATGTCTTTACTTCATCTCATCCAGCTTCCCTGGTGGCTCAGATGGTAAAGAATCTGCCTGGAATCTACACCTGGGTTGGACCCTGGGTCATGAAGATCCCCTGGAGAAGAGAATGGCAACCCACTCCAGTATTTTTGCCTGGAGAATCCCATGGACAGCGGAGCCTGGCGGGCTATAGTCCATGGGGTCGCAAAGAATCGGACATAACTGAGTGATTGACACTTCACTTCATCTCATCCTTGAAGGATGTTTTTGCTGGGTATAGGATATTCAGTTGACAGCTTTTACCTTTCAAACTTTAAAAATGTTGTTCCATGATAATCTGATCTCTATTGTTTCTCTTGAGGAGTTGTCGATTATTCAAATTATTGTTCCCCTCTATATATAATCTGTCATTTTTCTCTGGTTACTTTCAATATTTTTTCCTTCTTTTTGGTTGTCAGTATGACAATGATGTGTTTAGAGATTTTTTAAAAATTATTATCATTATTCATCAGGTTTGACATTTGTTGAGCTTCTTGAATATGTAAATCTATGTCTTTTACCAAATTTGAGAAACTCTCAACTAGTACTTCTTCAAATTTTTTTCTACTCTTTTATCTTTCTCATCTCTCTCCTAGAATCCAATTACTCATATGTTAGACCTCTCCCTTCATATAGTCCCAAATGCCCTGGGACTTTATTGTTTTTACTTTTTTTCTTTGTGTTTTTTAGACTGGAAAGCTTCTATCAAACTTTATTTAAGCTTACTAACTCCTCTTCTCTCGTCTTAGTTTTGCTAACAAATTCATCTACTAAATTTTGTATGATAGGTAGTGTATATTTCATTCTCAATTTTTTCTTTTTTATATATATTTTCTATTTCTTTCCTGATATTTATTATCCTTTAGCTCATGCTGGGCATATTTTCCTTTACCTCCTTGAGCATATTTCTAATTACTGTTTTTAGAGCATTACTTGGTTATTCTAACATCTAGACATCTTAGAATCAGGCTATATTGATTGTGGCTCGAATGAGAATGTATCACATTTCCTGGTTTGTTTACTTATTTTTGGATTGTCAAGTACTTTTGGATTACACCCTGGACATTGTAAATATTATGTTATGAAAGTGGATTCTGTTACATTCCTCCAGTGACATTGATTTTCTTTGTTAAATGGGCAGTTAATGTGGTTAGGGGCTTCCCCATGGCTCAGTAGTAAAGAATCTGCCTACTGTGCAGGAGATGCAGGAGATGTGGGTCCATTCCCTAGATTGGGAAGATCCCCTGGAGGAGGAAATGGCAACCCACCCCGGTATTCTTGCTGGGAAAATCCTATGGATAGAGTAACCTGCGACCTACAATCCATAGGGTCACAAAAAGTCAGGCACAACTGAGCAACTGAGCAGCTGCAGAATGTGGTTAGACTCAAACTGCAAAAAAGCTATTGATTGCAGTATAGCAGCTCAAGTCCAAATTCACGGTTTTGTTTTTGTTTTTTGTTTTTGGTGGGGGGCTTGGTTTTAGCTAGGCTGTTTTGAATTCTGTCTTGGGTACAGTCATGATTCATAGTTTATCAATGATGTAAGTTTAAGCACAGAATATAAGCTTTTTCTTTAGCTATTTCTTTTCTGCTGTTTCTCACTTTATTTTCCAAACGATGTGTTTGCATCAAACTCTGACCTCTGGTTCTTCAAGCCAGAAATATTGTAGACTTTCTAACAGAGTTTTAGTTACCCTCACACTGCACAAGACTTGCAGGGTCTCAGGCTAAGAGCCATAAAATATGGGAAACTCACTCCATACTCTTTCCCTTGTTCCAAGTGTTAATTCTCTTCCAGAATCTTACTGTTTTTGTCAGTTCTCCACTGCTTTTTATGTGTTTTTTATTTGTATTTTTCCTAGTGTTTGATACTGTTGTGTGTAGGAGGGGCAGTTTAATGAAAGCTACTCAGCTATGACTGAAAGGATACTCCCTACAGTTATATTTTGAAGTACTAAATGATGAAGTTATTGGGAGAAAATAGAAGGAACTTGTTTTTTTCCCCACTTTCCTAGGGTAGATTTCTCTCTCCAATAAAATATTCTTCTGAAACAATCCAGTTTTTCAAAGATTCAAATATTTTTGCCTTAGACTTCAATCTGGAAACTGCTGAAAGCCTGCTGGAATTGTGTAAGGTTAATCTATTAACTTAAACATCACGTTAGAATAAAAATTTGTGAGTACTAATAACATGATGAAAAAGTAATAGTGTTAGCCTCTCAGTTGTGTCCAACTCCTTGTGACTCCATGGGCTGTAATCTGCCAGGCTCCTCTATCCATGACATTCTCCAGGCAAGAATATTGGAACAGGTCACCATTCCTTTCTCCAGGGTATCTTCCCAACCCAGGAATCAAACCCACATTTTCTGCATTGCAGGCAGATTCTTTACCATCTCAGTCAGCAGGAAAGCTCATATAACACAATACCACTAAGGAAAGAGTTTGGGGAATGAAAGGAGGATTGGTGAAACTTGTCCTTGAATTTCCTGTGATTTTGTTGAAATGCCAAAAGCAAAATTTATTTGAGGGAGTTGTGATAAGGTATATCTTTATCTGATTCCATTTGTGTTTAAATTTCATCTAGACTAAAATGAAAATTTTCTAAAGTTATTCACCTTTATATCCAGTCTTGTCAGCTTTTAAGATGTAGGTTCTTTCATTCAATTCATTCATTCACAGCAATTATTTGATGGTGCTTAGTCACTGTGGAATAAAGCTCAGGTCGCAAAGAGTCGGACATGACGGAGCAACTTAACTAACTAGCTAATTTCCACATTCCCAGGGCATTTTTTTTTCTTTTTCATTTATTTTTATTAGTTGGAGGCTAATTACTTTACAATATTGTAGTGGGTTTTGTCATACATTGACATGAATCAGCCATGGATTTACATGTATTCCCCATCCCGATCCCCCCCTCCCACCTCCCTCTCTACCCTCTCCCTCTGGGTCTTCCCAGTGCACCAGCCCCGAGCACTTGTCTCATGCATCCAACCTGGGCTGGTGATCTGTTTCTCCAAAGATAATATACATGTTTCGATGCTGTTCTTTCGAATCATCCCACCCTCGCCTTCTCCCACAGAGTCCAAAAGTCTGTTCTGTTCATCTGTGTCTCTTTTTCTGTTTTGCATATAGGGTTATCGTTACCATCTTTCTAAATTCCATTTATATGCGTTAGTATACTGTGTTGGTGTTTAATCTTTCTGGCTTACTTCACTCTGTATAATAGGCTCCAGTTTCATCCACCTCATTAGAACTGATTCAAATGAATTCTTTTTAATGGCTGAGTAATATTCCATGGTGTATATGTACCACAGCTTCCTTATCCATTCATCTGCTGATGGACATCTAGGTTGCTTCCATGTCCTGGCTATTATAAACAGTGCTGCGATGAACATTGGGGTGCACGTGTCTCTTTCAGATCGGGTTTCCTTGGTGTGTATGCCCAGGAGTGGGATTGCTGGGTCATATGGCAGTTCTATTTCCAGTTTTTTAAGAAATCTCCACACTGTTTTCCATAGTGGCTGTACTAGTTTGCATTCCCACCAACAGTGTAAGAGGGTTCTGTTTTCTCCACACCCTCTCCAGCATTTATTGCTTATAGACTTTTGGATAGCAGCCATCCTGACTGACGTGTAATGGTACCTCATTGTGGTTTTGATTTGCATTTCTCTGATAATGAGTGATGTGGAGCATCTTTTCATGTGCTTGTTAGCCATCTGTATGTCTTCTTTGGAGAAATGTCTGTTTAGTTCTTTGGCCCATTTTTTGATTGGGTCATTTATTTTTCTGGAATTGAGCTTCAGGAGTTGCTTGTATATTTTTGAGATTAATCCTTTGTCTGTTTCTTCATTTGCTATTATTTTCTCCCAATCTGAGGGCTGTCTTTTCACCTTGCTTATAGTTTCCTTTGTTGTGCAAAAGCTTTTAAGTTTCATTTAGGTCCCATTTGTTTATTTTTGCTTTTATTTCCAATATTCTCCCAGGGCATTTTTTGAAAACAGGCCAGGGAGAAATGTTCATTTAAATTCAATACAAAATAATCAAGTTAATTTAAAAAACCCAAGAAGGAAAAAAAAATGTTATTAAATTAATGTTACTAGATTTTGTAGCAAAAATAATCATAAAAGTTGTTTTCTTAGAAATTATTGGAACATGATGCCTAAAGATGAAAGTATAAATGTTTCAGCAAAGAATGACAATAGACCATTTCCTTTGAAAATACCCCTTCTTTTCAGGAAGAAAAAAGTAATAATATTCACTTAGCTGGAAATGTAGACTTACAAACATTCATAGTTGCAGAACTGTAACACACACAGATGCTCATTAGAAAAACATTGTGGGGGAAATGGGGTGATGGTAGGAAAAACAGTGTAATAGCAAAAACTAGTGACAAACTGAAGATGATCCAATAGAAGGCTATTGAAAACTATGATTCATCCTTTCAAAGGAAAGGAAGGAAGATTATGTGCTTTATGAGCTGCTGTGGAAATATGTCCAAGATATTCAATTAAGTGAAAAAAGAGTCAGAAATGTATATGTGGTATGTCCATGTATCTATTTAATTTGTTAGTGTTTATGGCATATATGCATGAGCCTGTTTGGAGGAGGATTACAAGAAATTCGGTGACTGAATGTTCTTGGGGAGAAAGGCTAAGAATGGGGGTAATGTGTAGGGAGGGCTTGTAGTTTTTCATTTTAGACCTATCTGTGCAGATTCGTTTTTTTATCACTTGCTTTTATTTTTTATGGTAATATCTTTAAAAATCAAAGAATATGAAGAGCCACATTTGTTATTTTTGGGGGTTTGTTCAGTTCAGTTCAGTTCAGTTCAGTCGCTCAGTCGTGTCTGACTCTTTGTGACCCCATGAATCACAGCACGCCAGGCCTCCCTGTCCATCACAAACACCGGAGTTTACTCAACCTCATGCCCATCAAGTTGGTGATGCCATCCAGCCATCTCATCCTCTGTCATCCCCTTCTTCTCCTGCCCCCAATCCCTTCCAGCATCACGGTCTTTTCCAATGAGTCAACTCTTCACAGGAGGTGGCCAAAGTATTGGAGTTTCATCTTCAGCATCAGTCCCTCCAATGAACACCCAGGACTGATCTCCTTTAGGATGGACTGGTTGGATCTCCTTGCAGTCCAAGGGACTCTCAGGAGTCTTCTCCAACACCACAATTCAAAAACATCAATTTTTCGGCACTCAGCTTTCTTCACAGTCCAACTCTCACATCCATACATGACCCCTGGAAAAACCATAGCCTTGACCAGACAGACCTTTGTTGGCAAAGTAATGTCTCTGCTTTATAATATGCTATCTAGGTTGGTCATAACTTTCCTTCCAAGGAGTAAGTGTCTTTTAATTTCATGGCTACAATCACCATCTGCAGTGATTTTGGAGCCCCCAAAAATAAAGTCTGACACTGTTTCCACTGTCTCCCCATCTATTTCCCATGAGGTGATGGGACCAGATGCCATGATCTTAGTTTTCTGAATGTTAAGCTTTAAGCCAACTTTTTCACTCTCCTCTTTCACTTTCATCAAGAGGCTTTTCAGTTCCTCTTCACTCTCTGCCATAAGGGTGGTGTCATCTGCATATCTGAGGTTATTGATATTTCTCCCGGCAATCTTGATTCCAGCTTGTGCTTCTTCCAGCCCAGTGTTTCTCATGATGTACTCTGCATGTAAGTTAAATAAACAGGGTGACAATATACAGCCTTAATATACTCCTTTTCCTATTTGGAACCAGTCTGTTTTTCCATGTCCTGTTCTAACTGTTGCTTCCTGACCTGCATACAGGTTACTCAAGAGGCAGGTCAGGTGGTCTGGTATTCCCATCTCTTTCAGAATTTTCCACAGTTTATTGTGATCCACACAGTTGAAGGCTTTGGTGTAGTCAATAAAGCAGAAATAGATGTTTTTCTGGAACTCTCTTGCTTTTTCACTGATCCAGCGGATATTGGCAATTTGATCTCTGGTTCCTCTGCCTTTTCTAAAACCAGCTTGAACATCTGGAAGTTCATGGTTCACATATTGCTGAAGCCTGGCTTGGAGAATTTTGAGCATTACTTTACTAGCGTGTGAGATGAGTGCAATTGTGGTAGTTTGAGCATTCTTTGGCATTGCCTTTCTTAGGGATTGGAATGAAAACTGACCTTTTCCAGTCCTGTGGCCACTGCTGAGTTTTCCAAATTTGCTGGCATATTGAGTGCAGCACTTTCACAGCATCATCTTTGAGGATTTGAAATAGCTCAACTGGAATTCCATCACCTCCACTAGCTTTGTTTGTAGTGATGCTTTCTAAGGCCCACTTGACTTCACATTCCAGGATGTCTGGCTCTAGGTGAGTGATCACACCATTGTGATTATCTGGGTCATGAAGATCTTTTTTGTACAGTTCTTCTGTGTATTCTTGCCACCTCTTCTTAATATCTTCTGCTTCTGTTCAGTTATAATCAATTATAATCTCTTTAGGATATAAAAGAAAGAAAATTAATTGCCTCTGGGGAAGACACTTGAGGGACAGAGGGGAGATTTTTTAACTCTTCCTTTTTGTATCATTTGAATTTTTATTCATATAAATTATGTTACTTAGTAAAATATTAAGTTCTAAAAAAATACAATGATTAGCAACAACAAAAATGAGACCCTGATCTGAAGTGTTGCCTGTGAGTTCTACATGTCAACCAGCGGGCTTCGACTGGCGTGAACAGACAGAACTGCGTTTACATGCAGGCTCTGCAGCACATGTCCGAGAATATGGACTCCTGGCAGCCGTTTTAGACTTTGGCTTCTTAGAACTGGGGGAACTAGAGCCCCTAACCCACAGGGAGCTGGGCTGGGGCATAGACCCTCCCATGGGGAAGCGGGGCCCTGTTGCAGAAAGTCCATGGCCAGACACCTCGGCTTCAGGAGTTGTCCCCCAGATAATGCTGCTTATCTCTTTCCATACATTCTTATTAACAGAGTGAAGTTAAGTCAGAAGGAGAAAAGCGATCATCGTATACTAACACATGTATATGCAATCGAGAAAGATGGTACTGATGAACCTATCTGCAGAACAGCAGTGGAGACACAGACATTAAGAACAGACTTATGGACACGGCTGGCGGAGGGGAAGAAGCAGAGGGTGGGAGGTATGGAGAGAGTAACATGGAAACACACACTACCGTGTGTGAAATAGATCATCAATGGGAATTTTCTGTATGCCTCAGGGAACTCAAACTGGGGCTTTGTAAAAACCTAGAGGGGTAGGAGGTGGGAGGGATGTTCAAGTGGGAGGGGACATGGGTAAACATATAGCTGATTCAGGTTGATGTTTGGTAGAAACCAATTATCCTTCAATTAAAAATAAATACATTAAAAAAACAATAATATTACAAAAGTTAAAAAAAAAGTTCTCTGTAGAAAACTATACAACTATGGGAAAATATGAAGAAGAAAATAATCACTCTCTGCTTATTTAAAACAGGAAAACTCCAATACTATACTGCTTACTTATTTTAGCAACATAATTGCGTATCACCGATTTGTCGCTCTTTTCTTACTGTAATGGAAAGTTGGAAGCAACTTGCAGGTTTTTCATTCACATATTTACTTCGCTGGGCTATGTGCAGCAACACAAAGAGGTTTGTTTCTCGCTCAAGTCATAGCCTGATGCCAGTTGAGCTGTCTTTTCTGTTCCAGGTGGTGAGTCGAGGATAGAGGCTGCTTCCCTGTTATCACCTTGCATCCGGAACATGTGGCTTCCACACGTACTTGCAGCAGTGAAAGAGGCCGAGAGGTTGGCATGGGTTGATTTTAAGGCCAGGGCCAGTTACCTTCACCCAGATTGCACTGGCTGGAACTCAGTCACGTGGTCCAGCCACACTGCAAGGGAGGCTGGGAAATGGAAGCAGCCTATGGGCCCAGGAAGAGGAAACAGGAGCTTGAGCAGGTGAAGACATTGTCTGTACACAGAAGGAAGCTTATTATTATAATAAATCATGATATACCTCTGTAATAGAATATGATTCAGCCATTGAAAATCAGGTTTCAGAATATGTTTCATGACAGGCCAATGCCAGTGATAAAAGTGAAAAGACAAGATACAGAATCTTATGATTCTCATTTTGAAAAAACCATAATGTTTATACATGCATATGTGTGCCTATAAATATAAACTAGAAGGAAATAGGTTAAGTTCTTTGCAGTTATCTTTAAATAGAAGGGTGATAGGTCATTTTTTTATACTTTTGAAGAAATTGCTAATTGTCTTCAGTGATCATATATTTCTCTAAAAAGAAATGTGTATAGCCTGAAAAGCTTTCTTTTAAAGTGGAAAAGAAATCCGTAGGTCATCTGAAACTAGAGCTGACACTTTAAGTTCCCTAATAAGCTGCTACAGGCTATGAATTTGAAGTTATGCTAGTATGTTTTTTTGAATCAGCAGAGGACTGCTGTCTGCTTTAGTGCTTATTTTTCCTTTGGCATCGATGCTAGCCAAACTCCCTGTTTTACACATTAATTGTGGTCAGAATCCTATATTCCATTTATTCTTCTGGGAGGGAGAAACCAAGTCTGAAACCTATCTTTGTCAATTGTAACACTTTTTGAGTAGCATCTACTTGCTGACCAGAGCAAGTAAGCGTACCTGGTCTGGCCTTGCAGGAGGTTTTCATCTACAGCAGACAGTGCTACCATAGCGACAGGCTCAGTCACAAAACTAAGAAAGGAGAGCAGTTTCGCAGAGTGAACAGCCTTGTGAGAAGACAGACACAGTGTTTGGAAGAGAACGAGAACTGGACACAGGTGGCTGTGTATTCCGGTAGGACAGGGCTAGATGGAAACCATGTTTCCTTGTACAGGGAGACTTTGTGGATTAAAAGAAAATACATATCAGCTTTAACATCCATATAAGGCAAAGAATGGGCTTCCCAGGTGGCACAGTGGTAAAGAATCCACTTGCCAATGCAAAAGACACAGGTTCAATCCTTGGGTCGAAAGATCCCTTAGAGAAGGAAATGGCAACCCACTCCAGATTTCTTGCCTGGAGAGTTCCATGGAAAGAAGAGCCTGGCAGGCTACAGTCCATGGGATTGCAAAGAGTCAGACACAGCTGAGCATGCACTCATAGGGCAAAGAATAATAACAAGAAGAGACAAAATGCAGAAACTCATTAAAAACAGATGTTCTCCATATGTATTTTAAATCCAGCATGTTAGAAAAATGTACAAAATTGATCATGTCCAGTGTAAATGAGGATGTGGGTCAACAGTTAATTGTCAAATGCCATTGGGAGTATAAGTTAGTCTTTGCATTATCAAATGTATCTGTCCTTTGATGGAGCAATTGAATGTCTGAGGTAGCTCACTCAGCTGAAATAAAGTGGGTGAACATACAAAGCCTCTGCTGTCCACCTTCATAACCTAACTTGTGAGGTATGTTGTTTAGCCACTCAGTCGTGTCTGACTCTTTGTAACCCCATGGACTGCAGCGCCCCGTGGACAGGCTTCCCTGTTCTTCACCATCTCCCGGAGTTTACTCAAACTCATGTCCGTTGAGTTGGTGATGCTATCCAACCACATCATCCTCTGTCGTCCCCTTCTCCTCCTGCCTTCAATCTTTCCCAGCATCAGGGTCTTTTCAAATGAGTTGGCTCTTCCCATCAGGTGGCCAAGGTATTGGAGCTTCAGCCTCAGCATCAGTCCTTCCAATGAATATTCAGGGTTGATTTCCTTTGGGATTGGCTGGTTGGATCTCCTTGCAGTCCAAGGGACTCTCAGAGTCTTCTCCAGCACCATAGTTCAAAAACATCAATTCTTCGGCGCTCAGCCTTCTATAAAGAAGTTGGAGTGTAAAGTTCAACTCTCACATCCATACATGACTACTGGAGAAACCATAGCTTTTTGACTGTATTGACCTTGGTCGGCAAAGTAATGTCTCTGCTTTTGAATACTCTGTCTAGATTTGTTATAACTGCCCTCAATCTCTTGGCAGGCGTTGTAAACTGGTCCAAAATAGCTCAGCAAACCTGTCAGTTCACAGTTGGACAAACTACAGAAAGAAAGAGACCCGCAGGTGCCCTCTAGTGGCCACTTTTTAGAGAACAAGCTCTTGAAGGAATGTTTCAAGCCTTCCCATGGTGGCAAGACCTGTCTGACAGGGCTGGGCGTTGACACTTGGCCTCCCACCTTCCCACCCCCAGACTCGGGTTCTAGCCAGGAACAGCCCTTTGGCTTGGCTTTACCTAAAATGAGTTCGGGACGTTTCCAAGGGGCTGCAACCTCAAATTTCTTCCTACCGGTGTGCCAATTCAGACAGCCAAGGGACCTGGCAAAATCCCAAAGGTGCCATCTTGTGTGGACCGCATCCCCCCCCAACCTCCAACCCGCCCCCCCAATAAAACCCAGGGACACACTGGGAAAGCAGCTTCCTAGAACAACTTAGGTTTCCAAGTGCTTCCTTGAAAATATGCTAGTTAACTTGACATTGAGTTATACAAGAGTGAGCAAGTAAAGAAAAGATGATACAGGCAGGAAAGAATGGGAGGCCCTGGGGAGAAACACTGATATTTGCCGAGTGCCTAGTTGGTGCCAGTTATCAGGGCTGCCACAGGTGCTGGTGTAACGTGCTGGGCCACCCACAGCTTGATGGTGTTTCTGTACAGTCGTAAAAAGTGGGTGCAAGGTTTGGCAGAGAGATGGAGCCTTTGTGTGAAGGCAGAAGTGCTCTCTTCTCAGGCATAGGCACCTTCAGGCTTAGACACAACAGTTTGGTGAGAGAAAAGAGCTTGAGTTTAGTTCCCATTCACCCCCGCCCCATTGTCTCGGCACTTTGGGAAGTACACCCACGTCACAGGCGTATCAGCAGCCTTGCTAGTGTGATGCTGAAGGCATCTGGCCAAGGGAAGAGTAAGGGCTGAAAATCTGGCCCCGCTCTGCTGGGCAAGCCCTGAGTCATGTGTCAGTCTGGAGTCCTCACCTTTGTGTAATAAGCACAAAGGTGCCTTGTGTGCGAGCGGCCCTGGGTCTATGTTATGTCATTCTCTAATGACCCTGTAAGGTAGGCAGAGATAGGTTTCCTGTAAACTATGACGTAGACTTTTCCAAGATCTAGGCAGGGGTTCAAGCACTGGTTCACACGGTCATATTTTGTTCTAAAATTTGCAAAATAAGATCATTGAACCGTAATCGCTTAAAACTATTGTCGCAGCAACTTTTGGATACAGGTACAAAATTATCTCCGTCTTGTAACTGAGACACAGAAATGTTAATTAGCATTACTGTTAAGTGTTAGAGCTTGTATTTGTTGCAAACTACTGATGTGAGTGCCAGAAGATCATGGAGAATATGTATTTTGTTTCTAAGGAAACAGAGCTTCCAGGGGCATCCTACCAAGTCCTATTCATTCATGCCCCCGGTTCTCCAAATATCACAATCAATGAGAGACATCTTTGGATGTTATTTTAGTCAGATAGGAGGCAGAGAACAAAGCATGAGACCAGAGGTCAGACCAGAAAGATGCAGTGGCCACCATGAAGACAGTCCTAGATGTTAGCAGCCCGGCCGTTCTGTTGTTGGGATAGGTCTTGTGGCCATTGTATTATTTAAGGTACAGTCTAAAACAAAATATGTGGTTTACCTAAAACCTGGCTTTATCTCCTCCTTACTTGACAGTCTAGGGCTGCTGAGTGGTCTGACTAGATAGGGCAGCTCAGACCTGCTCAATGCATGGCTTCCAAGAGTGCTTCAGCCATCACCTTTCTCCACCTACAAGGAAGGAGGAGTGAGATTCCCTTTGGTTCACACGTAATTACATGGTCATATATAGATGTTTGATAAGCTAATTAGTCTCTGTTTAGGCTCAGGGTAAACTTGTAGGTTCTTTTATCAAAAGGAAGAAGAGAAAGTGGATGTTGGGAAGTTATTAGCAGTCTTTACCAACATGGCATCTGATCCCATTACTTCATGGCAAATAGATGGGGAAACAATGGAAACAGTGACAGACTTTATTTTCTTGGGCTCCAAAATCACTGCAGATGATGACTGCAGCCATGAAATTAAAAGACATTTGCTCCTTGGAAGAAAAGCTATGACCAACCTAGACAGCTTATTAAAAAGCAGAGACATTACTTTGCCAACAAAGGTCCATGTAGTCAAAAGCTATGGTTTTTCCAGTAGTCATGTATGGATGTGAGAGTTGGACCATAACGAAGGCTGAACACTGAAGAATTGATGCTTTTGAACTGTGGCGTTGGAGAAGACTCTTGAGGGTCCCTTGGACTGCAAGGAAATCAAACCAGTCAATCCTAAAGGAAATCAATCATGAATGCTCATTGGCAGGACTGATGCTGAAGCTGAAGCTCCAATACTTTGGCCACCTGATTAGAAGAGCTGACTCATTGCAAAAGACCCTGATGCTGGGAAAGATTGAAGGTGGGAGCAGAAGGGGACGACAGAGGATGAAATTGTTGGATGGCATCACCGATTCGATAGACTTGAGTTTGAGCAAGCTCCGGTAGTTGGTGATGGACAGGGAAGCCTGGTGCACTGCAGTCCGTGGGCTTGCAAAGAGTCGGACATGACTGAGTGAATGAATAACAACAAACAACACCATTAGGCCAAGAATGTTTTGACTTCAAAACCTGTGAGTCCTGAGATCTGTGCGCACAATGTGAGAATTAACATGAACTGTAGGGCAAAGCAGGTGAGCAAGAGTGAGGGATAGACCTCGTCAGGAGGCAGTCATGAGAGGCAGGCTGCGTGGGGCCAGGAGTAGGTAGAGCACAGTTAGCAATGGCAACCACTTCAGGGGAATTTCTCACAGCTTTGGGCTCAGATAATCTGACAGGAATGATGCTGAATGGGCTTCCCAGGTGGTGCAGCGGTAAAGAATCCACCTGCCAATGCAAGAGATGTGGGTTTGACCCCTGGGTCGGGAAGACCCCCTGAAGAAGGCAATGGCTACCCACTGCAGTAGTCTTGCCTGGAAAATTCCATGGACAGAGGAGCCTGGTGGGCTACAGTCTGTGGAGTTTCAAAGAGTGGGACACAAGTGAGTGGCTGAGCACACACACAATCTGACAAGAAAATACACAGGGACTCTTGAGAGTCATTTCCCTTGACTCACAAGAAGATTTGGGAGACCCAAGAAAAGACCCCTTCATTCAGAGAATGAGGGAAAGATAATGTAAAAAATTAAGAAGAGAGACGTTGAGACTATTCCTAGTCTCCAACTTGACCAGCCCCCCAGTGGGGAATGATTCACTGTTACACAAGAACACACAGATGGTAACCACATCCTTCCCCTTCTTTCTCAATCAAGGTTCTATAAAGAATTGTACTGTGGGATTCATTATCTCTACCTTTTCATCTTTTCACCATTCAAGTGGAACGACCCCTATTCTGGTCTCCAGGGATATCATTATTGCCCAGTTCAATCGATTCTTTATATTTTTGCATGGCGTTCCTCTACCTCATTTAATCTAAGCGATTAAACCGTTCACTTCTTCATACTGCCTCTTGTCACAATTTCTGGGTTACCAGGTCCTTCTAATTCTCCCTGACTTCATCTTCTCATTCCCCCACCCCACCCTAAATTCCTCCTTGGGATGGCGTGTTAGAAAGAGTAGGTTGGCAAGTAAGTTCCCTTGAATCTCATTGCAAACTCCTCGTAAGTTTCAATGGCTGGAAAGCTAAATAGCTACACGTCCCCAAGCCCCTTGCAACTAGCAGTCCAGACATGTTCTAGATTTTGCCAATCAGGTGGACTCACATGGGAACCTGGGTAGAAACATAAAGAATCAAGGATGCTTGGAGAAGAATTAGATCAAGGTATTTATCAAAATCTTAAGGTTCCTAAGTCTAGAGTAGGTTAAGAGTCACTGCTTTACACAGTGACTAGAAAATGCATCTGCTCTTAGGTTTCAATTCCCTTGTGTATGTGGATGATGTTTATGTTACCACTGAGGCAATAATACTGCATAACAGGCCAACACAGAGTTTAGTGACTTGCAGGAAGAACTCCTATATTATTTTGCTCATAGTTCGGCTTCAGACTGATGGTCACCTGGGCTTGGCTTCAGGCTTGAGTGGGCTCAGATTTCCTCCGTGTGTTTTAGCATTCTCCCTGATGGAGAGTTACTCAGGTCATGTTCTTCCAGTGGCAGATCACAGAAGCCCATTTGAAGCTCCTGCTCTCATCATGTCTGTTCACATTTTTTGGACAGTGAGATTCACTTGGTAAAGTCCAAAGTCCACATGGTAAGATAGTATCTTTGTTCCCTGATGGCTCAGATGGTAAAGAATCTGCCTGCAATGTGGGAGGCCTGGATTCAATCCCTGGGTCCAGAAGACCCCCTGGAGAAGGGAATGACTACCCACTCCAGTATTCTTGGGCTTCCCTGATGGCTCAGTGGTAGAGAATCTGCCTGCAATGCAGGAGCCCCAGAGGACACAGGTTTGATCCCTAGGTTGGGAAGAGCCCCTGGAGGAGAAAATGGCAAACTGCTCGCTGGCAAACTGCTCGCTCCAGTATTCTTGCCTGCAGAATTCCACAGACAGAGGAGCCTGGTGGGCTACAGTCCATAGCATCACAAAAAGCTGGTCCCAGCTGAAGCAACTTAGCACACACACATGGAGTGGGAGAAAAAAGAAATTAATGTTTTTTTTAAAAAAAGAATCAAATCTAGCCCAACTTCTAATGTAAACATTGAACTTAGAATATTTCTCTTGGGCTCCAGACACTGTCTGTGGGATATCTTTTCTGTGCTGGTGTTGCTTCCAAGGCTGCCTTCAGAGGTGCCCATGGCTACCTGTTTGGTAACTGCCAGTTTGTAGAACAAAGTAGGAAAAGTTAAAAAGAATGAGTTGACTTCTGCAGAGAAAGGGTAGTCTAGAGAGGGGCTAGACACTCATGTGTGGGTGGATGACTAAAGATTCCTTTCGTACTTATGGAAATTTAGCATTCAAAGCCTTCAGTGGTTGGAAATTCCCTGGTGGTTAAAGTCTCTGCTTCTGCAGGGGGCATGAGTCTCAGGGGAACTAAGATCCTGCATGGCATGCAACCGGCAGGCGTGGGGGGAGGGGGGAGGAAGCCTTCAGTAATCAAAATTTTCAGTTTTCTGTCTCACAGTTCCTCCTCTTGAACCTTTTACTCTATGAGAATTACAACAAACAAAAATAAACCCCACTAGAAAAAAAAAAGGTCTTGTGTGAATACCGATATATTGTTAGAAAGAAACTAAATCTCTTTTGCCATTTAAAAACATAAAGTCAATGAACAGTCTGAAATAACTCTTTTTTTTTTTTCAATTATTTTTATTAGTTGGAGGCTAGTTACTTCGCAACATTGCAGTGGGTTTTGTCATACATTGACATGAATCAGCCATGGATTTTCATGTATTCCTCATCCCGATCCCCCTCCCACCCCCCCCCCCACCCGATTCCCCTGGGTCCTCCCAGTGCACCAGGCCCGAGCACCTGTCTCATGCATCCCACCTGGGCTGGTGATCTGTTTCACCATAGATAATATACATGCTGTTCTCTTGAAACATCCCACCCTCACCTTCTCCCACAGAGTCCAAAAGTCCGTTCTGTACTTCTGTGTCTCTTTTTCTGTTTTGCATATAGGGTTATCGTTACCATCTTTCTAAATTCCATATATATGTGTTAGTATGCTGTAATGATCTTTATCTTTCTGGCTTACTTCACTCTGTATAATGGGCTCCAGTTTCATCCATCTCATTAGAACTGATTCAAATGAATTCTTTTTAATGGCTGAGTAATATTCCATGGTGTATATGTACCACAGCTTCCTTATTCATTCGTCTGCTGATGGGCATCTAGGTTGCTTCCATGTCCTGGCTATTATAAACAGTGCTGCGATGAACATTGGGGTGCACGTGTCTCTTTCAGATCTGGATTCCTCAGTGTGTATGCCCAAGAGTGGTATTGCTGGGTCATATGGCAGTTCTATTTCCAGTTTTTTAAGGAATCTCCACACTGTTCTCCATAGTGGTTGTACTAGTTTGCATTCCCACCAACAGTATAAGAGGGTTCTGTTTTCTCCACACCCTCTCCAGCATTTATTGCTTGTAGACTTTTGGATAGCAGCCATCCTGACTGGCGTGTAATGGTATCTCATTGTGGTTTTGATTTGCATTTCTCCTTACTATATGACTTTTTTCAAATTAATCACCCAATTAAATGTTAAAGTATTAATACTTTGATACATTTTTCCTCTGGAAATTCATCTGATTTTGAGTTTTGTTTTGTTTTTTTCTGCAGAAAAGATAAATAAGGAAGTCTAGAAGGCTCCCACCAATGTTTTATCAGGGCTTCTGCTACTGTGTATAATTGCTTCAGATGAAAATATGAAACCTCTGGAATAAACCTTTTTGGGACAATCTATTTAAAAAATAGGTGTATTCCTTCTTACTCAGTTGACTTCTCCTGAATCAGTCTTCCCAGTTAAGCCGAGTCAGGAAAACCCCTGACTCAGAGGCGAGAGCAGCCCACCACACCTCCAGGGGGTGGAGGAGCTCAGCCTTGGAGGTTTCTATGAGCCAAGGGTTAAGATTCCTAGGATGAAATCCCCTTGGTCTTCGGCCAAGTTTTGTTTCTTTACCTTTTCAAGGGGCTCCCTGTGCCACCCATCAGAGAGATGAATTTATTTCAATCCTCTAAAGACTATGTCCATAAAAACCACCAAAGCTCCCCAGCTTCTCACCTAAGAGATCTTATTTTATTTTTTAAAAACTTTGTATCATGGAAAATTTCAAATATATACAAAATTAAAGGAAAATGGCATATAAAACCCATGTATCATGCATTGTTTAATCACCCAGCTTAAACTAGGATCGACTCCTGTCCAATCTTATACCATTTCTATGTCTAGTCAGTGTCTTCCATTCCATTGGATTGCTTTGAAGCAATTCTGAAACATTCTGTCATTTCAATAGCAAATATTTTAGTATCATCTGTAAAAGATAAGGGTTCCTTAAAAAAATCCAATATCATTGTCAGGAGCAATATTAATGATAATATTAAAATATCATTTAATATTTTACATATTAAATAAGCAAAATAGCAGAGCAGCTCCCTCACTGAGATCTGCTGAAAGTCAGCCCTCGGCACAGTGGTTTATAAAAAAGAAAGAAGTAGTAATAAAGAAAATATAAAAGAAAAACAAATAAAAGCATAATGTATAAATTGCTGTTAAGGAGAAAATTTGTTTTTTGGTAAGACATCATTTATAACTATTCCAAATAATGGCAACAAATGATTTTATATGGGTATCAGAACATAAACCACACAGGCATTAATCTATAAAACTCAGCACTGATCACATCACCTCAGTTACAGTAATCAGAATAGCTTGATTCTATTCATTTTAAATAAATTCAAAATAAGAGGTTTCATGTTCAGCTGCCAGTTTCTTAAACTCTTTTTGTTACTGTACTTGAATAATTTTCTAGGAATTACTTAATTACTTAAAGTGTCCTTTGAGTTCTACATTTTCCTGCAAAGCAACTTTCTTTTCTACTTATGCATCAAGATACATTTTCATGCTGGTTTCACTAGACTGCTATCAAACTTTGAGGGTTGTAACTGTAGCATTCTATTGTGACATCGCCAACAAGTTTCAAATGTTTAAATTCCAAGCCATTTAATACTGTTTTTGTTTTAATTTAATTTCTTTTTTTTTTTTTTTTTTTGACCACGCTACGTGGCTTATGGGATCTTGGTTCCCTGAACAGAAATTGAACTGGACTCACAACAGTGAAAGCGCTGAGTCCTAACCACTGAACTGCCAGGGGATTCCCCATTTAAAACTATCATCATCAGCATTTATCAAGTGGCTTATTAAAGATAAAGTGGTGGGGTGGTGGTAGTGTGGGTGAGTGTAGAATTGGAGAGGTTCGGAGCGATCAATAGCACATTGAGCCCTAAGCATTGCCAACCAGTTTAAAAAAATCACTGCTGCAAATTTCCATTGCTGTAATACCTCTTTCTTGCTTTTCTTTAAAATTATTTGATGTTTATTGCAATGTGTATATGTGCTCATTTTCTCGGTGGTGTCTGACTCTGCAACTTCATGAATTGTAGCCCACCTGGCTCCCCTGTCCATGGAGTTTTCCAGGTAAGAATACTGCAGTGGGTTGCTATTTTCTGCTCCAGGGGATCTTCCATTTTCTGCTCCAGGGGATCTTCCCGATCCAGGTATTGAACACACATCTCCTGCATTTCTTGCATCAGCAGGCAGATTCTTTACCACTGAGCCACCTGGGAAGCCCATAGCCTCTCAGAAATTATGAAGAGGTTGACAAGTGCTTTTATAATGAAGAAATATGTCTTAGCACTGCTTCCTGAATCTTTCTCTGCCTTGCTGGTCCACCCTAACACCATGCCTTTTGCTGTACTCAATTCCTTGTCTTAGTCTGTTTGGGCTGCTATAACAGAATAATGTAGTCTACGTGGTTTATAAGTGTGAGAAATTTGTTTCTCACAGTTACAGAAGGTGGGGAGTCCAGGATCAAAGTGCTGGCAGATTCAGTGCCTGGTGAGGAAAGTTCCTGGCTTGTAGACAGCTGTCTCCTCACTATAACCACACGTGGCAGAAGGGACAAGGGAACTCTCTGGGGCCTCTTTTACAGGCGCACTAATGTCATTGTAAGGGCTTCACCCTCATGACCTGATTGTCTCCTAAAGGTCTTACCTCCAAATACCATCACTTAAAGAATGATAAGGACCCAGGCTTGAATAGACTCCCACTGGCCAAATCAGCGGTGCTTTGAAAAAGTAATTGATGATACTGTCAATAATAAGTCACAGAATAAAATAAAAAACAAGAGTAAATAAATAATGAGTAGATTAAAAGTTTGATAAGGAATGATACATTTATGTATTTTCAAAATACCTTTCTAGAAAATACTTATTAATTACAAATGAGAAACGTGCAACGGTACAGTGGAGGAAACTGGCAGATTTCAGGATTGGGGCAAATGGAAATTGTGTGTCTGTCTCATAGACTGGATGTCATCGGAAGCATTACTTCTCTGATGGCCCTGACAAAGATGCAAAACTTAAAAAGGAGAAAACATTAGGAAAACCCAAATTAAAGATTTCTGGAAAATAACTGGCCTGTAATTTTCAAAAGTATCAAGGTCATAAAAATCAAACAAAGATGGAAGCACTGTCACAGATGTAATGGAGACTGAAAAGGCGTGACATGGGCAGCACGTGGCCTTGGGCTGGATTCTTTTGCTGTAAAGGGCATGACTGGGGCTAATGGTGAAATTTGAATAGGGTCTGAGAATTCAGTGGTAATAACATATCAGTGTCAGTATTCTGATTTTGGCGGTTGTATTTGTTTATGTAGGAAAATGCCCTTTGTCTGTAGAAAACATACCAAAGAATTGGGTGGTAATGGGGCTTTGAGTTGGCCATTGACTTAAATGGTTCAGGAAACAAATATTCTTCCTCTGTACCTGCAGTGTTTCTGCAAGCTTGTGAATGTTTCAAAAATATTAAAAATTAAGGCCATTAATCCCTATTTCCCCCCAAACTGTATTTTGTGCATAATGAATGGTTTGTGGGCAGTCCTCTGGCATACACTGGCCTGGATGGGCTCTGAGGTCCTGCCTAGCCAGAGTCTTACCATCTTCCCACTTCCCTGCTCATGTCCACTTTCCTTATTCAGTGGAGCAGAGTGAGGGGAGTGCAAGGTGGGGAGAAGGGAGAAGGATCACAGACAGAATGCGGGGAGGCTTTTGACCACACCTAGTTTTTCTCTAAGATTCTGGTCCCCAAGACACCTCACTTTACTAAATAAGCTATTTTTCAAATGAATGTGATCTCTCAAAAACTTTACCTTCCACGAACTGTTTCTAAGGAAGCTGCTGAAGAGTGTGCTCCACCAAAACAAGGAAGTAAGCCAATATAGAAGCAAACAAGAGATCCAATCCAAGAAAGAGATAAAGAAACAGCCAAAGTGATAGGAAAGGGAGATTTCAAGAAAACAGGAGGCAGGGTTAGAGATCATTCTACCCAGATAATTGCAGGCCAGAAGGCTCTAGAAGAGTTATCTTCAAGAAGGTGAAATTGATGAAGTACTTAATTTGTTTGAATATATCAAGAGGAAATTTACAGGGGGAGTGTTCAGAAGTAAATTAGCGACAGGGAGGCCTGGCATGCTGTGGTTCATGGGGTCACAAAGAGTCGGTCACGACTGAGTGACTGAACTGAACTGAACTGAACATAGGAAAATAAGCAAATGGAAAAGAAAGACATATATTACCTTTAAGGACAGAAAAATATGGATGGAAAGAACAATCTTAGTTTTATTTTTACATTGTTAAACTTTGTCATTTAGGTATAATCATAATAATGTATTTTGGAGAAGGAAATGGCAACTCACTACAGTATTCTTGCCTGGAGAAACTCATAGACTGAGAAGCCTGGGGAACTGCAGTCCATGGGGTCGCAAAGAGTCGGACACAACTGAAGTGACTGAGCACGTAATAATGTATTTACTGAGTATTAATTTTAACTTTACTAGGACCATGAGTGAATGGACAGTGTACCCTGTGTGTTTGTGTGTGTACATGCATGTGTATGTGTGTGTATATAAGAGAGCAACGTCTTCTGTCTCCACAAAGGAAAGTTGATGGGTAATGTCTAAAACAGAATTATCAAAAAGTAGCAACAAAAGCATTTTTTCCCAGAGATGTGAAGGGATATGTCAAAGGAGTTGAATCTCATTGCCTTTGGAAAAATGGAAATAAGAAGGTCAATAGAGCCTGGTAAGAAGGTCAAGAGAGCATTTGAGTCTTAACTACAGTTGGAGTTCTCTGGAGATCAGTTATTGGGAAGTGCTTTGGAAATCTACGCTTGTGGAAGAGGCCTGAGTGACGAGCAAAGGAGCCTTTTCTTAACAGGTCAGCTCCGACAGGGAGACGGCAACGTGGAGGGTGGATCTGCAGTTAGTCATCATGTACACATGTTTATGCTTGTTTTATAGAAGTTGGAGAATCCTAACACCTTTGGTTCTGTTAACATTGCTTTAAAAAAATGATACATTATTGTCTTATATATGCTTTAATTTGGTAGTTTTACACTCAAGTAGCCTGCCTGTAGAAACCTCCTCCTTCTCCCTGCAAGAAAGATCTATAAAAATGACTTCACACAAAAAAGATCTGTGCATTCCTGCAGTGGCGGGGGCTGGGGATTAACTTTGTTAAATCCTGTCTTTCCCAGAGTTATTTGTCCACGGCAATCAAATCACATGATAATATCCCAAGGAATACACTTTAATAAACTCGTTTAACTGTGGCCGGACTTTCTTTAGGAATGCAGGCTCCAATCACGGCATGTTCTTAGAAGGAAACATGATTCCCTTTTAGGAGGACGATTCCAAGAACTGACTGTAGCCAAAAACTAGGTCTGCCTATACATGCCTGGTCGAGTGCTGTAAAGTGGAAGTGAAACATAACACACCTAACTAGAAAGAGGAGAGCCATAGGGAGAAGGAAGGGAGGGGGTGGAGACTGTTTTGAATCGGGTTTGAAAGATGCAGTAAGCATCAGGGGTATTACAAGAGCCCAGATGGAAAACAGTTTTGTTTGTTTTTACATAAAAAGGTGCAGAGTAGGGGATGGCTTTATCCCCAGAAGGCTGGGGTTCAGATGGATTAGAGCAGTGGGTTTCAAAGCAAACTGGCTGTACCTGTAGTGAGTCTGAGATCAGCCAGGGACTCTGCTTCCCAAGGAGCCAGCCAGCGTGGGAGAAAGACACGAGAACTGTGAAGCATGGCTGAGTAACACCCAAGGCTGTCAGTCAAGATCAGATGGCTCTCGGTGTATCTGCCGTTTCTCCATCTGTGCTTAATTTGTTTGGTAACTTTCCCCATGCTGGGCTAACTTCATCCTTCACCCTCTGAACAGAGACTGTCATAGGTTAGCACGTGTTGCAGTGGCTTGAGGTCAAGAGGGAGGGGCAGGTTGGAGAAGACAAGGTGGTCTCCGGAATCTAAGGTGGCTCTCTAAAGAGCAGAAAAAAGTGTCTTTATCTTTCCCCTTGACCCCTTAGGCAGGGTTGAGGGAGATGAGTTGGGGTGAACAGTTGGACAAGTTCAGGGGAATTTTGCCTCATGGGGCAGGAAGAGATAGTTGGGATAACCTTTACAGGTCCTAAGCAATTCCCCCATCTAAGTTAAGTTTTTAAAAGATTTTAAATAGATACAAAAGAACATTTTAAAATGTGTATAGTAGCAAAATTATGGTAATGAAAACAGACAAGGGGTTGCCAGGGGTTAGTGTTCGGGGGAGGTTGTGACTATCAAGTTTCTTTGTGGTGATGGAACAGTTCTGTATCTTGATTGTGGTTATGATGACAAGAATCTATATATGGGACAAAACTTCATATTATACACACACACACACACACACACACACACACACACAGAGTACAGGTAAAAGCTAGTGAGATCTGAATCAGGTTTGCAGTTTACCTCATGGCATTGCACCAAGGTCAGTTTTCTGGTTTTGATCATTGAACTATGTAAGTTGATGTCATTTGGGGGAAGCTGAATAAAGGATACATAGAAACTCTCTGTGCTCTTTTTGAAGTTTCTATATGAGTATGAAGAGAAAAAAATTTTAAAAATTGGGAAGTTTTAATAATAATAACTCAATGGAGATCCATTACCAACCACCCGCTTTAAGAAGAAAAATATTCCAAAATTTTTGAAGCCTTCAAAGCACTCTTTCTGGATTCCTTCCCTTCCTTCTCCTCCTCCCTTTCTTCAGAGATAACTACTGCTGCTGCTGCTGCTAAGTCGCTTCAGTCGTGTCTGACTCTGTGCGACCCCATAGACGGCAGTCCACCAGGCTCTGCCATCCCTGGATTCTCCAGGCAAGCATACTGGAGTGGGTTGCCATCTCCTTCTCCAATGCATGAAAGTGAAAAGTGAAAGTGAAGTCGCTCAGCCGTGTCTGACTCTTAGAGGCCCCATGGACTGCAGCCTACCAGGCTCCTGCCAGGTTCCCCTGTCCCTGGGATTTTCCAGGCAAGAGTACTAGAGTGGGTTGCCATTGGCTTCTCCAAGATAACAACTTCCTGGATCTTTATCTTCATTATCCTTTCGCTCTTCTTTATAGTTATGTGTATTAATTGCTCAGTTGTGTGCCTAATTCTTTGCAGCCCCATGGACTGTAGTCTGCCAGGCCCTTCTGTTCATAGAATTCTCTGGGCAAGAATACTGGAGTAGGTAGCCATTTGCTTCTCCAGGGGATCTTCCTGACCCGGGGATGTAACCCATGTCTCCTCCATTGCAGGCAGATTCTTTACTGTCTAAGCCACCAGAAAAGCCCGCAGAGTCATTGTGCTCATGTGCTAGGTCACTTCAGTCGTGTCTGACTCTTTGCAACCCTGTGGACTTAGCCCATTAGGCTCCTCTGTCTACGGGATCAAACCCATGTCTCTGATGTCTACTGCATTGGCAGGCGGGTTCTTTACCACCAGTGTCACCTGGGAAGCTTCTTCGTAGCTTTACCTCATGTATTTTAATCCCCAAACAATATGTTGTCTAGTTTTGCATGTTCGTGAATGCTGTATAAATGAAATCATTCTGCATGAGTTCGTGCAACTAATTGCTTTTTTACTCAGTGTTTCCTTTCTGAATTCCATTGTTGATGAGTGTAGTTTTCTGATTTGTTCATTGATGTAGTCACTGTCAACACACCATGATTTATTCATCCATTCTATTGTTTATTAACATTTGGTCTGGTTTCAGTTTTTTTTTTTTTCCCCCAATTACAAACACACAAGCCTGCTATAAACATTCTTCTGCATCTCTCCTGGTTCACAGTGCAAAAGTATCTCCAGAAACTCTACCTTGGGGTGGAATTACAGAGTCAGAGAATTTAGCTACTTTTCTGATTTACTAGATGATCCCAAATTATTTTCCTAAACGGTGTAATTATTGTTGTGTATTTTCAGTAATGCTGGGTATTATCAGGGTTCTTACTTCTTGTGTGTATAGTAACTGTAAAATGTTATCTGATCATTGTGATTTTGTGTATTTTTTTTCTAATTTCTAGTATTATTGCCCATTTTCCATTTAATTTTGTCTGTTTATTCCTCTTCTGAGAAATAAATATTTAACACTTTGTCCATTTGTCAGTTGGGTTATTTGTCTTTTTCTTGTTGATTTATGGCAGCTTTTTATATATTCTGGAAATTAATGCTTTGTGTTGCAGAAACCTTCCAGTTTCTGACTTAACTTCTTACTTTCATTATGGTGTCTTTTAAGGAACATAAAATCTTAGTTTTAATATAGTTAATCTTATATTTAGGACCATTTCATTTCACATATATTTTTGTAGCATATAGTTTTTCAAATAAATGTTTCTAAACCAGAAAATCATAGAATTTTCCCTTATATTATTTCCTCAATTTTCTAAGTCTACTTTTACATTTAAGTTTTTACTACACCTAAATTTGGCTTTTATGTGTGATGTGAAGAGTTAAATTTTATTTTTGAAATATATGGGTTATTTGTTTTGCCCATACCTACATATTGGGGGGGGAAATGTGTATTTTCCCTAGGCATCTGTCAGGCTTTCCAGGTGGTGCTAGTGGTAAAGAATCTGCCTGCCAGTGCAGGAGATGCAGGAGACTTGGATTCAATCCCTGGTTTAGGAAGATCTTCTGGAGTATGAAATGACATCCCACTCCAGTAGTCTTGCCTGAAAAATTCCATGGGTAGAGGAGCCTGGGAGGCTACAGCCCATGCATGCTAAGTTGCTTTAGTTGTGTCTGACTCTGTGCAATCCTATGGACTCTAGCCTGCCAGGCTTCTCTCTTCGTGGGATTCTCCAGGGAAGACTACTGGAGTGGGTTGCTGCTGCGACTTAGCATGCATGCATGCATTGGAGAAGAAGTGGGTTGCCATGCCCTCTTTTAGGGGATTTTCCCAACCCAGGGATCAAACCCATGTCTCTTGTATCTTCTGCGTTGGCAGGTGGATTCTTTACTACTAGCGCCACCTACAGTCCATGGGACCACAAAAAGTCAGACACAACTGAGCAACTGATCACAGACACACAGGTATCTGTATTGTCAGCTCTAGAAAAAGCCAGTCAGATCTCTGCATATATGTCGATCTGATTCTGGGCTCTATATTCTGCTGTACTTCTTCATCTTTATCTCTCTCACTAATACCACACTATCTTAATTACCTTAAGCCTAGAATAATTTTAATATCTGGAAGACAAATTCTTTCATGTGGTTCTTCTTTTGGAGTGTTTTGTCTGTTCTTGTCCTTTGCTCCTTCATATACAATGAAGGACATTGTATGAATGAACATATACAATGAACATCCTGAGTTTCTCCAAAGTCAGGGGGGAATTTCGATTGGAATTATACTGAATTCACAAAGGAACTAAAGAGCATCTTGATGAAGGTGAAAGAGGAGAGTGAAAAAGCTGATGTAAACTCAGCATTCAAAAAGCTAAGTTCATGGCATCTGGTCCCATCACTTCATGGTAAATAGATGGGGAAACAGTGACAGACTTTATTTTCTTGGCCTCCAAAATCACTGCAGATGATGACTGCAGCCATGAAATTAAAAGACGCTTGTTCCTTGGAAGAAAAGCTAGGACCAACATAGATAGAATATTAAAAACCAGAGACATTACTTTGCTGACAAAGGTCTGTATAGTCAAAGCTATGATCTTTCCAGTAGTCATGTATGGATGTGAGAATTGGACCATAAATAAAGCTGAGCACCAAAGAATTGATGCTTTTGAGCTGTGGTGTTGGAGAAGACTCTTGAGGGTCCCTTGGACAGCAAGGAGATCAAACCAGTCAATCCAAAAGGAAACCAGTCCTGACTCTTCGTTGGAAGGACTGATGCTGAAGCTAAAACTCCAATACTTTGGTCTCCTGATGCGAAGAACCAACTCATTGGAAAAGACCCTGATGCTGGGAAAGATTGAAGATGGGAGGAGAAGGAGATGACGGAGGATGAGATGGTTGGATGGCATCACTGACTCAATGGACATAAGTTTGAGCAAACTCTGGGAGATGGTGATGGACAAGGAATCCTGACATGCTGCATGCAGTCCATGGGGTTGCAAAGAGTTGGACACGACTGAGTGACTGAACAACAATAACAATACAAAGTCATATATCTTCAAGTGTATATATCTATGTACTTGACCACATCTTTCAGCCAAGTAGATCGTTTGTACAGTATTACACTTCATTAGATCACTGGTGCCTGTCAGAGGCTGGGTGTTGGCTCAGTGTGGAGGTATGAGAAGCCAGTGGGTTTTTTCCCACCTCCAATATATCATTGTCTGATAACAATATAGAAGAACCTGTGCTTGATTTGCCACAGTTCAGTTCAGTTCAATTCAGTCACTCAGTCATGTCCAACTCTTTGCAATCCCATGGACTGCAGCATGCCAGGCTTCCATGTCCATCACCAACTCCCAGAGCTTACTCAAACTCATGTCCATCTCGTTGGTGATGCCATCCAACCATCTCATCCTCTGTCGTCCCCTTTTCCTCTCTCCTTCAATCTTTCCCAGCATCAGGGTCTTTTCTAATTAGTCGGTTCTTCACATCAGATGGCCAAAGTATTGGAGTTTCAGCTTCAGCATTAGTCCTTCTAATGAATATTCAAGGCTGATTTCCTTTAGGATTGACTGGTTTGATCTCCTTGCAGTTCAAGGGACCCTCAAGAGTCTTCTCCAACACCGCAGCTCAAAAGCATCAATTCTTTGGTGCTCAGCTTTATTTATGGTCCAACTCTCAAATCCATACATGACTACTGGAAAAACCGTAGCTTTGACTAGACAGACCTTTGTTGGTAAAGTAATGTCTCTACTTTTTAATACATTTTCTAGGTTGGTCATATCTTTTCTTCCAAGGAGCAACAGTCTTTTTAATTTCATGGCTGCAGTCACCATCTGCAGTGATTTTGGAGCCCCAAGAAATAAAGTCTCTCACTGTTTCCATCATTTTCCCATCTGCCATGAAGTGATGGGACCAGATGTCATGATCTTAGTTTTCAGAATGTTGAGTTTTAAGCCAACTTTTTCACTCTTCCCTTTCACTTTCATCAAGAGGCTCTTTATTTCTTCTTCACTTTCTGCCATAATGGTGGTGTCAACTGCATATCTGAGGTTATTGATATTTCTCCTGGCAATCTTGATTTCAGCTTGTGCTTCTTCCAGCCTGGCGTTTCTTATGATGTACTCTGCATATAAGTTAAGTAAGCAGGTGACAATATGCAGCCTTGATGTACTCCTTTCCTGATTTGGAATTAGTCTGTTGTTCCATGTCCAGTTCTAACTGTTGCTTCTTGACCTGCATACAGATTTCTCAGGAGGCAGGTCAGGTGGTCTTTGCCACAGTTTTCAGTTAAAAAGAGCTGTTCCCTAAGTCAGAAGATCTCGTGGATTGCAATTGCTGTTACATGAGTAAATCACTATAAACCAAAGAAGATTGTATTTCTGGGTGTGCCTAATACAAAACATTGCAACTAGACCTGGAAGCAAATGCTGTGTGGTGTAGCAGTCAAAAAGCCTTTTATATCTATCCATGTCTTCCCATCTTCAAAAAAATTGTAAGAATGTTTAATTAAGGGTTATTGATCCAATTTAGATGAGATTCTATAATTCTGCAATATGAATGCAGGGTGAGCATTAAAAATTAGAAAGAGTGTGATATTCTGCTCTCAGGTCAAATTAATATTCATCTTCTTTTTTTGCTGTTTAATTAGAGTTTAATTAGGGTTAAATAAATAAATGAAACCTAGAGGCACAACATGGAGAAGGCAATGGCACCCCACTCCAGGACTCTTGCCTGGAAAATCCCATGGACGGAGGAGCCTGGTAGGCTACTGTCCATGGGATTGCTAAGAGTCGGACATGGCTGAGTGACTTCACTTTCACTTTTCACTTTCATGCATTGGAGAAGGAAATGGCAACCCACTCCAGTGTTCTTGCCTGGAGAATCCCAGGGACGGGGGAGCCTGGTGGGCTGCTGTGTCTGGGGTCGCACAGAGTTGGACACGACTGAAGTGACCTAGCAGCAGCAGCAGAGGCACAACATATATGAAACTTGTCAAGCCATTTTCCAGCTCTGGAACCTGACCGCAACCTCATTTATCTTGGTCCATGAAGTTCAGGGAAGCGTTGCACTTTGGCTGCAGCTTTAAAAGGCTTGTATGTTAATGTGTATCCCCTGTCTTCCAGAGATAAAGTGCTGTTTCATTGGCATTACTCACCATGTCAAGGCTTTCTGGTAAATTCTTCAGGTCCTCACCTTGCGGGAAAAGGCATCAGTTTACCACTTCCCAAGAAATGGGCTGTTCATAATGCTATGTTGTAATTTGATTCTTGTGAGGCATTGGTGGAAGACAGTAATGGCCCAGAGTCGATGATGATATCTAGAGGCTGACCCTTAAGAGATGCTCCTTAAGTTAAGACCCGTTTTCATTTGACTGCAGTGTCCGTTTAGTTGACTAATAATGTCTGACTCTTAATCATATTACTGTGATTCAGAAAAAGCACCGCTTTCAAACTGTCTAGTCTAGGTGTTTAATACAAAACTGTGGTTGTGGGTCCAACTGTTGCTATCCCGTGGCCTGTAGCCCACAGGCTCCTTGGTCATGGTGTTTTCCAGGCAAGAATACTGGAGCGGGTTGCCATCCTTCTCCAGGGGAATCTTCCAGACCCAGAGACTGAGCCTGGGTCTCCTGTGCTGCAGGTGGCCTCCTGCAGTGCCGGTGGGTCCTTTACCAGCTGAGCCACCAGGGAATTATATAACAGTTTTTAGTTGTTTGGGGGCATAGAGCGACCAGGCAGGATTTTTGCACTCAAGAAACCCACAAACTAATAAATGAAAGAAAGCCTTATATGACCGGGAAAGTTCAGGAAAATTCGTTGAATCAGCCTGAGATGGTGCTGTGATTTGGAGAGGGGTAATAATAGCAAAAAATAGGAAAAGAAAACCAAAAACAAAACCCTGATCAGCTAGCAGCATTATTTGAGCATCCACTGAGATAAACTGATGGTCTACTTGGGGTGTTTGCTCTTGTGGAGCATGGGCTCTGGGGCATGCGAACTTCAGTAGTTGTGGCTCCAGGGCTCTAGGGCTTGGGCTCAGTTGTTTTGAGGCTTGTGGGATCTTCCCAGATCAGAGACTGAACCCATATCTCCTGCACTGGCGAGCAGATTCTTTACCACTGGGCCACCAGGGAAACCCTAAAAAAAATTTTTTTTAAAGCTATATGTATACCTCCTATATCTGCTGCCAATGTGGGGACAGCCAAAGAAATTGCCACTGAGACTTGCTACATAGGCACAATTTGCCATGCTAATTAACAAAAACTGTTTCCGTGCAAGAAGACTCGGGTTGTTCAATTCTAGGATAATTAAACATTAGCTAATATTTATGAAGCGCCTGCCATGTGTCAGGCCTTACCTGAAGCATTTATATAGTTTATCTCATTTAATCTTCACCAAAACCTAATGAAATAAATACTAGGATTATACTCATTATCTAGAAAACTGAGGCAGGGCTTCAGTAACAGAGAAGCACATGTGGAACCCAGGCATTTGGCTCCAGAGATCATGTTTACAATCTCCAAGATCTCCTGAGCCTTTAGGCAAAGACTGCCTATTCCCAGTGCAGTCATTAAGACATCTTTTTTTTTTTTTTTCTTTTTTCCAGAAGCTTTAGAGGCAGCCTTGAGTCCATTGGCCTCAGAGCTTTAGCCATCTCAGATGGGAAGGCCAGCTCCAGCTTCGCCGGCAGGACTATGGCACATTTGGTGAGGATGTACCTGCTCTCTTGATAAGCTCCTGTATTTCCTCCTGGAGCTGGGTCTGTGGGAGCAGGGACAGCCTCATCTGGCTGAAAATATGGCAGGGGATAGAGCAACACCATAAATTTGCCATAATGTCCCTTGACTGACATTGTCCCAAGTTTCCCCATAGAATCAGTCTGTCATGAGCCTCCGTTCCCTTCAGGATTCCCAGGTCTCACCCAGAGCTAAATCTGACCTGGAGGAGAAAAGAAAAAGAAAAAAAAAATGAAACAGTAGCTCTTTGTCATTTGAATAAAGTCTATAGTGTAAGGCAGATTCAGTAACTTGAGGCAGAATCAACTTCTTGAAGCAAAAACTGCAGTCACAGCTGTTACTAGGGAAAAATGCAAGTGTAGAGCACTGAACTCTTACCCTTGTAAGTTTTTATTACAATTGCTTTTAGGTCACTTTCTCTCATTAGACGCTAATAAATGTTTTCCATCGTGTGCAAGAAAGGTTTTACACAAATTCCATTTCCCAGAACTCCGTGAATGAAATGGAAACCCCCTTTTCTGGGTGTGGAAATAGCAACCAAAAAAACCCCCTAAAGCCTCCTGGCACTGTGTTTCTCGAGTACCCTCTGGGGTGGCTAGATGGCGCCGTAGGCTAATGCACAGGCTCAACCATCGGGTTGCCAACCTCTATGGGAGGATTGGAAGGAAAAGAGGGAAGGTGCAAAGGCTGCCGGTCTCCCCAAGTCAGGTTCATCAGCTCAGCTCTACTGACAGCACGTGCCTCTGTCATTTTATGGATTGTATCCTTTCTCTCCCGCTTCACCTTCCTGATCGCAGCTGGCAGGGAGGGGGCTTCTAGGCCCTGGGCTTTGGCTATCCTTGAGGAAAATTCTGCAGAATCTTAAATGTGGTCCTAAATCTCGTGTTTCTCTCCATCTGACTCTCCCAAAAGTCGTTCAAGAATCCGAGGAGGAAGGACCAAGCTCGTCTTGAAGAATGAAAGGAAGGGACACCAGCTCCCTCTCCAATCTCCTGAGTAAGGTCAGGGTGTGGGCGAGTACAGCTCCTCGTCCTCCTCTGAGAGCGCTAGTATTTCCCAGCCTCCTGCAGCCCTGCAGCTCTCAGACCAGCTGGTTGCAGAGGAAGAGAGGGCCCTGCTGTAAGGAGGTGGGGAGCACAGGTCCCTGAGACCCCTGGATGGTGTGGAGCATACCAGCGGACCTTTTGTCTTAAGGAGAAAGCCCTTTCCCACCCTACCAGAGTCCTGGAACTCCTAAATTACTGACTCCTTTGCCTGAAGCCATTAAAGACTCTCGTTAAAACACAAATAGGATGGATAGGCTTAGCTTGGAGAAGTTGGTGGAAGAGTCCATCGCACAGTGGTACTGCTCAGAGGGAACCCCAGGGAGGAGCCAGCTGTGGATGGGGCTGGTGGGCTGCACTGAGATTAGAGGAGATAGCCAGGGTGGAAGCAGATGTCACTCACTCAGCCTCTTTGGAGGACTACAGCCTCCTTTCCACCTGCTCCATTTGGGAGCTGGGAGTCAGATACTGATCGGTGATTGCCAAGGCCGTGTGCCCTCAGGTTTCTAGGAGAATCTGGGCTTCAAATAGTGCTCTGGTATTCCATAAGCACACACGTACCTGTCTGCTCATTCCTTCTGGTTTTGGTTCAGACACATTTCTGCTGCACCTGCCCTCCCCTGAAACCTGCCTCGTGCCTAGGGGACCCTGGCTGTGGCCTCTGGGCCTTGGGAGTGATGACAGGCTGAAGAGAGGCCTCCCCAGGTGAAAGGTGATCTGCGTATGTTCCAGAAAGGAAGCTCGCCACCAAACTTGCACAAGCATCTCAGAAACAAATAGGGATGCCAGTCCCAGAGGGTATATTCCAGAAAAGAGACAAAAAGGAGAAAATATAAAGGTAATGTGTTAGAAGTGAAAACAAGAACAAAAATTAAGTTTGAAAAGATACATAAAATATGGCCATAAGGTCTCTCTATAAAATATGTAGACATCTATATCTATACAGATATACATTCATAAGAAGGTGAAGAGAAACCTAGAACCCCCAAATACTAGATGAGAGGGATAAAAGCTGAAAATAAAGATGTACATCTATGAATTTTTATGACTACCTTGTGAGTTTACTTGCTGTCAAACTGTTCTGAAGACATTTATTTGAGCAGTTATAGAAACTCCTACAATGCCATGTTCATCTTGATACCTCTATTTTACCCTTGAAGAGTCTGTCAGCCCTCCTACATTTCTCTCTGTCATAGCTATGATGCCTCTTTTGGCAATAAACATCAGTAAACTTAAGTGCCATGAGTCATATTGTCAATTTTTAATTAAATCACGGTCTAGCTAGGGTTTGATTTATTTAGGCCTGAATTCATTTAGACCCTGGTCCACATAAATTTACATAGCTTATTTAACAAGCTCATGATTGTGTAAATTGTAGACTCCTTTAAAATTTCTAACAGTATAAGTTATAAAAGCCTTTTTTTATCAAGCCAAGAGTGGTAGAATATAATTTCCAAGGGTGGTGTTTTATTTTTAGACTAAGCATTATAAAAGAAATCTGTTGTATTCCTAAGTAAAGACATTTATGAGATCATTTAAAGATAAGCATCCCATATGTTTTCACTCAGAGTTTTAGTGATATGGCAAAGCCTCATTATAACCAGTGGTGCTGATTTTTTTTTTCTTTCCCAGAATGACTCCACACAGATGGTTGTAAATCCATACTGTGAATGTCTAGTAAAAAAAGAAACACACCAAAATTCATCTGCTCAATTAAATATAGTAAATACTGCTTTAAACTGCAGAAGTGTGAGTCATATGGTATCCACTTTCCTAGAATCCTGATAAAAAAGCATCATGGGCATTTAATGTTCCCAAGAAAGGGTCAGAACTCACAGGAAATGAATGGGAGGGTGACAGGAAGAAAGGGTGGGGAACACAGGACTCTCTGGCTCTCGGCTGCTGACAAGATTCTGATTCCTGCAGCCAGAAGCTGACAGCAGCTTCAGGGAGGAGAGAGATTGTGATGCTCACCGTTTACACGCAGATCAGACTGGAGGTTCAGGGGTGCAGAGAGAGGGGATGACAGAAAGGTGGAAAGAATGAAACTGCTAACCCTAAAACAGATATGCAAGAAGGATTTGCTGTATGGCATGGGGATTATACCCAATATCATGTAATAACCTATGCTCACGTGCTGAGTTGCTTCAGTTGTGTCTGACTCTGTGCGACCCCATGGACTGCAGCCCACCAGGCTCCTCTGTCCATGGGATTCTCTAGGCAAGAATACTGGAGTGGGTTGCCATGCCCTCCTCCAGGGGATCTTCCTGACCCAGGGACTGAACCTGTGTCTCTTATGTCTCCTGCATTGGCAGGTGGGTTCTTTACCATTAGCACTATGTGGGAAGCTAATGGAATATAATCTGCTAAAAAAAAAAAAGAAAAAGAAAAAGAAAAAGCTGAATCAGTTTGCTATACAACTGATTGTTGACCCAGTGGTGTCTGACTCTTTGCGACCTCCAGGCTCCTCCATGGAATTGTCCAGGCAAGAATACTGGAGTGGGTTGCCATTTTTTTTTCCAGGGGATCTTCCTGACCCAGGGATCAAACCTATGTCATCTACACTGGGAGATGGGTTCTTGACTGCTGAGCCACCAGGGAAGCCCATACATGTGATACTAACACAATTATCATAGATCAACTATACTTCAGTAATAGAAAAGGAACAGTATTTAGAAACTGAAAGAAAAAAATTTATTCTTTATTTTTAGTTGGAAAAAAAGGAGATGTAACTAGAGGGGCCGGTCGGGGTTCAGGGGAAATGGCGGAGGGAGCAGCAGTGGGGGAGAGGCCCTCCACTGCTGATCGGATCTGGACCCTGCATTCCAGTAGTGTTTGGGTGTTTGGGGTTTCATAGAACTTCTGAGTGTTAAGTATGATTGAATGGGTACAACTGGCGATTCTGCACTCATGACTCAGCTGAATTTACGGCCTGTAGCCAGTCATCACGTAACCCTCAGAGGCGAAGATGAGTCAGATGCATCTTCTGCAAAAGGCAAGATGAAATTTGCTTTGTAGGGAGAAATTAGGGTGCTGCCCATGCCTGTGTATGGGAGCAGAGCGTCAGCGTTTGCTGCCTGCCGTCAGGGACCAGGGGACCGGGCAGGTGGGAGGAGCCGGTGACCAGGCCTAGGTAGAGATGCTCTGCCTGGAGGCTGTTGTCTTCTGGTTTGTTCTTCCCACTGTGTTACAGTCCCCATGTTTCTGAACACACTATCAGGATGCGAGGTCCAACACAGAGTTATTTTATTTTTTTTCTGATGAACGTTTTGATGGATATGAAACATTTACAAAGGTCTAAAAATCAAAGCAAATTTCATTACATGCTTAATGAACTTATTTGTCAGAAAGAAATCAGGATTCTTCCGAGAAATCTAGAAAGGGTGGGTGTCATCCTTCTAGCAATTCCTGAAAACCCTCATGGATTATTAATTTTCCTGGAGGGAGGAGCTGTGATGGCCTATGTTGGTTTGCAACACCAGAAGCCTAGCTGTTTTTTTTTTGCAAGGAAGAATGCTCAACTTCTTTTTTAAAAAAGTCATTCTTTATGTACATGATTGCACTTTTGATGGAGGCTAGGGGTGGGGAGGGGATGACTATTATATAATACAATAAAATGTTAGGTATTGCAAATCTTTGAAGTTTGGGGCAGTTTAGCTAACTCTGAGGAATTCAGATTCATGAGCAGAATCCTTTCCTTCTCTGTGCCTGGCAAGCCACTGATGACCCCCATTGTGGATATAATGGGAAGAAAAGTCGGGCTGAGAATTTAAGTATCGTCTGCCAATCCATTAGCAAACAACGGAAAGTCCCACTTGCATGTGAGACTGTTTTTCTGAAAATGACAGGTTTACTGTATGGAATTAAGAAGCCAAGAAAACATGTTTATGATGTGTCATAGGGGTCAAGACTTGTGTTCAAAACCCAACTCCACAACTGACTTGCTGTTTGGGGAGAAAGCATGTTATTTCTCTGGGTCTTAGTTTCCCAGGGGGACTGGGCTTTTTTTTAATGATCAGTACAAGCCACCCAGTTCTAAACCACGTCCTGAGTCTTCCAAGTTTCTTTTGTTGTAGCTTGGAGATATTCTAACAAGGACTTTGAGAACCAGTAATTGATATTTTCTTAATATCCCACTATTACTTATAGACTATATCGTATATATTCTTTTATGTTATATAACATAGTATACATTTATAGAATGTGTGTTGTATATGTATATTTTGGATAGGAAAGTTATGAGAACATTCTAATGAGAGGATCTTGAGATTGACTTTTTCGAGTGCACATGAGAAGGATTGGGCTGCCAGTAATGGAACAGAAAAGACAAAAATGATTGTAATATATACTTAGATCGATACAGAAAAAAAAAAAGAGTTGACAAGGACAAATAAGGGTAAAGATCATTGAAGAATGGATGGACTTAGACCAGTCTTGAGCCGGGTGGTTGTGCTGGGCAACAGCTCAGCCCATTCCTGCTGAACCCCCAGGGATGGCTTCTTTTCTGTTTCTCTGGGACATGACAAGTAAGGAAGAATGAGCTTCCCTGGCTTGGCTACTGTTTGCACAAACATGGCCCAGGGCCTTGTGAGCCACTCAGCTGCTGCTGCCATCTCTGTCGTGGGTGGAGGGAGACACTCTCCTTTTTGTGTGTCTTCGATCCTGACTTCTGTCACCTTTCCTGAAGTTACTATTCAATGCCTGGAATGATTCTTTACCCAAGAATTCTGTAAAGTTCTTTAACTTTACAGGACATGAGAGGGGATACTGAAATCAGGCAGCTTGCTGGCTTACACCACTGTAGGTGCAGAAGTCCACCACCTGGGCCTGTGTACATTCATGAGTGTGAGCGCATGTGAGCATGTGTGTATTGGGGGGGTGAGGGGAAATCCTTGGAGGATCCAGAGGGAGCTTCCTGGGCCTTGTGAGCGTGTCTCTGATGGTTCATTTTATGTGTGGACTTGGCCTGCCTGAGATTTGGGTCTCACAGTCTCTGAAATTGGGGAAGTCAATTCCTTATGATAAACCTCTTTCTACTTACACACACACACACACACACACACACATCCTGTAGGTTCTGTTTCTCTGAAGAACCCTGACAAACAGCCTCATGTACATCCCTAATTCCTGACTCTTTTTCTTTACTTCCTATAGTCTTTTCTCTGGAAGTCCTCTTTCCCCAGTCACAGCAGGTTGGATTCCCTGGGAAGCAGAGTTTACGGCACAGGAAGTTTATTAGGCGATGTCCTTAAGACAACAGCTGTGAAAGAGCTGGAGCTGGATTGGGATAAAGGAGAAATTGAACTTCAAACTGCCCCAGGAGCAACCTCAGCCAACCTTAGCGGGGCTCTGGAGCAAAAATGGCTTGTTGGAGTTGTCCCACACTGGGCTGGGAGGCCAGCCTCCAGGCACCCACCTCAATCAGTCAGTGAACATGGGCAAGCCCTTGGGTCAGGCATGCTCTGTGGCTGAGCTGGGCTGAGGGCTGTCTGCTGATGGCACTCCCAAGAGCTAGGGCAGTGAGCCCTCTCTTAAAGGGGCAAGCAGGTCACTGGACCTGTACAAGAGGCTGTTTGTTGTCATCTGAGACATTTCTCCCCCTTTTAAGTGCCTGATTTTACCTGGACACTAAGTTCCCAGAATAAAGACTACATTTCCCAACCTATCTTGCAACTGCTGCTGCTGCTGCTAAGTCGCTTCAGTCGTGTCCGACTCTGTGCGACCCCATAGACGGCAGCGTCCCTGGGATTCTCCAGGCAAGAACACTGGAGTGGGTTGCCATCTCCTTCTCCAATGCATGAAAGTGAAAAGTGAAAGTGAAGTCGCTCAGTCGTGTCTGACTCTTAGTGAGCCCATGGACTGCAGCCTACCAGGCTCCTCCGTCCATGGGATTTTCCAGGCAAGAGTACTGGAGTGGGGTGCCATTGCCTTCTCCACTCTTGCAACTAGGTGTAGTTATATGATTCTCTTTTGGTCAGTGGATGTCAGCAGGTATGTGTATGTGCAGCCTCCACAGCTTAAATGGAGAAGCTGGTGGCTCTCTTCTTCCTTTTTCCCTTCCCACTGACTGGAAGATAGATTCAGTGACCGGGGCACCAGCAGCCACTTTGACAGTGATGTTACTTTGGTAATGGAGTTTGCACGTGATAGAGTAGCACAGAGAAGGAGCCTGCTTCCCTACACCCGTGAATTACTTACCAGTCTTGCTCTGGCTACCTCCAGCCTTCTTAATCATGATAGAGAGAGAATCTTTTTTCTTCTTCAAGTCATTCTGGTTTTTGGTTTTCTTTTTTTCCCCATGCTACCTGGCATGTGGGATTTTAGTTCCCCAACCAGAGATTGAATCCACACCCCTTGCATTGGAAGCACAGAGTTTTAACCACTGGACACCCAGGGAAGTCCCAAGTCATTATAATTTTCTGTTTCATACAGCTGAAACTAATTCTGGTTGACTTTCATATTCCTGCTTCTATACCTTTTGCCAAGGTTAAACCCAACACACCCTAGAAAAATAACTAAGTCTTACATCTTTTGGTACTTTTTTTTGTTTTGTGTTCTGTGTAATGGCCTTTCTGTTTGGGCTAACTTCTGATTGAACAGCAAAAGGGTGAGTTTTGGTCTCTGAGATGACTGGCTAAGGGAGGCAGTGTATATATAGAGGTGAGCTTTGGCCAATAGAAAAGCAGGAGGGGGCTTCCACTCTGGTTTATGGCTTACTCTCTCTTTGAAAGTTCAAAATGAAATCTACCTCATCATAACAAGGATTCATTTCCCTTCAAATATAAGTATTTTATTACACAAAAAGTCCTATTTTTCCTATCCACATACATTTGACTCAGAATGCATACTAAATGCATGCTAAGTTGTTTCAGTCATGTCTGACTCTGTGTGACCCCATGGACCATAGCCACCAGACTGCTCTGTCCATGGGATTCTCCAGGCAAGAATACTGGAGTGGGTTGCCATGCCTTCCTCCAGGGGATCTTCCCAACCCAGGGACTGAACTTGTGTCTCTTATGTCTCCTGCATTGACAGTTGGGTTCTTTACTGCTAGAGCCACCTGGGAAGCCCACATTTAACTCTACTTCATAAAAGTTAGAGTTGAGGGTTTTTTGTTTTAAGGGGAGGATTTGCCCCCTCTTTGCCCTGGGTTACATTGACAAATTGTATTACAATCATACCTCCGGATACTGTGGGTTCAGTTCCAGACCACAGGAAGAAAGTGAATATTGCAATAAAGCAAGTCACAGAATTTTGTTGGTTTCCCAGTGTATATAAAAGTTATATTTACACTATACTATAGTATATGGAGTGTTCAATAGCAGTATGTTTAAAAACACAATGTACATACAGTTAAAAATATTTTATTGCTAAAAAAAAATGCTAACCATCATCAGCAAATTATAATCTTTCTGCTGGTGGAAGACCCTGCCTCAGTGTTGATGGTTGCTGCTAAAGGCTGGGGTGACTGTGGCAATTTCTTAAAATAAGGCAGCAATGAAATTTGCCACATCCATTGAGTCTTCCTTTCACAAGTGATTTCTTTGTAATATGCAATGCTGTTTGATAGCATTTTACCCACAGTCAGTAAGTTAGTCGCTTAGTCATGTCTGACTATTTTCAACCCCATGGACCACAGCATGCCAAGTTTCCTTGTCCATCACCAACTCCTGGAGCTTGCTCAAACTCATGTCCATCCAGTCGGTGATGCCATCCAACCATCTCATCCTCTGTCATCCCCTTCTCCTCCTGCCTTCAATCTTTCCCAGCATCAGGGTCTTTTCCAGTGAGTCAGTTCTTCACATCAGGTCACCAAATATTGGAGTTTCAGCTTCAGCATCAGTCCTTCCAATAAATATTCAGTACTGATTTCCTTTAGGATTCATTGGTTTGATCTCCTTGCTGTCTGAGGGACTCTTAAGAGTCTTCAACACCACAGTTCAAAAGCATCAATTCTTCAGTGCTCAGTTTTCTTTATGGTTCAACTCTCACATCCATGCATGACTACCGGAAAAACCATAACTTTGACTATACCAACCTTTGTCACCAAAGTAATGTCTCTGCGTTTTAGTATGCTGTCTAGGTTTGTCATAGTTTTTCTTCCAGGGAGCAAGTGTCTTTACATTACATGGCTGCAAGTCACCATCTGCAGTGATTTTGAAGCTGGAGAAAATAAAAGTCTGTCATGGTTTCTGTTGTTTCCCCATTTATTTACCATGAAGTGATGGGACGGGATGCCATGATCTTAGTTTTTTTGAATATTGAGCTTTAAGCCAGCTTTTACCCACAGTAGAACTTTCCAAATTACAGTCAGCCCTCTCAAACTCTTCAACTGCTTTATCCATCAAGCTTATGTAATATTCCAAATCCTTGTTATTTCAACAACCTTCATAACACCTTCACCAGGAGTAGATTTCATCTCAAGAAATTACTTTCTTTGCTCATCCGTAGGAAGCAAATTCTCATCCCTTCAAGTTTTATCATCAGATTGCAGAAATTCAGTCACATCTTCAGGCTCCACTTCTTTTTTTAAATTAATTTATTTATTTATTATTCTTTTTTGTTGTGCCGGATCTTCATTGCTGGGCTGGCTTTCTCTAGTTGCGGTGATCAGGGGCTACTCTTGGTTGTAGTGTACAGGCTTCTCATTGTGGTGGCTTCTCTTGTTGCAGAGTACAGGCACAGGCTTCAGTAGCTACGGCAGAGGGGCTCATTTGTGTGACTTGCTGGCTCTGGAACGCATGGGCTCCAGGAGTTGTGGTGTGCAGGCTCAGTAGTTGTGGCTTCTGGGCTCTAGGACACTGGGTCTGTAGTTGTTGCTCACCAGCGTAGTTGCTCTACAGCACATGGAATCTTCCCGGACCAGGGATTAAACCAGTGTCCCCTGCATTGCCAGATGGGTTCTTATCCACTGTGCCAGCAGGGAAGTCCCAGGCTCTTCTTGTAATTCTAGTTCTCTTGTTGTTTTTGCCACATCTGCAGCTATTTCCTCTACTTAAGTCTTGAGCCCCTCAAAGTCATCCATGAGAGTTGTCATCAATTCTTCAAAACCTCCTGTGAATGTTGATATTTTGATCTCTTCCCAAGAATCAAAAATATTCTTAATGGCATCTAGAATGGTGAGTCTTTCCAGAAGATTTTCAATTTACTTTGTCCAGATCCACCAATGGAGTCACTATCTATGGCTCACATAGCTTAATGAACTGTATTTCTTAGATAATAAAACTTGAAAGTCAAAATTACTCCTTGATCCTTGTACTACAGAATGGATGTTGTGTTAGCAGGTGCAAAATAAGATTAGTCTTATACATCTCCATCAGAGCCCTTAGGTGACCATGTACATTGTCAATGAGCAGTAATATTTTGAAAGGGATCTTTTTTCTAAGCAGTAGATCTCAAGAGTGGGCTTAAGATATTCTGTAAACCATGTTGTCAACAGATGTGCTGTCATCAAGGCTTTCTTGTTCCACTAACAGAGCACAAGAAGAGTAGATTTAGTGTAATTCTTCAGGTCCTAGGATTTTGAGAATGGTAAATAAGCATTGGCTTCAACTTCATCACAAGTTACATTAGCTCCCAACAAGAGAGTCAGCTTGTCCTTTGAAACTTTGAAGTCAGGCATTGACTTCTCCTCCCTAGCTGTGAAAGCCCTTGATGGCATCTTCTCCCAATACATATTGAATTTTTCTATATTGAATATCTGTTAGTTTAGTGTAGCACTTTCATTAATGACCTTAGCTGGATCTTTTGGATAATTTGCTGCAGCTTCTATATCAGCACTTGTAGCTTCACCCTGCAATTTGATGTTGTAACTTCTTTCCTTCAGCCTCATGAACCAACTCCTATTATCAAACTTTTCTTCTGCTGCTTTTTCACCTCTCTCAGCCTTCACAGAATTGAAGAGAGTTAGGGACTTGCTCTGAATTAGGCATTGACTTAAGGAAATGGTGTGAGTGGTTTGATCTTCTCTCGAGACCCCTAAAACTTTCTCCGCGTCAGCAATAAGATTGTTTCACTTTCTTATCATTCATGTGTTCACCAGAATAGCATTTTTAATTTCCTTTAAGAACTTTTCCTTCGAATTAAGAACTTGGCTACCTTTGACACAAGAGCCCTAGCTTTCAGCATATCTCAGCTTTAGACCTGCCTTTCTCATTAAGCTTGATCATTTTTTTGTTTTCGATTTAAAGTGAGAGATGTGTGATTCTTCTTTTCACTTGAACACTTGGAGACCATTGTGGGGTTATTAATTGGCCTAATTTCAGTATTGTTGCTCAGGGAATAGGGAGTGAGAGAGAAGCAAGGACGGCCAGTCAGTGGAGCAGTCAGAGCACATATAACGTTTATCAATTAAATTCAATACAGGTGTGGTTTGTGGCTCCCAAAATAATTACAATAGTAACATCAAAGATGATCACAGATCACCATAACAGATATAATAATAATGTAAGGGTTTGAATTATTGCAAGAATTACCAAATGAGACATGAGGTAAGCAAATGCTGTTGGCAAAATGGTGTTACAGAATTGATCAATGCAGGGTTCGCATAAACCTTAAATTTATAAATTTGTGGAAATATTGTTAACCAGCAATAGACTCTCTCTCTTTCTCTCTCTCCCTATACATATATGAAATATATGAAATAAATAAGATAAGGAGTTTGGTCTTTAAGAGGAAAAGAAAATGCAAATTCCTTTGATGAAGACTTTTCAGAGCAAGTTGATTAAGATGATTGATTATATTCTGGAAGACTGGAGATGGGAACACAGCAGATGGGGACAAAGGTTTGCCTTAAACTCTGCCAAATATTTCTGAGTGGGAGGAGGCCAGATGGCTACAAAGCAGGCTGGAAATACAACAGTTTAGGTATAAAAGTAGCTGGAACCATAAATGAAACTAAAAGTGAGAATTACCAAGAAAAAGACTGTGTAAATGTTTGTGACAAGGAAAGGGGACAGTTGATCTCTTTTAGGGTGGAGGGATTAAAGCAAAGGCAAAAAAAAAGAAAAAAGAAAAAGCTGTATTTTACGAAAATGACCAGCATGGGGGTTGGGGTCATGGTGCTGGAGAAGGTGGAGGTGATGATGGTGAGAGGTTGGGGAGAGTTCTACCCTCAGATTGTGAGCAGCATGTGAGAAAAGCATTTCTGGAAAAGGACGCTTCGGGGGCAGAACAGTGAGAGGGAATCAGGCTCTGGTCCTGCAGGCCCAGGTTGGAAGGCCTGTGTCTGAGCCCCAGATCCATCTGTGTTACCTTGGCTCAGTGACATCATCTCTCCAACCCTTAGCTCTGCATCTGTAGAGTGGAGCTAATTATAGGACTGGTCTCATAGGATCGCTGTATTGGGTCAATGAGGTAATGTATGATGAGTGTCCAGTCTGGCACATAATGAAGTCCTAATCAATGATAGCTTAAAAAAATAATGGCTGGAAGAGGAGTCATAAGATTTGGTCAGGTTCAGGCCTTCCTGAAAACCCTTGTCATCATCAGAAGCAAATTGTGTCACCTCTGTAAGCTAAGATGGCCCATCGAGGTGTCATGGTTGCTCCAGCCAGTGATTTTCCTTCTTGGCTACATCTTAAAATTAACTAGGAGGTTTGAAACATATTGATGCTTGGGTCCCATCCCTAGAGATCCTGATTTAATGGTGTGGGGAGTGGTCTGGGCATCAGATTTTGGAAACATCGCCCAGATGAGGCTAATGTGTAGCCAAGCTCGAGAATCTCTGTTTTATCCCTTTTGTTATCCCCTAATGGCTGCCCCTAATTGTTTCCGGTGTATTAGTTTTGTTTATTCAGCTTGCTGGCAAGGTCTTGTGGACTCACCTACATGTTCTCCTTTATTGCCTGCCAGAGTAAGACCCATGGGGGAATGGAAACTGAAAGGCTTGGACTCTTGATCCGGCATTTTCTGTCTGGCTGTAGGACCCTGGGTCACAGTAAGATTGAGCATGTACCAATGTTCAGACACTATTCCAAGATCTTTGTGTGTATTTGTTCATTTATCCTATCAGACTGATGAGATAGGATAAATTATCCTATCCTCTATTATTAGCCTCAGAGTTAATGACAACACACTATTATGAGAAGTTAGTAACTTACCCAGGGCCACAGCACCATATGTCTGGATGTGAACCCAGGAGACCCTAGTGCCCACCATGGACCACTCCACCCTTCTTGGCTAATTCCAAGCTGCTTTTGAATTTGCTCATCCCTAAGTGGAATGGCTGGATCATCCTTGTCCAGCCTCCCAACTCTGATGCCTCTGCTGGCCCACCCAGCACCTGGCAGGAGGTCATCATGGATGGTCTGGCCCTACCCAGCCATGGATTGATCATTAAATCAAGGACTTGACCTCAGAACAGAATGGGGGCAAACAAACCAGGAGGACGGACACGTGGAAGTCATGACTTTGGAGGGGGGCTCTGCCCAAAAAAGTGACCTGGCTAAAGGAATGATGCTATGCTAACCACTGTGCACCCCATTATGTTTCAGCCAAATGAATGAGGATAGGGACATGTTCAAGCCAGCAGAGACTAGTGTCGTTTAAGATGTGGACAGGTAAATTTCCCTGCATAAAAAAAATTGTCAGGAATTTGGGGGAATAGAGACTAACAGTGAGAGAAAAGATGAAAAAGTCTCTTGAGTGGATGTGGCCCCAAAAGTAAAATATAATTCAGTGTGACTGGAATTTTCCATGGCTGCCTAACGATGAAGCCTGATCTTCAGTTTTGAGCCAATGCCTGCTGTTCCCTTCCTTAGCACTCAACTCTTCATAAATGACACACAGAGTCTTTTGTTAGTGGTGGTTTGAGGGAATGAAGGAATGGAGATGGTGTCAATCATGGAGAAAAGCAATGAGGAAGAGAATAATGGTGGCAGGAGATAAGACAGAGAGAGAAAAAGTTTAGGGGAAGCAAGAGGGATCCACAGAAACTTAGGTCCCCTAGGAATGCTTAGATATGTTGGGTGAACATGGCTTAATGGAATTTAATTTAACAAGTGAAAGGACAAAAAAATCCTACAATCTGCGGGACTAGGACACTCAGGAGGCTGACATGTGGGTTATTCAAGGTCAAACAAGAAGTTGAGATGAAAGACAGCACAAAGTCTGTTTTCCCCAGTGAAATACAGAGTAATAAAATGGAGACTCCTTAATCTCAAAATGAAATAGATTTTGAGAAAAAGAAGAGAGGTGAGGTAGAGTAGGGGCTAGAAGATCCCTACTTAACCCCTGGCAGGGGTTAGAAAACACAGCTCCACCTCAGATGTCTTAACAGAGGTCCTCAGTTCTGAGGAAAACTAGAATTACGAGGGTTTTCAGAATCTTGCTGTCTAGTCCACTACAGGGAGAAAGGCTGACAAGAGTGGTCTAGGAGGTGACCTGAGCACAGGACTTTTAGAAGCTCCTCGGGGGGTCTAACGTGCAACCCAGGTTGGGAACTTCTGTCCCTTCAGGAGAGCCCCTGGGGACACAAGGGGATTGGTGGTTCTACATAGACGCATTTGGTTAAAGCTTAAAGCTGTTGCCATGGCCGTCACACTGGATTAGGTGAGCATCACAAAGTTAGTATTAGGAATTTCAAGTGCAGGTAAATACCCAGCAGAACGATCGTGACCTTCCTTGCATAAAATCTTGGCAGGAACTTTCCCAGAGAGAAAATCTGCAGTCAGCACATCTCAATTGCTGGACGGTGGGATCCCCTGCATCCAGACAAAGGGAGCTTAGCACAGTGTGATGGACTCAGAGGCCTGGGGAGGCTCCAGCTCTTCTCAGACGCCCCCTGCTCATATTGGGAATACAAGTTGAAAGCTTTAAAATTCACACGAAGGAGATTCAACAGTTATCTCGTTGAGCCTCTGATGTTATAGAATATTTTTAAAAAACCAAAATTGAGAAGTGAAGTGTCTGGCTTAAGAAACACAAGACTAGAGTGGGGTCTTGGGACAACCAGCCTATGACTTTTCTCTTAAACCTGTCCGCCTTTCCAATGCAGGGGTTATCAGGTAGGGGTTTTCCGGGTGGTGCTAGTGGTGAAGAACCTGTCTGCCAGTGCAGGGGACAGGGATGCAGGTTCAATCCCTGGTGTGGAAAATTCCCTGGAGGAGGGCATGGCAACCCACTCCAGTATTCTTGCCTGGAGAATCCCATGGACAGAAGAGCCTGACAGGCTACAGTCCATGGAGTCACAAAGAATTGGACACAACTGAACTGACTTAACATGCACGCATGCCCTCAGGAGAAGTAATTGGGTTTAAATTCATATTCAAGTGTACATGACTAATGTAAAAGTCTTTTATTTCCAGGTTGTAATTGGGTATGATGAATAAAACTTTATAGAGACCTGAATATTGGAAGAGAGAGGAAAGTATCAAGACTGATGGGAAAAGTCAAAGAAAGGGGCTTGGGAAAGCGGGTGAAGGCAGACAGAGCTGATTCCACAACTTAGACTAGAACAGACCTCCAGAGTGAACATAACTTGAACCTCACTCTTGCCCCACCCCCACCCCACCCTGGGACACTGTAAGAGGGAAAAGAATGCCTTTATGTTTAATATGTTTATGAGTGAACACATTTTAAATTAACATGTGCCCAAATCACCTACCTACCTAGAGCTCAGAGGAAGCTGCTAAAGGCTTGCCCTGAGCGACTCCATCCCATTACCAAGAATCACTGGCAAGTAAGGCTATTTCTACTTCATCCAAAAGGTTTTCAGTTACCTTCAGAGTCAACAGGAAATTAATCAGCAAGTAGAAAATTGAAAGAAGATCTGCATCTCACTGTAGGAGTCATTAAAATAAAAGCAGATTTGGCAAAATGGCAAGTTTTTTTTTTTTTAATCTCTCTTCTACTTTCTTAATAAGTTGAAAATTCCAAAACTAAAAGCCTGAGGAACACAGGCTCCTTGGAAAACGGGGCACACAATGTCCTAGGACCTGCGCCCCTCTGCTGAGCATGCTAGGCCAATACTCATCCAAATAACTCTCCCCTCGAGCTCTCAAAAAGCCCCTGGAAATCCGACCACGCGGTGACACGGTCTATTTAAAACTCCCTGGACACATCTCAGGCCATATCTATGTCCTGTATTTTTTGACTTGCCTCTCCCTTGTAAGCTCTTGGGAGAAAAGAGCTTTTTTTTTTCCCCCTTGTTTTGGAATGATTTTATTTATTATTGTAAGCCTGGGTGGAGAATGTACTTCCTTGCTGATCACCCTGTTATGTAGATGTATTAAACAATAATAATAATACCTGGATGCAGCCGAGATCATAAAACTCTGCCTATCACGTAACCTTTGCTCTGCCATCCTGAATATCTGGGGAAGCAGCTTCCCTTTGTCTTCCTTATGGAAACTAGAAACCTGGAGACCCTAAATCTGAGAACTGATATATGGAAAGGTGGCAAGAAAAATGTTCTCTTCTCTTCCATGAGCTTCTGACCTATTGATCTTTAAAAGTTCCCCTGTTCCCCTGCCGCAGAGTGGTTGTGAAGAGAATAGATATGGAATCAAATGCATTTCATGTAGAGTCTTGGGGTTGGAAATCACAGAAACCACCTCCAGTCGGCCTAAGCAAACCATGATATTTTTGAAGAACCATTGGTGTTTCTCATAGAACCAGGTCTCTGGGGTCTGTTAGGGAACTCAGGAATGCGCTTTTGCTCTCTATCGGCCTCTCATCCTTGTTTTCCGGCCCCTACTTAATGTGAGTTTCATGAAAGCAAGAATTTTATTTGATTGTTTGCCTGCAGGCTCTCCTGTGCCTAGAACAGTGCCTGCCATACAGTTGCTCAGTCAGCACTTATTACTGTATTTCTCGGCAGAGCAGCTGCCTGTGTTCCTCAGAAGGCAGTCAACCCTCAGCACCCAAGTTTTCATTTTTGAATTTCAGGCTGGTGTCAAATATCTATTCCAGACTGGTCAGCTCCAGCCAGGGGATGGGATTTCCGAGCAAATGCGATTGAGGTAGAGGTGCTTTTGCATGAAAAAGTCTCTTTAGAGTAAGGCAGACACCTTCACGTGTGTCTACAATTGGGCAGGTGGTTGTCAGGTAGCCTTTGGGAAGTGGGGATGTGGTAATTTCCACATGGGACTGTCTTTTGGTGAATAGCCTGTCAGAGGGGACTCCATCTACTCCCACAACATGAAACTTTCTTGCAGCTTTGCTGATACTGTTGTCAGCTAGTCTCTCTTTGGACATCTCCAAGGCCAAAGATGGCACTATTTTTCAAGAGTTGTTCACTCTGGTGGCTCAGATGGTAAAGAATCTCTTGAAATGCAGGAGACCCGGGTTCAACCCCTGGGTTGGGAAGATCCCCGGGTGAAGGGAATGGCAACCCATTCCAGGATTCTTGCCTGGAGAATCCCATGCACAAAGGATCCTGACAGGCTACAGTCCATGGGGTCGCAAAGGGTCAGACATGACTGAGTAACTAACACACACACAATGATTAAGAAATTCACCCGTGCATCTGTCTGACCGCAGCCTCCATTGGTTCTAACTTTGTCTTTTGCAACTGAGAGAGAGCAAATTTCTTTTACATATAGCAAGCCTTAAAAAAGTTATCTGAAGAGAGTGATCATGTCACTTTGAAGCCTTTTCCTTGGAGTAATGAATACATGCTGTCTGTGCAGTCCTTACATTGTGTCTAGGATTGCTTTCCTCTGATTCCTGAAAATGATCAAATCAGTGACTCAATCGTGGATGGGAGACAGGCCCTCAGACATAGGACTGCATGATCTTGGTTCCCACCTGTTAGATTTCATGTGTCTTTTCAGCTACCTTTAAAGAGTTTTCATCGTTGGTGGCATCTCCTGCTTCAAGGAACACATGTCACCTCCTAAGGGGAAATGGCTACGGGAGCTGAAATTCATCAGCTGGTTAGTCTGGACCAGTGAAGATCTAACTGGTAACCTGGAGCTGTTCCCAAGCTATCGATATCTTTTACTAAATTTGTCAGTCCTTTATATCGTCTTTTTTCAAGGCTAAATAGACGCATCCTCTGTCTCTCCTTCCCTCTTTCTGTTTCTCTTTCTCTCTCTCTTTACATTTAATTGATATCATGTAGCAAACATTTATAGAACATCAACTACTGGGGAATCTTCCCTGGTGGCTCAGACAGGAAAGAATCTGCCTGCAATGCAGGAGACCCAGGTTTGATCCCTGGGTTGAGAAGATCCTCTGGAGAAAGAAATGGCAACCCACTCCAGTATTCTTGCCTGGGAAATCCCATGGACAGAGGAGCCTGGTGGGCTACAGTCCTTGGGGTCACAGAAAATGAGACACAACGGAGCGGTGAACACTAGACTACTAGAGAAGAACTGTACTGTTTGTTGGAATAACAGATAAAGGATAAGGTTTTTTTTTTCCTCACAGATTTCACAGTGCAGCAAGAACAGTAGGCGGAGTAAATGCATGACTTTCACCCAGGATGAGTGCTGTGATAAAGGTATAGATAAGGGCCATCAGCAGCACGCAGCAGGAGAGGCACCCAACAGGAGGCGGGAAGGGGTGTGGGGAGAGAGGGCTCTGGGAACCGCCTGGCAGAGGCGGGGCCTGACATGAGTCTCCAAGGAGGAGGAGTCACCTGGATGAAGGAGGACGCCTGAGGGAAGAGGTGGTAGGCCAAGCAGAGCTTTTGCCTTTGCGGAGCTGTGGAGAAGTCAACATAGTGATTTGTTCAGATCATGGCTGAAGCAAAGAATTATGAGCACCAGAGTAGCAAGACAAATAAAGTAGAACAGCCATGGACCGTAACAGTTGGCTATTGCTTCATGACAAACCACCTCAAAACCCAACAACTTAAGACAGTAAACTTTTTTGACTGCTCACGAGTCAACAGATGAGCTGGAAAGTTCTGCTGAAGTGGCCCAGGCCTGTCTCATCTCGACTGGGCTTGCTGATGAGTCAGTTGGGTGGCAGTCTTGGTCTTGGATGGCCTCACTTGCATGCTGGCAGTTTGCAGGCTGTCAGCTGGGTGGCCAGATGATATGCTTCTCATCATACAACAAGCTAACCAGAGCTTGTGCACACAGTGGTGGCAGAAAGAAAGTGGAAACACACACAGCCACTTAAAACCTAGATTTGGAACAGGTATGCCATCACTTCCACCCCATGTTATTAGCCAGAGCAAGTCACAAGATCGCTTCATTCAAGGGACAGAGACATCTCTTAATGGGAGATGCTGCAAGGTCTTCTTGCAAAGGATGCAAATATAGGAAGGGGTGAATAACTGCAACCATTTTTCCAGCACAAGTAACATAGATGATTAGGATTTCTCTTGAAAAAGATGGGGAAACATCAAAAAGATATATTACTAGACTTTTCTTATTAATATACATTAGTTTAATAATTAAATGTTATAAATTATATTACACATTTTATTATTGCATTTTCATTATATTGTATCTGTTATTTATTTATTATATTAACATTTTTTAAGGTTAATTTTCACTTACACATGTAACATTAAAGCACATTCTGCCTTGAAAATGGGATGTCAGATACGGCTTAACGTCTCCTGCCAACCATGTCCTTGTGTGGTAGGATGGTACGAATGACATTTCTCTGGACACCAGCCTCTGGGTCACCCTCCAGCGTGATGTGGACCACTCCTCTGCATCCTCTGTCTCTGGTTGTCCAGCTAATTAGGAAGCCACATGATTCTCTTTGCCGCTAGAACACAGTCTCTACTTCTTCACAAGAATTTTGTAAGAAACCTTGTCAACTGCCTCATGACATCCAGATCCACTGTGTCTACAACACTCCTTATTGGTTCCTGGTCTAGTAAACCTGTCAGAAAACAGACTGAGGTGGGTCTAGTCCAGCGTGGCTCTCTAAGTCATCTTTTCCAGCTCACTCATGTCTCCTTTCATAATGCATTCTAGAAGGTGGCTCCAGTTCCACACTGAGGTGACTGGTGTGTTATTTGGGCATCCATGTCTAAGCACTGTTTGAAAATTTAGGGTCTAGTGAGCAGCGTTCCCATCATTTCCTCCCTGGGTTCTCCCAGTTCACCGAGAGAAATTTCACCACAACCCACCTGCTGATCTCATCTATACCCACCAGATACTTAGGTGAGTTCCTCTCTTGGCTGGTCTCCAGTGGTCAGAGGTCAGTGTGCTTCCGTCTTCCTATCTGACATGGGAAAAATATCAAGAAAGACAGGGAGAGAAGAAGAGAAGGGAGGAAAGAAAGGAAGGTGGGAGGAAGAAGAAAGGAGGAGGAGAGTTAAGTGTATGTTCTGCTGGTTCTGTCATCAGTTTTTCACTGTGCCACATGCCCTATTTGACCAACTTCTAAATTTTTGTGTGCATCCTGTTTAGCCTTTAATTAGACATACAACTTTTTGGGGGATTTTTTTTTCTGAAAGTAATAAGAAACTGTTAGCAGGGGTTCCACGTGGGAAGAAGAGCTGCGGCAAGCTTGTTGGGGGCTGTTTTTGTTTGGTGTTTCTCTCCCTTGACTGAATTCTCTGGCTTGCCAGAGAGACTCATCTGGAAAATGGAATTATGGAGCATGTTTCTGGTTTTCTTAATTTCTCTCTTTTTATTAAAAAGGGTGGAATAGCCACTTTTTTGTTGTTTTTACAACAGCAGCAAATATATATATTAATGCATGGAGCACTTACCTTGTGTCCAGCACTACGGTCATGTATGTGCTCCATGTTTATTATCTTCTTTGTCCTACAACAGCCCGCTGTGGGGGGCGGCTTCTTTTTTAAATTTTATATTGCAGTATACTTGATTTATGATATTGTGTTAGTTTCAGCTGTACAGCAATATGATTTAGTGTAAATAAATCATATTTTATGATATACATAAAAATATATCTATTCTTTTCCAGACTCTTTTCCTATTTAGGTTATTGCAGATTATTGAATTTCCTGTACTATACAGTAGGTACTTATTGATTACCTATTTTATATATAGTGGTAGGTATATATAAATCCCAACCTACTAATTTATGACTCCCTTCTCCCTTTCGCCTTTGGTAACCATAGTTTGTCTTCTCAGTCTGTGAGGCTGTTCCTGTTTTGTAAACAGTTCTCTCAGGCCAGTGAGTCTTAGTCTTCCTACTTTGACAGACATGGGAATAATATCAAGCTCATTTGTATCATTTTTTAGATTCCACATATAAGTGATATCATATGATATTTGTCTTTCTCTATCTGACTTATGTCACTACTTAATATTTTCATCCATGGTGCTGCAAATGGCAGTTTTTCATTCTTTTTAATGGGTAAGTAATATTCCATTACACACACACACACACACACACACATATATATAATATTCAATCTTCTTTATCCATCTCTCTGTTGATGTACATTTAGGTTTCCCACGTCTTGGCTATGGTAAAAATTGCTACAGTGAACACTGAGGTGCATGTATCTTTTCAAATTAGAGTTTTCTCCAGATATATGCCCAAGAGTGAGATTGCTGGATCATGTGGTAACTCTATTTTTAGTTTTTTAAGAAACCTTTATACTGTTCTCCATAGTGGATGTACCAAATCCCATTCCCACCAACAGTGTAGAAAGGTCCCCTTTTTCAGGGAGGACTTCTCATACACAGTTTTAAAGATAAGGAAATAAAGGCACAGGGCAGCTAAGGCCACACAGCTACCAAGAGTCGGCTCCAGGATTCTCCCCCTGCCCTTCAATTCTGTCCAATTCCATAGCCAAGGTTCTAATACACCAAGCGATGATGACTCCTTCCATCTTTAATGAATTTTCTTTTAAAATCTGGGTCATCAGACAGTACCACGGGCAACCATGTAACTTTTGGTGGCCACCCCTCCCAGTCCTGGACCATCGGCGTCGGGTGGAATTGTAGTCCGACTGTCTTCATGGGAGTCTCTTACCTTCTATGTTTTCTCTGAACTCAGGGAATCCACCCCGCTAACACTGAAGTCCATGTTGGACTGAGCTCATGCTGTCCTTCCCTGCTTTCCCCTGAGTTTAAAGAGTTTGCTCTTTTCTGCCTGGTTTCCCTTTCCTTCTTAGCTAACTTTTCTTGACTGATCAAAATTGGTGCAGGATAATGGTGCTGCTTATCATGTTTCCAACTTTCTGGGAGATGAAATGATCATAAGCTGCATTAAGAATTTTCTATGTTTGTTGTTGACCTTACCCCTGCCATGCCACATAGTAAAATGCTCTGAGTCCTATATTACTTACTTTGGGTTTTGTTTGTTTGTTCATTGTTAACCACAACTGAACTTTAAGTCTGGGAATGGTTTCCAAGTTTCTGGAAATAGTAAGTGGTTCCTCATCTCTCTGCTGTTGCTGTAGATCAATTTCGAGGAGAAATTCAACCTCAAAACCCCTTTGATTCCTTTCTTTCACTTGCTTCTCCCCTCCCCCATATTAAATTAATGACTGTTCCCTCTTCAAAGTATCTCTTCCATTTTACTTTCATAACTATTTTTGCCACAATAAATAAAACAAGTTCAGGCTTTCAACACATTTGAACCTACTGTGTGGCAATAACTCCTAAACTGGCCTAGTCGCCATGCAGATTTTCTCATCAGCATCCACCCCATCCTGAATGGTTAACCTAAACTGGTCACGCTAATTGCATTCCCCATTCTAGTGACTGCCTCAGGAATGGGCCTGTGGCCTGATTCTATTCAAAGTATGAGGGGATGTCTATTACAGGCCTTCTATGAAAGGTTTCCTTGGTCCTAATAATTAGAAGAGTTGGTTTCTTTGTCTCTTCTGGTTGTTCACATCTTGATGGGGGAACAGAATGTTGAGCAATCATTTGCAGAAATTTCCCATGATATGCAATTTCAGCTGTCCAAATGTTAACATATAAAGGTTCTCAACAGATGCTTTAACATCTCCCTATCTGTTATAGGGAGAGATTAGCCTCTTTCCCTATAAACTTCCCACATTCTATCTTACTTTTGCCAAATTAACAACCCTAAAATACCAAAACCTTTATAACTTCAGTCCTCTCTTCCCTCTTGGACAGAATTGAGAATTAAAAACCAGGGTCCAAGATGATAAGAATCTGTACAAGTATGTAATGTTGTTATTGTCCATGCTTGCTATTTTTTTTATATTATACTATGTTTGGGCATTTTGATTCATTCAACAAATATTTATTGAGCATCCATTGTCAGATGCTGGAGGTGCAAAAAAATGAATAAGAATCAATTTCTGCCATCAAGGAATTTACAGCCTAGTAGGGGCTTCCCTCATAGCTCAGTTGGTAAAGAATCTGCCAGCAAAGCAAGAGACCTGGGTTTGATCCCTGGGTAGGGAAGATCCCCTGGAGAAGGAAATGGCAACCCACTCCAGTACTCTTGCCTGGAGAATTCCAGGGACAGAGGGGCCTGGCAGGCTACAGTTCATTGGGTCTCAAGAATCGGACACAACTTAGTGACTGAACCAACCAACCAGGGGAGGAGGGCAGGCACTCATGCTATCCACTCAGGAGATGACCCCCATTCTTTCTTCTTAATGGAATCCCAGTTTTGTTCAGACAACTATATATCTGGGCAGAGGGGATGATTGGTAATTTGTCTAGGAGTAAACATGTGAATGGAACTTAAAGGGAAGTCGGATGAGGATTTAGGGAAGACTTATCTTCCTGAAAGACACAAGCCAATCACCTACTTCCAAGCCAATCACCTACTTCCTTACTTCTTTTGGTCCTGTTATAGAAGACCATGATGTGAGGAGCAGTGGCAACCATCTTGAAATTGAAGGAAAGACCAGTCAAATCAGAGATGCATGTGGTGCAGTCACTCTGTGCTATAACATCATTGAACTGGTAATTCAACTTTGGAACTGTGCATGTCCAGACTTAATTTCCTATAGGGTAATCAAGTTCCTTTCCAACTAATAATAAGCCATTATTAGCTGGACTTCCTAACTAAGGCAAGGGAGAAAGCCATGCAAAGAAGTATTTGAATAGAGTATAGGGAGGGGGGTTCAGGATGGGGAACACATGTAAATCCATGGCTGATTCATGTCAATGTATGGCAAAAACCACTACAATATTGTAAAGTAATTAGCCTCCAACTAATAAAAATAAATGGAAAAAAACATGAATAGAGTATAATATATATATTATATATTATACTATATATATTGTATTATCAGTGGTAAAGAATCCGCCTGCAATGCAGGAGACACAGGTTCGATCCCTGGGTTGGGAAGACCCTCTGGAGGAGGGCATGGCAACCCACTCCAGTACTCTTGCCTGGAGAATCCCATGGACAGAAAAGCCAGTTGGGCTACAGTACATGGGGTCGCAAAGTGTTGGATACAACTGAAGCGACTGAGCATGCATGCATAATATATGTGATGATTGGGTTATATGTGAAAGGCAGTATACTTAGAGGTATACAAAGAGAAATATTAGCTGTCCCTGACCCTAAGAATCACAGTCTAGGAGGAGTGTCATCAATGCAAATATTTATAGCGCATGTGATAAATGCAATGCTAGAAATATTCGTGGAAAAATATAAGCATACTGAAGAGGAAACCCTGACACAGGTGTCTGCAGTGTTTGCTCATGATGAGAGGGAAATTATGTGTTTTTGGCAGGAGTACTGCGGAGGTCACCTTGTGTTCCTCTCAGCAAATCACATCGGTAGGTGCATGATGTCAATTTGTGTCGTTACTGGCAATGGTAAGTTGGACTACAAAGGTTCAGGAGGTATTTGGCAGGTTCTTCTCATTAAATTTACCATTTCCCTTTGTCATTAATAAGTATTTTATGAGAAGATATTTTGAGACTCTGTAGATATATCATTATCAAACTTCTCAAACTTTCACTTACCAGTTTTATCATCTATTGATGATTCTTGCTGAACTGCTTTTTGTAAGGCTGTTTGTGAAATGATTTTTAAAACTCTGTTCCTCTTATATTTATTTTGTGGCAATCTACAATAGGGATTTGTTTTCCCTTCTACTTCATTTACTCCAATTATTCATTAATTCATGTCAGTATGAATTTATGGATTTCTATTTTATCCAATAGGTAATCTGTAAATATCATGTATTTTCATGCTCAATTTACCCTCGATTTGGCAAAGAGGGCCCCTTCAGACTTCCTTCTGTGCCTTATTCTCTGAGATTTTCTTATACATTTTATTATACAAGAAGACATTTCAGACTCATCTTGAAATTGAACTCATCTTGAACTCATCATGTCCCAGTCATGAAATCAGCCATTTCTTCAAGTGACTCTGCTTTAGTGAAGAATGGTATGGTATTTAGAAACTAAAATCTAGACAATAGGTGTATTCATTGCTACTGTGGTGGCATTGCTTCTGGGCCTTCCCAGTGGACATAAGTAATAGATAATGTATATATACATGTATCTATAAACATATAGAAGTAAAATATGTATCAGTAAATATATAGGTATAAAATAAACCATGAGGTCATACTAATACTTCCAACTCTAATCTAGCCCAACCTTCTCTGACCATGAGAAATCTGGTCCCTTTATCCTCATTATATTTACATTTTAATCCTATCATATACCAAGAGTAGTTTCATACTTAACCAAGCCACTCACCTGTGGCAAAAAGTTCAATTAACTGGAATTCATATTTATTTACGGTTCTTATTATCTTCATTCTAAGGGTATATAGTAAAGATGCTGTGTTCAAAAATTGTTTAAGTTGATTTTCCCCTCTCCTTTAAGACTGTCATTGATTTTAAAATACAGGTAAGCTTGTTTTTGTTTGTATTTCATTTTTGGTTTTGTTTTCCTCATTCTTTTAAATTTTATCATTGTATACTTGATTTGAGTATTAAAAAAAATTCCAAAAATGAAAATTTTCAAATATTCAAAGAAGTATCACTCCCTTGATTCTTCGAGAGTTAATGGTAGAATCGAGTACTCATCCCATTGGACTTCCCTGATGGCTCAGATAGTAAAGAATCTGCCTGCAATGCAGGAGACTTGGATTCAGTCGCTGGGTTGGGAAGATCTCCTGGAGAAGAGAAAGGCTTACCACTCCAGTATTCTTGCCTGGAGAATTTCATGGACAGAGGAGCCTGGCAGGATACAGTCCTTGGGGTTGCAAATAGTCGGACACGACTCATCCTATACAGGACATCAAAGGCTTCAAACGTTGAGCCAGGCCCTGAAATCATGTCCAGAATCACAAGGCAGAGGACAGACTTCATGTGGGTTCTGAGTGTTTTTTCAGCCACTCTTACTGAGATGATAGTTCTCATCCATGATGGGCTGCAGGGATATATATATTTAACTCTATTAACTGCTGTATGTGGATTTGTGAACAGTGAGTAAACAGCCATGTTTGTCTTGTTATTTCTGCTTCTATCCTAATGGTTTATTTACCCAAAATAATTCTCCTTTGACCTGCTAGCTGAGCTAAAAGGTGTTTTAAACAGAAACCAAATATTATTAGCCTTCGGAATGAGAGTCAATTCAAGCAAAATTTATCAGGTTTCCAGGCAGTTTGGAAATTCCCTTGTGGCTTATAGTAAACCATCTATTACCCATCAAGACTTTTGTAGCTTTTATCAGATGTGTCACCTTCAAAGGCCAGTCTTGCGCTACCAACACTTTCTAAGTTCCCAGATCGGAAGCCATCATTCCTGGGTTACTTTATTGCCTTTCAGAAACCCAAAGGCAATACCAAATGTCAATTTCCTATGAGATAAACAGTCCCTTCCTCGAATTGTTTTCCCTTTTAACTTAACTCACCAAATTTCAATCAATTTTCTTTCCATTCAAAGACATGTGTTTTATGTTAACTCCTGTTTGGAAACCAGGGCTTGCTCCTCTGTTCCCTCAAGTCCTTCTCTAGTTCAGCAAATCTGATCTGACCCTCAGTCCCCACAGACTCTGCAAATCCTTGGAGCAAGGTCCAAGGAGCACTGCAGAGTACTTACCCTCCCGAGCACAGTTACCATGTGCTGGCAAGCTGGGGATCTAGACACTACTAAGACCCACTGAAGGTCCACTTAGGGAAACCTGATTGTTGACGGAGACCAGACAGGGACAGAGACTAGAAATCCTCACCCACTGATTCTGCAGAGAGGCAGAATCTCTCTCCTTTAGAGGAGATTCTCACCAGCATGAACTCTTGTTGCTTCTTGCAAGCTGTACCTTTACCAGTCACAGCCCATGGGGCTGGTGCTCAATCAGCCCAGCAGTCTCAAACTGTGCCCTGTGGTCCAGCAAATCAGCGGGGCCACAAATGATTTTCAGTTCAGCCTCACATCTTTCCACATTTTCCAGCTGGATGGACAACAAGCCCCGTGAGGTTAAACGATGCAACCCTGGGTTTCAGAGTGAGTCAGTTGCTCAGCTATGCTGTGAACTGTGGGCCCGCTCAGGCTTCCAGGACTTTTCTCTAACCAGCAGACCACAGGGTCCCTCTTCTGCAATTGGATCGGCTTGTCTGCAGAGAAATGGAATTAAGCTATTAGCAAGTGGTTTCTGATTCTTGCAGAAACACCAGCAACAATGGCCACTTCGACGTAACGTTTTAAGAGCGCTGTTTGTTTTGGCAGTGTTTCACTATATTACACATTCCTGCCACTTAATTGTCCTTGTAAAGATCAACAAAGATATTCTGAAGCAGAGCTGGAAGCTGTAGAATTCAGCCAAGCAAGTGTTTGTTAAAATGAGGAGGAAAGTGGGTTAGCTCTATATATTCAGCTGTACTCTGAAATGACACCATTTTCTCTACACCATCATCCATTTCCTGAACTTCTATATCCCACCCCTACTGCCTTCAATTCTGAAAGTTCAAAAATATGTTCTAATTCTTGATCTTGTTATTATCAAACTGCTTCCTCTGACTTCAAAGCTATTTGGCAAGTTCAAAGCGCATACAAGTCACAGCATCTAATATTTTTGTTCTTGCTCTTTTAAACATAATACAAGTCACATTATTATAATTATATTAATTATGATAGTGAACAAACACCTTATATATCTTAATGGGCTTTGATAAAGGGTTCTTATGAGCTAAGAGCTGTGCGGAGCATGGACCTAAACATGATTTCTCTCTCTCTCTCTCAACAAAGGCAAGGAAAAGGAAAACACAGCTGTTGATACACATTTTTTCTTCATCTTCCATGTGTAGTTTCTGGCCAGATAGCCAGGGGCAGATAGCAGCGGGTTTGGGGAATCAATTCCTGCCCTCAATGAGTTAACAACCCAACAGGATGGAGAGGTCATGCCAGTGTTAGAGATGGTTCATATCTCTTAAATAGAGGCAGAAAAGTCCCCCTATGACTTTCCTGGATCTTTGGAAAGATTGAAAATTAAAAACCAGTTTCTGAAGATCATCTTTAGGTATTGAACCACACTTTATATTTCTGGAAACATGTTCACATATGCTCTGTCCTCTGTGTTCTATCAAGAAACTCCTAAACTGGGTAGGAAACTATTTAATGAAAATGGGCCTATATTTACTATTTTTAAAAATGATATGATAAAATTCTCTCTTTTCCTAAAAGAAGCAGCAAGAAAAAAATTTCAACAGTGTAACTGAGAGAAAAGGATGTGTTTCCTGTGGCTGCCGTAATGAACTGGGAGACTTAAAAGAGTAGAAATATGTCCTCTCACATTCTAGAGTCTATAAACTTGAAATCAGTATCACTAGAAAATCAAGGTGGCAGCAGGGTTTTCCTTCCTTCAGAAGCTCTAGGGGAGACTCTCCCCTGCTTTCCCAGCTTCTGGAGGTTGTTAGCATTCTGTGACTTGTGACCGCATCACTCCCGTCTTCGAGGCCTGCATCTCCAAATCTCCATCTGCTGTCTTCACATTGCTTTCTCTTTCCACTGTGTATCAAATCTGCCTCTGCTTCTCTCTTAAGGACACATATGATTACATTCCAGGCCCACCCAAGTGGTCCAGGGCTTCCCTGGTGGCAAACAGTAAAGAAACTGCCTGCAGTACAGGAGACTTGGGTTCGATCCCTGGGTCAGGAAGATCAGGCATGGGAACCCACTCCAGTATTCTTGCCTGGAGAATCCCATGGACAGAGGAGCCTGGAGGGCTCTACAGGATAACCTTCCCATCTGAAGATCTTTAATCACATCTACAAAGAGTTTACCACATAAAATAATTTCCACAAGTTCTAGAAGTTAGGACATGGATATCTTTTGAAGGGCCATTTTTCAGTCTAGTACAGGAGGTGTGGTAAGTATTTTTTCCATGACAAAAGAGTTAAGAAGAAGTAATTTATGAATAATAATATGTCATAGAATGAACAAACCCTTTGACAATGAGGAAGTAGATAAAGAGAAAATACGAGGAAAGTTATTATAAAATAGGAATGTAAATACTTAATTTGGCAATCTAGGGAGACAGACTTCATAGCTTAGTAGTTAAGAGCACAGATGCTGGAATTCAACTGCCTGGTTAGAATCTGGCTCCATCTTTTACTGGCTGTGTGACCTGGAATAAGTTACTTAACTTCCCTGTGCCTCAATGCCCCCATCTATACAATGGTAATAATAGTACTTGCTTCATAGGGTTGTGGTAAATGATTAAAAGACAATATATTTAGAGCATTTGGAAATGTTTGCCACTATTATTTTAAGAAAACCAGAAATCTACAAGAGGAAGTATAAATTTAAAACAGAACAAAAAGCAGAAATGGGTGGAAGATAAGAAAAGAGAACTTTTAAAATAGTTGACCAAGAAGAAAGAGTAAAAAGAAATGCTACATAAATGATATAAGATTTTTTAAAAAGTAAATTAAAAACATTTGCAACCACAAATTTGAGGGGGAAATAGAGTAAATATGTTGCATATCAGAAAAAAGACCAAGACTGTAATTGAGGACACCAGGAAAATTGCAGAAAGCAGGAAAGAATGTTCCAAGGCTAACAACTCTTCTTTCCTTTATATATTTATGTGGTTGGTAGTGTATTTTTCAGATCTTCTATATCTTTGCTGATTTTTTGGTCTGTTGTTCCAGTAATTGCTGAAAGAGGATTGATAAAATATCTAAGGCTGTGGAATTTTCAATTTTTCCTTTTAATTCTATCTATTCTTATCTCATGTATTCTGTGATTGTTTTTAGTTTCATACACATTTATGATCATTTACACCTTCCTCATGAATTGACCTGTTGTTATAATGAAACAGCCCACTTTATTTTTAATAATGCCTTTTGTCTTATGTATCAGTTTCCTGGGGTTAACTAAAAGTACCACAAATTGGGTGGTTTAAAACAACAAAAATTATATGCTCAGTCTGGATGCTAGAAGTCCAAAATCAAGGTTATCAGCAGGGCCATTCTCCCTCTGAAGGCACCAAGCACGAAATCTTCCTTTCCTCTTCCAGTTTCTTATGGTTGTCTGCACTGCTTGGTATTCTTTGGCTTGTAGATCTGTCAATCCAGTCTCTGCTTCTGTCATTACAGTCTTTTTGACGCTGTTTTCATGTCTCTATGTCCAAATTTTCCTTTTCTTATAGGGACACTTCCCTGATAGCTCAGTTGGTAAAGAATCCACCTGCAATGCAAAAGACCTCAGTTCGATTCCTGGGTCTGGAAGATCCACTGGGAGAAGAGACAGGCTACCCACTCCAGTATTCTTGGGCTTCCCTTGTGGCTCAGCTGGTAAAGAATCTGCCTGCAATGTGGGAGACCTGGGTTTGATCCCTGGGTTGGGAAGATCCCTTGGAGAAGGGAAAGGCTACCGACTCCAGTATTCTGGCCTGGAGAATTCCATGGGCTGTATAGTCCATGGGGTCACAAAGAGTTGGACACAACTGAGTGATTTTCACTTTCACTTTCACAGGGACACTGGTCATTGGATTAAGTGAAAGTGTTATTCACTCAGTTGTGTCTGACTCTTTGTGACCCCATGGACTGTAGCCCACCAGGTTCCTCTGTCCATGGAATTCTCCAGCCAAAAATGCCATTCCCTTCTCCAGGGGATCTTCCTGACCCAGGGATTGAACCCAGGTCTCCTGCATTACAGGCAGATTCTTTACCATCTGAACCACCAGGGAAGCCCAGTAATTGGATTAGGATCCACCCTAATCCACTATGGCCTCATCTCAACTTGATTATATCAGCAAAGACCCTATTTCCAAATAAGATCACATTCAGAGGCACCAGGGGTGGTTAGGACTTCAACATATCTTCTTGGGAAACACAATTCAACCCACATTTTGGAATCCATTTTGTCCCATATGCACATAGCCACTGCAGTCTTCTTAGGCTTTCTATTTGCATAGTACGTATATTTTTCCCATTCATTTACTATGAGCTTCTTTATGTCTTCAGATTTAAAGTGTGGTAGTTTTTAAGTTCTTTCTGACAATCTCTTTCTATTGATTAAATTGTTTAATCTGCTAATATTTAATGGGATTATTGATCTGTTTGGGTAGGCCAACCAAATGTTATTTTTTGCTTTTTACCTGTCTCCTCAATTTTTTAATCTATGCTTTTCATCATTTAGTGCCTTTAGAAATCATTTGAATATTTTAAATTTATTTAGATTTTCTTATTGGCTTTTTAGTTGTGCTTATTTGCATTTTTTTTCTTAGTGGTTGACTATTAATCACTAGTCAACAGTATATACTCTTAACTTTTCACAGTTAACATGGTAACATAATAACATTTTGTGTAAAATATTGAAAACTTGCAAATATATAGAGCCATATCCACCTCTGCTCTGTCCTTTTTCTTAGTTACATGTATTACATATACCTATATTATAAATCCCACAAGTCAATGTCATACTTTTTGCATTTGACAGATTTATTTTTTAAGTTGAGAGAAAAATAATCTTTTTCACTTCTCCAGCTTTTTAAAAAACATTTCTGATGCTCTTCACCCTTTTCTGAGGATCTAGATTTCTATCTAGAATCTTTTCCCTTCAGCTAAGGAACTTCCCTTAGCATTCTCACAGTGTAGATCTGCTAGCAGATCTTAGTTTTCTTTTATCTGAAATAGTTTTTATTTTGTCATTATCTTTGAAGAATATTTTTGCTGGATAAGATATTCTGTGTTGATAGTTTTCTTTTTTTTTTCTTACAGCACTGTAATGATGTCCCATTCTCTTCTGGCCTCCATGGTTTCTAATGAAAATTCATTTCTTAACTGGATTCTGATCTCTTATATGTAATGCATCATCTTTCTTTTGCTGCTTTCCAGTTTTGTCCTTTATTAGGAAAATAGCTCAATAGTTTAACTGTAATGTATTTCAATGCTAATATGTTTGTGTCTATCCTAATTGGTGTTGACAAGGCATGTTGAATCTGCCTAAGTTAAGTTTTTGTTTTTCAACAAATTTGGGAAACTTTTGACCATTATTCAAATATTATTTTCTGCCCTATTTATTCTCTCTTCTTCTTCTGAAACTACTGTATGTTAATCATTTGCTATTATTTGAGAGACCCCTTGTTCATTTTTTCAGTCTTTTTTCTCCTTTGTTCATCTACATAGATAATATCATTATTTCCAAGTTCACTTATTCTTTTTCTGCATCTCCATTTGGTTATTAAATTCATTCAATAATTTTAAAATTTCAGCTATTATTTAGTTCTAGAATTTTCATTCTTTTACTGTTTAACTATCTCTGTTAGTTTTCCTGTGTTTTCATGCTTTGGAAACATATTTTGCTTTTATATTATCAAGAAGAGTTAAAATAGCTGCTTTAACATTCTTATCTGTTAGTTTCAACATCTGCTTCATCTCAGGGTCAGATGTAGTTCACTCTCTTTTCTCTTGAGAATGTGCTTCATTTTCTTGATTCTTTATATGTCAAGTTATTTGTGAATGTATCACATATTATGAATGTAAAGTTATGAAGTTTCTGGTTTCTGTTCCTTTTCTCTAGTGTGTATTGTTGCCTTTGCTTTAGCGGGCAATTTTCTTGACTAGGCTTGGACTGCAAATTATGTTTCTTTGGGCAGCAGCTCTAGTCTTGATTAAAATCATTTGCTGTAGCCGAGCTGCTTTATTCTTTTCTATGTGTACTTGGTTCAGAGGTCAGACTGAGATGAGGCTAGACAGGATATAGGGTTCCTTTCTCAGGCTCCTTTCTCTTCCCTCCCAGGATTCCTATACTCACTTCAGTAACAGCTTCCCAGCTTCACTTTTCTGATTCTGCAGGCCAGAAAGACTGTGGGTTTTTCCATTAGTGCTCTCACCACTAGGCTGCCAGATGCCCAATGGACTGCATCAATCTTGGGCTAAAAGCTGCCGAAATGGGGAACTGACATGATAGCACTTCTTTCCTCTAAGCATTCATTCCCCACTATAGTCTTTCTGCTTCTGTTCCCTCTCCAGTGGCTTCACATAGTAGATTTTGTATTATATCCAGATTTTGTCATTGTTTCTAGAGGGGAAAGGGCATCCTTTGGGAGGGACTTATTCCATCACTATCCAAAACTGGAAATCCATTTGACCTGTAGGATTGTTTCTAACAGTAAAGAGTTGACAACAACTTGAATGCCCATCAACAGAGAAAGATTAAAGAAACTGTGGTCCATCATCCTTTGGAATACTATGCAACCATTGAAAAGAATGAAATTAACCTAACTACTAAAAAGGAGAGATTACCAGGAAATACCCTTAGGTTTAAAGGGAAGTTTTGGGACTATACATAGAGTCTGTATAGTGGGGACTGTGTGGTGTGGCCTCCTGGGTCCTCACTTCAGGATCAACACACTTATTTCTCCAGCCATTAGGAGCATTGGCTGTGGAAGGATCACAGTGGAGTTTCACTATAAAGGAATTGCCCTTAGCGGAAAGGAGCCATGATTTCTAAAGTACATCCTCTCCTTAGGGGTGGCTGTCACTCAGTGACTGATTAATGCAGAGGTACAGTGGGTCAGTCCCTTTGCCTTAAAGGTTGACTCTGAAGGCGTGTCTGCAGTGCCTCCATGAGATTGGCTGAGACATCAGCTGGATTTGCATCATAGTTCACTTGTTCCTCTGCCCACCCCACTCCCTCACTCCCTTACAGGCCTGTTCTATCAATTCATTCCCTGTCATTAAATCTCTTGCATGCAAGTCACCATCTTAGAGTCTAATTCTTGGGGACACTGATCTAAGGCAGCCTAATCATTGCCGATGGTGACTGCAGCCATGAAATTAGAAGACATTTGCTCCTTGGAAGAAAAGTTATGACAAACATAGACAGCATATTAAAAAGGAGAGACATGACTTTGCCAACAAAGGTTTGTATAGTCAAAACTATGGTTTTTCCAGTAGTCATGTACAGGTGTGAACTGGACTATAAAGAAGGCTGAGCGCCGAAGAATTGATGCTTTCAAATTGTGGTGTTGGAGAAGATTCTTAAGAGTCCCTTGGACAACATGGAGATCAAACCTGTCAATCCTAAAGGAAATCAACCCTGAATGTTTATTGGAAAGACTGTTGCTAAAGCTGAAGCTCCAATACTTTGGCCACCTGATGCAAAGAGCCAATTCATTGGAAAAGAACCTGATGCTGGGAAAGATTGAAAGCAGGAAGACAAGGAGATGATAGAGGATGAGATGGTTGAATGGCATCACCGACTCAATGGACATGAGTTTGAGAAAACTCTCAGAGATGGTGAAGGACAGGGAAGCCTGGCATACTGCAGTTCACAAAGAGTCAGACACGACTGAATGACTGAAAAACAACAAAACACAGTTCTGTAAGTTCATATATGTGTATAAAGGCAGAGGAAGCATTCTGAAAGGATATATGTGAAAACAACAATAATAGATACCTTTAAGGAAGTATCTGGGATATGGAGAGAGTATTCAAGAGATATTTCAATTCATATATGTTGTTTAATTTCCTATAAATCATTATATTTATGTACATTTGTGGAATTAAAAGCAAATAAAATCACAAAAGGGCTTCCCTGGTGGCTCAGATATTGAAGAATACACCTGCAATTCAGGAGACCTGGGTTTGATCACTGGGATGGAGAGATCCCCTGGAGAAGGAAATGGCAACCCACTGTAGCATTCTTGCCTGGGAAGTCCCATGGACAGAGGAACCTGGCAGGCTACAGTCCATGGGGTTGCAAGGAGTCTGACATAACTGAATGACTAAGCACAAACACATATAATCACAAAAGCAAAAAATGACTCTCCATCTTTATCTGCAGTCCAGATCTGTCAGAACCTGAGCTCTCTGACTATATACCCAACTGTTGTTGTATTCCTCTACCTGGATATCCCCCAGAATTGTTACATTAAAGTCTCTCCCAAGATTGCTTTGGCTATTCGAGGTTTTTTGTATTTCCATACAAATTGTGAAATTATTTGTTCTAGTTCTGTGAAGAATATCGTTGGTAGCTTGATAGGGCTTACATTGAATCTAGGCTCTACTACAAAGCCACAGTCATCAAGACAGTATGGTACTGGCACAAAGACAGAAATATAGATCAATGGAACAGAATAGAAAGCCCAGAGATAAATCCACATACCTACGGACACCTTATCTTCAACAAAGGAGGCAAGAATATACAATGGAAAAAAGACAACCTCTTTAACAAGTGGTGCTGGGAAAACTGGTCAACCACTTGTAAAAGAATGAAACTAGAACACTTTCTAACACCATACACAAAAATAAACTCAAAATGAATTAAAGATCTAAATGTAAGACCAGAAACTATAAAACTCCTAGAGGAGAACATAGGCAAAACACTCTCTGACATAAATCACAGCAAGATCCTCTATGACCCACCTCCCAGAATATTGGAAATAAAAGCAAAAATAAACAAATGGGACCTAATGAAACTTAAAAGCTTTTGCGCAACAAAGGAAACTATAAGTAAGGTGAAAAGACAGCCTTCAGAATGGGAGAAAATAATAGCAAATGAAGAAACAAAGAATTAATCTCAAAAATATACAAGCAACTCCTGAAGCTCAATTCCAGAAATATAAACGACCCAATCAAAAAATGGGCCAAAGATCTAAACAGACATTTCTCCAAAGAAGACATACAGATGGCTAACAAACACATGAAAAGATGCTCAACATCACTCGTTATCAGAGAAATGCAAATCAAAACCACAATGAGGTACCATTACACGCCAGTCAGAATGGCTGCTATCCAAAAGTCTATAAGCAATAAATGCTGGAGAGGGTGTGGAGAAAAGGGAACCCTCTTACACTGTTGGTGGGAATGCAAACTAGTACAGCCACTATGGAGAACAGTGTGGAGATTCCCTAAAAAACTGGAAATAGAACTGCCATATGACCCAGCAATCCCACTCCTGGGCATACACAATGAGGAAACCAGATCTGAAAGAGACACGTGCACCCCAATGTTCATCGCAGCACTGTTTATAATAGCCAGGACATGGAAGGAGCCTAGATGCCCATCAGCAGATGAATGGATAATGAAGCTGTGGTACATATACACCATGGAATATTACTCAGCCATTAAAAAGAATTCATTTGAATCAGTTCTAATGAGGTGGATGAAACTGGAGCCCATTATAGAGAGTGAAGTAAGCCAGAAGATAAAGACCAATACAGTATACTAACGCATATATATGGAATTTAGAAAGATGGTAATGATAACCCTATATGCAAAACAGAAAAAGAGACACAGATATGCAGACTTTTAGACTCTGGGAGAAGGCGAGGGTGGGATGTTAGAGAATAGCATTGAAACAAGCATACTATCAAGGGTGAAACAGATCACCAGCCCAGGTTGGATGCATGAGACAAGTGCTCAGGGCTGGTGCACTGCGAAGACCCAGAGGGATGGGGAGAGGGAGGCGGGAGGGGGGATCGGGATGGGGAACACATGTAAATCCATGGTTGATTCATGTCCATGTATGGCAAAAAACACTACAATATAAAAAAAACTAATAAAGTAAAAAATAATAAAATAAAGTCTCCCCTAAATAAACTCAACATCTCCTTCCTCCACCTTTTGCCCTAATTTTCTCTCTCAGTGAATGAGAACACCACTTACTTGATTTCACCAACAGAGAGTATGGATGTCATTTTTGACTTTTCTTTCTACCTCACTGCTACACTTCCCATTCATATTTAAGTCCTGCTGATTCCATTTCCTTAACATTCTCAGACCCGTCAGTTCTTTCCATCTGTTCCCATTATCTTATTCAAGTTATCATCTACTTTGCCTGGATCACTGTTTTAGAATCCTGACTCTTCTCTTTGGCTCCAGTCTTGCTCCTCTTTAATCCATTCTCTACATTCTGGCAAGGGCAATCTTTCTGAAACATTAAACTGTTCAAATTCAACAGGTAGGAGCCTGCATAGAATCCTTCATATTCTTCCAGTTGCCATCTAATGGCGTTATGACCACTTCCACATTGGGCCTGAGAGGCAACCTGGACCCTGGAAAGAATAAAATGCCCCACCTCGAACTGGGAGACACAGAAAGCACCATTTGGGTTAACTGGTCATATCCAGTTATAGCCTTTGTTTGTGATTCCACTAAACCCTGTGGATTACAGTATGTCCATGGACTAACTGGAGAAAATTCAAAAAGGGGGCAGGAATGATGAGAGGGAAAAAAAAGATATATGGAGAAAAGTTAAAGGAATATCTATCTATCACCTATCTATCTATCTATCAAGTTATCAATCAGTCTGTCTATCATTTATCTATCTTTAGGACATATCCTTAAATGGAGATAGAGACTGAGAACTTACTCTGTCTTAAAGTAGAAATTTGACTATAGATAGAGAAAAGGTGAGAATGGTTAAAACAAAACTCTCAGTGTACTGAGGAGGTCAGTTACCCCTGGGGTTTGAGATTCTTAATAAACCACATCTTGAAAATGCTATCTGAAATTGCTTGAAAATGCTGTTGAAAAAATAGAAAATTTGGGTTTTGGGGGAGATAACATAATTGTAGGTAGATCTTTAATTTGTTTTAATATTCATTAAAGTTATTTTTATATTTTCCATAAAATGATAATAATACGAACAGTTTAAATCTTCTTTGTTTTTCTGCAGTATCATTGATTTACAATGTGGTATAAACTGTGTACACACAGTTTCTGGGGTACAGCAAAGTGATTCAATTATATATATATATAATAGCTTGCATTTGCTAATCCCAAACTCCCAATCCATGCCTTCCCCTCTCCCCTCTGTCTTGGCAACAACTCTGCTCTTCATGTCTGTGAGTCTGTTTAAAAGAAGTTTTTTTTCAAAGTGAACCTTCCAGCTCCTTTTTTTCATTATAGTATTTATAATATAGAAAAGTTTTGAATATATGCAGAAGTATAGAGAACAATATGTCAACCCTCACGGATGCACCACTGTCTCTGTTTGCCGGTCTCCTTTAACGTATCTCCCTCATCCTAGTTGTTAGGCTATTACCTCAGCTCCAGGTCCACCTTTCATGTCCTCGTTGAGAGTGTGGGACTCTTCAAACCCCATTTCTGCTTTACCAGTTGGGCTCCCTGTCGCCACAGTGCTGGAGGGAGACTGAGGCTGGAGGAGGGAGGGACTTGCCCCTTCCTGTTGGCTCCCCGTCAACACCTCCGGCGTTTCCTGAGGCTCTAGTCCCTTTCCAGACTGACAGTAGTATTTAGTGGCAGTTTCTCCAGCATTCACACAACCAGCCCTTGTTGCCCTCCTCAAAGGCATCAGGCCCAGTTGCCAGGTTACTTGGAGACCAGGAGTGACTTTAGCACCCGTCCTTGAGCTCAGACACCACAGATCCTCTCAGAGGTCTGTGCTCCAGCTGAGTAGGGGCCTTTCGTCAGGCCTTTAGGTTGCCAAGTGCAACCACTTCCCTTTATTCCCCGGCCTTAGGGCAGTAACTACTTCCTTCAATTGCTGCTTTAATGATATCTTAGGTTCTCTTTTTGCCTTCCAGTGACCTGGTTAATACTTCTTTCTGTTAAATTCTCTGTTAACAATAAGTGGAATGGATTCTGTCTCCTAATAGGATCCTGACTGACCTACCCCTTCCTCCTTTATTTTAAAAGCAAATTCAGACATTACGCCATTTTATCTCTAAGTGTATGTCCAACTTGCATACGTTTTAAAAAATTAGATAACCACCATGGCATTAACAAACAAAGTTAACAGTAATTCCTAAAGGCCATTTAATAATTAGTTTGCATGCAGATTTCTTTGATTTTCTCAGTGACCTCTGAGATCTTCATAAGCATTGTTCACAGATTGGAATCCAGGGAGGGAACAGGAACAGGGACGTGGAAGGTTGGGTACTGCTCCAGGTGGGAATTCCTAAAGAACAAGAAAACCCCTTTCAGTTTCACTCATCTTAAGGCTCTACCTGGGGTACAAAGGGGTCCTGAGAGAAGACAGGTGCTACTTTTTTTTGGCTGTGCCAGGTCTGGCATGCAGAATCTCTAGTTGAGGCATATGGGATCTAGTTCCCTGATCAGGGATTGAACCTGGGTGGCCTGCACTGGGACCATGAAGTTTTAACCATTGGGCCACCAGGGAAGGCAGACACTTTAAGGGCAGACAGGGTGGTGGGAGGCCCTGGGGACCAAACAGCAGGATTTGAGTGTGTTGGCCAAAGCATTATCAATTGACTGACTTTGGCCACTGCCTCCTCACCACCATCCAGTACTGATTATGTAAGTGAAGGAAGTATCTTTAGGTCACAACGTTACTAAGAAAGAAAAAAAAAACTGCTGGGAGTGGGGGACGGTCAGAGGAGACAGAGGACCGGGGCATGCTTTGAGTTCAACTGGATGCTTCAGTCAGTTCAGTCCACAATGGGAATCTGCTCCTGGCAGGGACTCCTTTCCTGGCTGTCCCCTTCATCCCGCCATAAATCTTCATCGCTTTCCCAGGAGAAGCACCACCATGGCCAAGTGGTGGTTTTCATAATGAAAGTTTCAGTGATTTATTTATCTTCCCCAGATTCTCCAAACACAAGAAACTTAATTGGACTTGTCTAAATACTGTCAGTCAGCATAGCATTGAAGACCTCCTTACTCTGTGTTTACAGCTTAACTAAAATTAATAACACAATAAAGATGCCAAAACTCTGGTCTCTGGTAAAGGCAAGGGGGAAAGTAGTGAAAAACGACTGCATGTTCTTCAGAGTTGCGTTGCATTATATTTCAGCTTTGAGGAGGAGGTCTCATTAGTTTCAAGGGGACACACAGAAAGCAAACACATTGGCCATTTTCTTAGGAACACTCTCTTGAGCCCCCAGGCCACCCTCATACCAGATGGGGAAAACTTGGTTTACAAAGAAATATTTGTTAATAATCAATGCTAATAATCAAACTGCAGTACTATATTTGTATATCATCATGTTCTCAGCAACTCAAATTAGCTGTCAAACAACTTGGTTAAAACAGCACTGAATATTTTTCTTGACCTTGAAGTCCCAGGCTATCCCAGAATGTGTTTCTTGGTTATTTTCCATGAACTTTGCAGGCACAGTAACTGTGTAAGCCCAGTAATTGTGCAAGCCCCAACTTTGGAAGTTCAAGCTACATTGTGCTTCATCTCAACCGACAGAATTCACCAGAAGACCAGGAGAGAAAAAATGAAAATTCTACTTTTGCTCTGCTGCTTTTAGTGATAGGAACTGGTTAAGTCAAACTCCCTAGTGTCTGAGTTTCCTCATCTGTAAAATGGAAGTGACTTGCCTTGTTTTCCTTCCAGAGTTGTCACAAGCATAAAATGGGAGAGTCCTTTAAAAACTGTAGATGACTTATGTATTGGGGAGGTCATCTTTGAATTATTTAGCAATTGGTGGAAGTCTTAAGATTGCTTCTGCTTAGGACTTTGGGAAATTCTTCAACCTTGCCTTGCCATGATTTAACCCAAGGAGAAATGAGATCATTGATTTCTTTTCCTCTCTCGGAAGAAAGTTGTAGAAGGGAGATATTAACTGGGAAGACTTTGTAAATTCTGGATCTCTTTTGGAAATTGTCACCAGTTACAGTAGCTGAAAAATCTTGTATTAGTCAGAAATCACTTCCACGCTTTACAAGTAAGCACAGTCCCTCAGCTTCATGCACCAATCACTCTCTGCTGAATTCAGTACCATCCCAGCTGTCTGTGGGAGTACTTGGAGGCCCCGCAGAAGCCAGCCTGAGTCTGGCTGCTCTTTTCTCACTAGTGTATCTGTTGCTCTAGCATCTTCACAGCCCAAAGCCCTGTAGCACGTCACTGGAGCTGGTTTCTGCAGGCTCGCCCTTCAAATGTTCCTTCTCCCCACTTTGCTTCTCCATGTTTAGCTCTCCTTGCAGAAAGAGTAGATTCATTTAAACTGATGTGTTTCACGATTTAACTGAGTCTGTTTATTTGGGCTGAATACCGATGATGCTCCAGGGCCTCTTCATGTGGCATGTGGCATCGGAAAGCCCGATGATGAGGAGTCAGTCTGTGGACTTTCAATTTGGTATCATTTGTTGTTACATTAAATAAAAAAATAATTTTTTTAATCTATTCATTTATTGGCCATACCTCACAGCTTGTAGGATCTTAATTCTCTTACCAGGGGTTGGACCCGGGCACAGAAGCGAAAGCACCAAATCCTAACGACTAAACCACCAAGGAACTTCCTCCATATTGTTTTTTTTTTTTTGTTTTAAGAAGAAAGACTTTTTCAAAAAAATACGTACTTCAATTAATTTATTGATTTGGCTGAGTCAGGTCTTGGTCGCGGCACACAGGACCTGTAATTGTGGTGCATGGGCTTCTTCTCTAGCTGTGTCGTTGGCTCTGTGGTTATGGTGTGTTGGCTTAGTCATCCCAAGGCACGTGAGATCTTACCTCCTGACCAGAGGTTGAACCTGGGCCTCCCGCTTTGAGAGTGTGGAGTCTTAGTCCCTGGATCACCTGGGACATCCCTACTCCTTCCTTGAAGTCCCCTTCCATGTCTGTGGTACAGAACTCTCCTGAGTTTCCACCTACCCTTCTTACCTCTGTTCCTCATCTCTTTTCAGTTGTTCTTTCCCTGCCCCTTTCTTAAATAATTCTGTTCCTCATATTTATGCCCCAGGATCACTTACTTTTCTCTTCCTATATGCTTTTATAAAAAGATACTCTCAGTTGTGTTCATGTTTTCAGTTACTGTCTACTTGCTGTTGACTCCCAAATTTATATTTCCAACTTATATCTCTCTTTTGAGTTTCAAACCTATACAGCCAACTCCCTACTAAAATGATGTGTCCAAAAGGCAAGGCATATTCTACATGCTTGATAATGAATCCATCCAATTTTCTCACAAAATGTATTCCTTCTTGTGTTTTCATTATCCATGCAGGAATTCAATCAGAACCTTGATGTTTCAAAGGATTGTGCTTTTTATCTGGTGGCTGGCTTCCAACAGGCAGGAAACAGAAGCTGCCAAGCCAGTTAAGGGTTATGTCTGTAGCTGGTGCATCATCACTTCTGCTAAATTATATTGCTCAAACCAGTCATAAGGTTCACACAGATTCAATAGAGTGGAGACATTGGCTACCTCATTATGAGGGAGTGTCAAGTTCATATTGCAAAAGACTATGTGGAGTGGGAGGTATTATTGTGACCATCTTTGGAAAATGCAACTTGCAACAACAGCAAAATCAGAAATCAAATTCAGACTCGACAAACTGCAAAGCCAAAGCAGTTAATCATGAAGTTACATTGCTTCACATGTTCAGAAGTTACATTGCTTCACTTCTGAAAAATAACTGAAATAAAGGAATATCGGGACTTCTCAGTCATTAGTTAATTATCCATTCATGTAGTCATCCAATATTGTTAACAGCAAACTCAGGCATTGTTTGGGTGCACTCAGTATTGTATAGAGTAGACAAGTCACTGGTCCCCTGAAGCCTAGAGTTTATTCTTCTAGCATTGCATAAGTAGTTTCATTTTAAATCAATGGAATTAGAATCAGTTGTTTTTAAGGGGCAAGAACAATCCATTTTTGATCCTTATGCAATGTTGGAATGAAGCCCTACTGGGAACAAAGGCCTACAAAAAATTTAAAATTGAAGCTTGACCCAGTCAAAGTTTACAGCATTGTACAGTGTTTAGACCTTTTGGTGTGGCATGTATACAGGGGAGATTGTACATTTTAAATATTTACAGCTGATGAATATTTTTCAGTATATGACAGTACTTGACACATAGCAGCTTGCAGGAAAAAATGCTTGAATTCAACATTCAAGTGAATTAATTACACACCCTGTCCCAGGGTCAAACAGTGGTGCTGGCTACATGGCCAACATTTGGCAGGCCAATTGCCAAAACAATCAGTTGGATCACTGTGCAATCCAATTCCCTCATTTAAGACAACTGGAACAATAACAATGAAATCAGATTGACTCTATGGAAATCTAATCAATTGCTCTGTAATCAGATATAACAGCTCTCCAATCAAATTAATTTAATTTTATTTGGTTTAGTTAAGCGACATAGGCACAACATTCATGGGGTGCCTGGTCTCTCCTCAAACACAGCATGACCTAACAGCAGCATTTGAAGGGATCCTAAAGGCTCTGAGTGTATGCTTCTCCTGTGGGAAAAAGTGGAGATGGCACACAAAGTCACTAAATCAAGGTGGTGTGTCTCTCTGCGGTGCTCAGTGTAGATTTGGAGGGGGATTATTTACAAATTTAAATGAATACTGATGCATCATGGAATATGCATTACTCAAGATAGATCAGATTATGCTCTGATAACAAACAATTTCCAATCTTGGTGACTTAAAGCAAAAAACTTATTTCTCATTCACGGAACACATCCATGACAGTCAGTTGGGGCCTGTGTTTCATTTTTTCATTATAGGATCTGGATTGAAGGAGCAGCTTCTCTGTAGAACTTTGCCTGTTGTCTTAGGGGAGGAAAAGACAACTATAGCAAATCACGATTAGGTGTTAACACAGTCATCTAGAGGGCTTTCCCGGTGGCTCAGTGGTAAAGAATCGGTCTTCAATGCAGGAGACGCTCAGGAGCTGCGGGTTTGATCCCTGGGTTGGGAAGATCCCCTGGAGAAGGGAATTACAACCCACTCCATTATTCTTGCCTGGAGAATTCCATGGACGGAGGAGCCTGGTGAGCTACAGTCCATGGGGTCAGAAAGAGTCAGACACGAGTGAGAACACCCCCCCCCCAAAACACACACGGACATCTGGAATGGCCCTTGTCATGTCCACACATACCTCACTAGCCAAAGCATGTTATAGAGCCCCACTTATCTTCAAAGAGGGGCAGGATAGTACAATCCTACTATGTGTCCAGAAGAACTGGAAATATTTTGTGAGCAGTATTAATGTCTACCACAGAATGGGTTGCAAATTTCACGTACACTTCAGGATGAGACAAGATTTTGAAGAAGTTTCTTGCAATCCATGTGTACCTACTCAAATGTTGATTGAATAGAGGAATCCTAGAGAATGATATCAGAGAAGGCAATAGCACCCCACTCCAATACTCTTGCCTGGAAAATCCCATGGACGGAGGAGCCTGGTAGACTGCAGTCCATGGGGTTGCCAAGAGTCGGACACGACCGGGCGACTTCACTTTCACTTTTCACTTTCATGCATTGGAGAGGTGCATTCACTTTCATGCATTGGCAACCCCCTCCAGTGTTCTTGCCTGAAGAATCCCAGGGACGGTGGAGCCTGGTGGGCTGCCGTCTATGGGGTCACACAGAGTCGGACACGACTGAAGCGACTTAGTAGCAGCAGCAGCAGCAGAGAATGATACATACATGCCTAAAGTTGTTAGTGAACCGGGCAAACCAAAAGCTGACAGGGCCAGGTTTGTAACCAAGAGTTTATCCTCAAGGCAGTCAGGCTAGAAGACAGGAGGGCAAGACTCAGATCCACCTCCCCAGAGGTGAGGGGTTTGATATGCTTATGGGATACATGAGCCAGGTGGTCTTAGGCAAGAAAGAGGATTGGAGGTGGGAAAAAGGTGAACCATTGTTTAGCGTGTCTTCATAGGATGCATGTTCAAAAATGGAGGTGCTCAGCATGACCTGAAGGTGGAGTTTTTATCTCTTTGGCATCAAAAGGTCACGCATCAGCCACCCGTGCAGTCCCAGCTTTGGAGTCGGTGGACCCAACCAGTTTTGACCTGTTTGAACTGGGCAGGAGCTGACTTCAGTTTCTGAAAATCAGCTTAAACCCCTGCCCACCACACACCCCCATTACTCTAGAGACCCATATGTGGAAGACCTTATCTATAGGGGCGGTTACGAAGTCTGGTTATAGATTAGCTAGGCTACATGAAGCTTGGACGATATGCAATTAAAGACAGAAGGAAAAAAAAAAACCCAACTTGCTCAATTAGCAAAGGCACATTAAAAACAGAGGGGTTTTGAATAAGCCATTCCCTTATCTGCTGTTCAGTTAGGTACACTCAAGGAGTTATATGAGGGCACAAGCTTCTATTCCCTGTGGGACACATTTCAAAGTGCTTCATTTTATCTTAAAATGTATAAATGCGCATTCATTCCCTTACCTTTTAACGTCAGTCTAAATGGATATCTAGGAAAATGGGTTTCTTGACTGAGATTCCTTACAGTCTAATGTCCCTGAGTGCTTTCTCTATGTGAGAATCTAAAGCCATAGGCTTTCTTGGGTTTCAAAATCACTGCAGATGTTGACTGCAGCCATGAAATTAAAAGACGGCTTGCTCCTTGGAAGAAAATCAATTACAAACCTAGACAGCATATTAAAAAGCAGAGACATTACTTTACTGACAAAGGTTCTTCTAATCAAACCTATGTATGGTTTTTCCAGTAGTCAAGTATGGATGTGAGAGTTGAACCATAAAGAAAGCTGAGTACTGAAGAATTGATGCTTTTGAACTGTGGTGATGGAGAAGACTCTTAAGAGTCCCTTGGACTGCAAGAAGATCAAACCAGTCATTCCTAAAGAAAATCAGTCCTGAATATTCATTGGAAGGACTGATGCTGAAGCTTAAACTCCAAAACTTTGGCCATCTGATGTGAAGAACTGACTTATTGGAAAAAACCCTGATGCTGTGAAAGATTGAAGGCAGGAGGAGAAGGGGACGACAGAGGATGAGATGGTTGAATGGCATCACCAACTTGATAATTTTTAATTCAATTATGTACTTAGAGTAAGTACAAAAGGCACAAACAGGTTTGGGAATGATACAACTCAAATGGAGGGAACAGAAACGCAAAAGCATAGCAAAGAGTATACAGGCCACTAGTCTCAGGATATAAGTTTGGGCAAGCTCTGGGAGTTGGTGATGGACAGGGAAGCCTGGCATGCTGCAGTCCATGGTGTCACAAACAGTCGGACACAACTGAGCAACTGAACTGAACTGAAAGCCACAGGCAAAGGGATCTGAGTGAAAAGTCCTTCAGGATGTTTTACAATTCTTGAAACTTCTTGCATTTAAAAAATTTCCAAAGCTTTTAACTTGCCTTTTCAGCATTAAAATAAAATGCTGAAATCGTGAAAATAAATTCAATGTTTATTTCAAAAAATTTCAGACATACAGATAGGACTCATCCTTGCATATCTATGTCAGTATAGTTTTCATAGAAACAACAGCTTTACTTCTTTTTCCAGTTATATTCTATGCATTTACATAATTTTTAATTCAATTATGTGCTTAGAGTAAGTACAAAAGGCACAAACAGGTTTGGGAATGATACAGCTCAAGTAGAAACGCAAAAGCATAGCAGAGTGTATACAGGCCACTAGTCCCAGGCATTCCTGAACACCAGATAGTCCATTTTCAATAATAAATGGAGGGTGCTTGATGATAATCTGAAAATTGTTAAAAGAACTTATACTAAACTTCGGGTGGAAAAGTCCAAAGTCTTCATGTAACAATTGATGATCTTAAAGTCCAGAGCCTGTAAACCACTTAAATCCATTCATTCATTCATGAATTCATTTATTCACTGATACATTCATAGACAGTAGAGTATAGTGTATCCTTACACAGATTCTAGCACCAGACCACTGCCTGGATTTAAATTTCAGTTATGCTATGTGACCTGTGACAAGTCTCTTCACTTCTCTTTTTCTCAGTTTCCCTCACAGTCAAATGGGGAGAAGAGGACCTACCTCACAGGGTTGTTATCAAGATTAAATGAGATAATGGATTTAAGTGCTATTTAAATGTCAACTTATGATAAATGCATACATTGGATGAATATTCTCTGAGTAAATGTCGTTTAGTTCTCGGCCCCATGGACTGTAGTTCTCCAGTCTCCTCTGTCCCTAGCATTTCCTGGCAAGACTACTGGAGTGGGTTGCCATTTCCTTCTTTAGGGGATCCTCATGACCCAGGGATCAAACGCAAATGTCCTGCATTTGCAGATGGTTTTTTACCACTGAGCCACTAGAGAAGCCCTCTGAGTAAATACGATGTGCCAAGTTTTGGGTTAGTGATGGAAGAGAGAAAGGTGAACGATAGCACAGTCATTTCTCTTGTAAGGTTAATAGTTTAATGTGAGAGACAGATATTACATAAGTAAGTTTTGAAATAATTAGGTAGGTAGTTACATTTTATGAGGAAGTATGGATGACAGGAATGAGCCTTTCCTCGCCACGTCTTCAGATATTAGTGGATTCTGGCACATACTAAGTTCAACAAAATATTTCTGGAATGAATAATGAGTAAATAAATATGTGAATTACCCAAAGAATAACACTCATTCAGTGGATGAGGAAGTTACATGCTTTTAGGACTGAAACTAAAGGCATCTAATTTCTAGTGTTTCTAGTTCACTAAGATGCCTTCTATAAACAGATTTTCTAAGATTTAAATTTAGATAACTAGGTTCAGAATTTTATTTTTTATATGATATTAGCACTATACTTACACATGTAGGACAAATGCAAGTAGAGTATCATTATCCATTTGAACCATTATTTTTATGTGCTTCAAAATGAATTTCTTTATTGGTAGAATTTTAACTTTCTGAACTGCAGGAATCTTTTAACTAACAAGGGACATTATTGAATGGTAAATGAATGCTAAAATATAAAATGTTTTGTTGCCCCCAAAACAACCAAACAGACCAAGCATTTGACAGATCTCTGAAGCCTTCTGTAACTTTGATGGTAAACTCATGCAAGAAAAGTTGGGTCCTGTAGAACTCATGGAGGAGAAGGGGAGGGATGCACCATTCTGGGGAGCTCAGTTCTAACAGAGAGTTTACTCCCTATTGGGGCTTCCCTGGTAGCTCAGCTGCAAAGAATCTGCCTCTTGTGCAGGAGACCCTGGTTCGATTCCTGGGTCAGGAAGATATGCTGGAGAATGGAAAGGCTACCCACTCCAGTATTCTGGCCTGGAGAATTCCAAGGACTGCATAGTCCATGGGGTCGCAAAGAGTTGGACACGAGCGACTTTCACTTTCACTTTCACTTTCTCCCTATAGGGCTTCCCTGGTGGCTCCAACAGTGAAGAATCTGTCCATAATGTGGCAGATTGGGGTTCGATCCCTGGGTCAGGAAGATCCCCTGGAGAAGGGAATGGTTATCCATTCTAGTATCCTTGCCTGGAAAATTTCATGGACAGAGGAACTTAGGGGGCTACAGTCCATGGGATTGCAAAGAGTTGGACATGACTGAGGAAATAACACCTGACTCCCTATAAACATGACACAAAAATTTTAAATGACTTAGATAGAAATTTTTTCAAGATGCGTTACATTCTTCCCAGATTCCTTTAATGGAATGTTCTGGAAACGCAGCATGTCCAGGTGTAGCATGGCTGGTTAGAGCTGAAGAAATCTCTCCAACTGAATTTGTAAAGAAGAGCCCCACTGTTTCTATTTGCCTCTCTCTCTCCCATCTTTTATAATCTCTTAGCTATGTAAAATGGGACGTGGCTGACAAGGGCCAAATGTATTTCCTGATCTATCTACATAATGACCCCATTATCTGTTAAGTGTGAGTGCATTTAGGGACATCACAGGGCAGAATATTTAATATTTGCAATGTTTGGCATCTAATTTTCTATAAGCATCCATTGACTTAGATGCCTGGTAGTGTTCAGCTACTCAGTTATTGTAGACAATTAACAAAAATAACAAGAGGAGTCTTGTTACAGACTCCTCTCCTATCTTCTGAAAGTCTGAACTCCATCTGCCTTCTCCCTCCTGCACTTGTTCTCAATATTTCCCTTTCTGTGTCCTCCCTCCATACCTTCTCACTATCGCCTTCATCCTTCTCCCTCTCAGGCTCTTTATTTCATTCTTCTTCTCCCTTTTCCTTCTCCCTCTCTCCTACCGCTCTTCAGTCTCCCTTCCGCTATCTTGCCTTCCCTCTTTCTTCAGCCTTCCCTCCTTCTGCGAAATTTCATTCCTCATTTTCCATCAGCAAAAACCTACATATACAGCTCTTTATCTTCAGTTGCAGTTTAAGTTACCAGGTTTCCCTGAGGTGTGTCTTCTAATGCCTGCCAACTATTTAGGACTTCAGATCTGGAGATAGGGTGATGCATTGTTAAAGAACTGATAAGGATAATCAAATACAAGCTGCCGATCAACACTTGACAGCTGGCAGAAGAGCTGTCTCATAGAGGATGCAATCAGGGCTGTGCAGAAGCCTGAGGAGGTTATACGATTCCAAACTAGCATCCTGATCTGCAGGGCAGACAGAAAGAAAATAGGAGGGAGAAGCTGGATTTAAACACGGCAAAGTGAAAACACAGCCTTGGGTCTGGGAAGAGTTGATGATAGCTCAACTAAGAATTATAAAGTGGGTTTGAAACTTCCTGTGGGAGCCCTGCATTGGCCCGTCTTCCCACCCCGTGGACTCCGTGCCAGCAAACACATCTCCTTTCCACTTGTCAGCATTCTGTTTCTTGTTAGAGACTGGGATTCCCGGCAGTGGGAGAGACCAGCACTGCTTGACATGCAGGACCTGCACTCCGCGATAATCTCTGCACGCTTAGGTCCTCAGGCTCTGAGGATGCTGTCCCAGCCGACAGGCAGTAGCGGGGTGTGCTCAGGGGCCACCTGGGGACAAGCCCTCACCTCTCCCCACGGACAGCTCCCTCCTGCTACCTCAGTACCCTGCCCCCTCCCAGTATTCTTTTTTTTTTTTTGGATCATTTCCCTCCACGTGAGTGTGCCTGGGCCACCACCTCCCTGGGTGAGGGGACGCCCCAGGAGAAGAGCCTCCTGGGATGCTCGGAATGTTCTCTGTCTCAGTCTGAGTGATGGCTGTACAAGGGGACGCGTGTGGAAACGTGAACCCAGCTGTGCCTTGAGATTGTGCACCGCGCTGTCTGTCAGTTCTGTCCTGAGACAGAGAATCTGGAATCCGGTTTTGACTCCACTTAGGCCTGTATGACCTCTGGCTCTTGCCAAGCCTATAAACAGGGCTAAATATAGTACTTGTCACAGTGGGGGTTGTGTGGATGAAAATAAGAAGCATTCATCATGTGTAAAGGGCTTGGGACAGGATCAGTGCTCAATAATAGATGGCAAATATCATCATTTTTGTTGGAGAAAATTACTCTTCCAAAGTGGTAATGAATGTAATGAATGCAAACGTTTTGGTTTAAAATCCCTCTTCGCATATTGGAGCTTCTGGACTCCATCTTTCAGGGCCTTAACTCAAAGGTGTGACCGATGGTGGGAATTTAGGCACTGAAGGAGGCTAGCAGAAGAAAATCATCCAGCAAGAGGCCCGGGAGGGCTCTTTAAATTCTAGCAGCCGGGCTTCCCCAGCCACCTGGCCAGCCTGTGCAGGCTGGCTTCATCTGTATATCACACCCATTCCAGCCACATGTCTCGAGTCCTGGAGGCAAATTTCTGATGAATTCATTTTTAACCAGTAAACCTCACTCATATGCAGAGTGTAAACTCTGGATCGACGCGCTCTGACACCAAGGCTGAGAAACACAACTGTGACTAATGGCATTATCTCAGCTCAGCAGTGGAAAGTCAGAGCCTTCCTAATTCTTTTTCTGCCATCAATAAAATCTGTTCTACTCTGCCCAGGAAATGGATGAGACCCTGGTATTTATTGCTGACCTCCACTTTGCCTATAACTACTTAGAAATCCATGGAACCACAGGATGTCTGAGCTCTACAACATCTTAAAGAGTAGCTAAATGAAAAGCCCTCACTTTATAGATGAAGTGGGAGGAAAAGTAACTCGCACGAGGTTCATTCATCTTCAAGTATTTATTCAGTAACTGTGTGCCAGGATTTGTGGTAGACCCTGGATTACATAACTTGGCATGGAAAATTCCTTCCAGCTCTCTTCTGGAGTTCTCCCAAACCAGCCCATGACTTGAGTCAGATCTGCTTGATATGCTTTGATGTCTTTGATAGAACAGTAATCTAGACAGTGTACAGCAGCTGGAGCACTGAGTTATATAGTCAAGGGGGAAGCAGGGGCTCTGTCAGCTGGCATTGTAAACCACGTGGGCTTATCGACAGGTAAGACCTGAAGGCCGGCGCCCTGAGCTGGATGGAGGGATGTGGACTCCCCTGCAGCCTTCTCATAATATCTTCTGCTGCATGCAGCTCTTTGGGGCATCACCTTTCTTTTCTGACTTCCTGATTTTTAGCCTATTCTACCTAGTCATCCTATTCTGAACTCAGCCACCTACATGAGCTGGAAAGAGAAATAGAATACGCAGAGGACTGGCCCTGGTTCTCAACCCCCTCCACCGTGGGACCCGACAGCTTTGCTGTTGTTCAGTCTCTCAGTCATGTCCGACTCTCTGCGACCCCATGGACTGCAGCACGCCAGGCTTCCCTGTCCTCCACTATCTCCTAGAGTTTGCTGAAACTCATGTCCATTGAGTCGGTGATGCTATCTAACTATCTCATCCTCTGCCGCCCCCTTCTCCTTCTGTCCTCAATACTTGCCAGCATAGTTTTTTCCAAGGAGTTGGCACTTTGCATCAGGTGGCCAAAGTGTTGAAGCTTTGCAGCATGTACTACGGGCCATGAAACCACATTTTGTCACATTTTGTCCAAGCAAGTAACCGAAACTTTTGAAATGGACCAAACACAAGGCACCAAAGAGTATTGAGGGCTGTGGCAAAGTGGAGATGCACTTCTGCATAAAGGGACAGTCCCTCCTCAGTCTGATGGGTTTTTCCATGGACATTACAGAGCCAGCACTGCCATAGCTTCAGACTTCTTCAAAATAAACAAGAAATTTTGTTTTTTGAAGATCATGTGTCCCAGTTTTTTTAAATCATTCAGTGGGTCAAAAAAAAAAAAAAAAAAAAAGAAAAGAAAGGAAACATTTTCGAGCTCCTGGACTGCTTTAAAAAAAAAAAAAAGACCTGCTATGCTACCTCTAAGAAATGGTCCAGAGATATTCTTTCAGATTCAAGGTCAGCACATGTAGAGAATGAGAATGGGCAGAACAATATTTGGCTATGAGAGTTTGTTACTTCTTGGTTCAGGGAAGACAGTGCAGACGTTGTGAGAGGGAGCTACAATCACAAGGAAGCTGAATTCCAGCCACGTTACTCACCTCTGCCTCTGGGAAAGTCATTTCAGTAAACTGAGCCTCCTTTTCTCTGCTGGTAATACGGGCTCATGCCATCTTCTCGAGAATTTGTCATTCAATCAAAAGACTTTGTGCTGCTGAAGTAGTCCAACTACTCATTCATTCATTTGAATATTTTTTAAGAACCTACCACTTATGTGTGGAATCTGAAATATGATACAAATAAATATATCTACAAAACAGAAACAGACTCACAGACATAGAGAACAGACTTGTGGTTGCTAAGTGAGGGGGTAGGGAAGGGAAGGATTATGAGTTTGGGATCAGCAGATGCAAACTACTATATATAGGATGGATAAACAATAAGGTCCTGCCATATAGCACAGGGAAATATATTAATTATCCTGTGGTAAACCATAATGGAAGAAGCTTTATCTATGTATAACTGAGTCACTTTGCTGCATAGAAGAAATTAACACAACACTGTAAACCAACTATATTTCAAAAAAATTTAAAAAAGAACCTACCATGCAGGAGTCACAGTGTAAGAGCTTGCAACAAGTAACGAAGAGAGCAAACACCACCCCTGGCCTCAAAGAGCACATGGTTGAGAGGAGAAGGGAACTTCAGAGGGAGTAACAGTGCAGGGTGGCGGATGCTTGCATGGAGTGCAGGGCATTATGCAAACACCCCGAGATGTAGCCCCATCTTCCTCACCTCTTCCCTACCTTTCTAGGTTCCCATCAAGGGTCTCCAGGCTGCTTCCTGAACCTGTCAGCCTCTCATGCCAACCTCTTTTCTGTCTTCAGTTCAGTTCAGTTCAGTTGCTCAGTTGTGTCCGATTCTTTGTGACCCCATGAACTGCAGCACGCCAGGCCTGTCCATCACCAACTGCCGGAGTCTACCCAAACCCATGTCCATTGAGTCGGTGATGCCATCCAGCCGTCTCATCCTCTGTCATCCCCTTCTCCTCCTGCCCTCAATTTTTCTCAGCATCAGGGTTTCTTCAAATGAGTCAACTCTTCTCATCAGGTGGCCAAAGTATTGGAGTTTCAGCTTCAACATCAGTCCTTCCTGTGAACACCCAGGACTGATCTCCTTTAGGATGGACTGGTTGGATATCCTTGCAGTCCAAGGGACTCTCAAGAGTCTTCTCCAACATCATAGTTTGAAAGCATCAATTATTTGGTGCTCAGCTTTCTTTATGGTCCAACTCTCACATCCATACATGACTACTGGAAAAACAGTAGCCTTGACTAGATGGACCTTTGTTGACAAAGTAATGTCTCTGCTTAACTTAATTTTTTTTTTCTTTTCCTTGCTATGTCTTGGAGCATTCGGGATCTTAGTTCCCAGACCAGGAATGGAGCCCATGCCCCCTTCATTGGGAGCATGGAGTCTTAACCACTGGACCACCAGGAAAGTCCTTATCTTAACATCTTGGTCCTTGCTGTTTACTCTGCCTGGAGTGATCTTTCCCCAGCTATTTTCAGAAGCTCCCTCTTTATTTCACTCACACTTCTTCTCCCAGAGATGTTCTCTGCTCAGAGGTGTCCTCCGACTGTCCTGTCTAAAATAGCAACCCCACGTGTTCTGCTCTAGGTTTTTATAGCGCTGGCTGTCACCCAATGTTCTAATCTCCCAGCTCCAAGGAAGTCTGGACTTAAATTTATTTTATTCACTGATTTCTCCTCTGTGCCTGGAACAGAACTTAGATCCTGGTTATTATCCATCAAACCTTTGTTGAGTGAGTGAATGAAGGAAATATCCATACATGGGGGATCCTAATTGAGATTCAGGGAAAGCTTCCTGGCAGAGGTGATGTTTAAACCAGCAAGTCGGTCAGATTAAAAAGTTCTTCAGGTAAAGATGGATGCACAGTTATCTTGGGCAAAAGACTGAGCATATAAGAATTCCTGGAGATTAGTAAGAGTTTATCACAATAAGGAAAGAAGTTTGAGTGAGATTGGGTGATAAAACATGGGAAGGGGGGCTGTAATAGAGAGAGCTGTGGATGGAGAGGCAGGGAGGAGCTGGGGTAGAGGACTCTGAAGATCTAAAGTGGAGTCTGGACTTTATCCCACCAGCATAGGGATGCAAGTGGTGCAGCCACTTTGAAAAATAGCTTCACAGTTACTTATGAAGATAAATATACATTTACCATACAATCCAGAAACACCTCATCCAAGTGAAATGAAAACTTATTTTCACACAGAAGACTCGATGTGAGTTTTTATAACAGTTTTATTTGTAATTACTCAAAAGAACTGTTCTATATTTTGAATGCTGTGGTGGTTGTACCACTCTGTGAAAATCCCCATAATCATATACTCCAGGGAGTGATTTTTACTGCATGGAAATTTTTCTTTGATTAAAACAACTGTGGAGAAGCACTAGAGGGTTCTTGGTAGAAGAGGAACACTGTCAGATTTGTGTTTTCAAAGGATTGCTGTGGCTGGGGGTTGACAAGAATGGAATTAGGACCCCAGTGAGGGGTCGATAGCAGTGGGCCAGGTAACAGATGACTGTAGCTCGGACAAACTGGGGATGGAAAAAAAAGTGGAGGATTGAGACATATTTAGAAAGCAGAATCATAAGACTTGGTAATTAGATTTGGGGAATGAGGATGGGGGAATGCTCAAGAGTGATGCTGAGGAATTTGGACTGGGGACAATTGGGTAAATAGTGGTGCCATTCGCTATATCCACAAGGATTGCCGGAGAAGGAGCAGGCCTTGAGGAGCACATGGCCTGGGGATAACATGAGACAGCAGTGGGTTGGTACACATCGGGAGTATGATTAAGGTTTTCATCAGTTTGATTGGTTCTGTTTTATTTTAGCAAGCTAGCACATACCTGAGTGCTTGCTTCTAGGGGCCTCTGTGCAACCATAATAAAAAAACCCATCTGTCTTGTAAGTTACCATTGAGACTTCCTGTTCTGTAGCATCGAAACACTTTCCTCTTCCAGTCTCAGTGCTGCCAGTTGACTGGTTAAGCCACTGTGTCGACTCAATTCTTGTTGGCACAGCCATATCCCTAGGAAAAATGTAAGTCAGACGCTGCACTCTTCCCCATGCTGATGCCTATTTTTAAGGCAATTTAGAGTGATAGCAACAAAATAAGAAGATTTCAGAGAAAAGTCAATATAAATGCCCTGGAAAAGAGAGCTGTCTCCCTCCCAAAGCCTTTAGCACCTGCACATGGACGTGACTTGGATGGTTTTGACTGCACGAGGAACAGTGATCTTGCACATCCTGCTCTGCTTTGTCAGCTCCTTCCATTCCCTGGCCCAGATAAAACTGAAGGGTGATCTCCAGCCAAACCACCTTATTCTGTTTTCATGTGGCCCCAATTCTGTGTGGCCTGGCCTGGCAGGAGGACCTCCAACTGAATGAGTGTGACTCATGGCCTGGAGAGTGTAGATTTCTTTCAGAACACTCAAAATTCTCAACCAATGTTTTAGTATTGATCCTGAAGATATTCTTGTGAAGTTAATTGGAAACTCTTACTTATATATACAAACAAGGAGACTGAAATGCAGAGGCATTCATTCTAGACAAATCAGCCTCGTTTCTAAATCAGGATAATGGCAAAGTATTAGTTTCTTCATTTTCCCGAAAACATCTTACTCTTGCCTTAGGGGCATGTTGCAAGGTTATGGGCTTTCTAAATGTCAAATTCAATGAAGTTGCTTTTTAATGGTTACTTCTTGGTGGGTGGGATTACGGGATGGTTTTGATGTTCTTTATGATTGTGATTTTTGGTTTTTCTATAATCAGCATGTATTACCTAAATAATTGGGAACAAAATGAAAGAAACTTCCAAAGAAACCAGTGTGCACAATATGAAACCATTTTTAAAGGAAAATGGACGTATGAGATTACACAAACAACCAAATGTTAAAAGCAGCCGTCGTGTGTGACAGGGAGTGTGGGTGATTTTTCTTTGTTTCCTGGTGCTTCCTAATGTTTTTCCAATTTTCTTTCTTTTTTTCCTTACTTTTTGTAGTTTTCTTTTGATGAATATAAATTACTTATGTAATCAGAAAAAAATAAACCATTCTTTCAAAAGTGCTATGTTGCGTTCCTCTCAATTAAGGTGGTAGAATTCTAAGGGTAAGGAAACTGACTTTAAGTCGTGGCACTGAGAGTAATTAGCTCTGTGACTGGAAGAAAGTCACGACCAGTGGAGTGATTCATGGCTTAAAAGAGGGCTCAGAATATTAGTGCCATCGATTCCTGGGAGAGGGGAACTTTTCTGCTGGGTCAGCGGTAAAGAATCCACCTGCCAATGCAGGAGACGTGGGTTTGATCCCTGGGTTGGGAAGATCCCCTGGAGAAGAAAATGGCAGCCCACTCCAGTACCCTTGCCTGGGAAATCCCATGGACAGAGGAGCCTGGCGGGCTAGAGTCCATGAGGTCACAAAGAGTTGGACACAGCTTAGTGACTAAACAACAACAACTCCCTGGGTGGCAGGTCCCAATGCGTTAATGCATGTGAGACACTTGGAAGGAAGGTACCGAGCTGGGTGCCATAGCTGGAACCACTGTTCCATAAATAATCTGTGCAGTATTGTTAAGGGAACATGTTGTAATTTGAAGGCATGTTATTTTCACTTTGAAGGAAGAGACTAAATCCCAGTTATTAAGCCAATCTCTTGTACTTTGGCACTTCTTGTGCCAACTTGATGTCCTCTGAGAGTGGAAAGGGGGAAAGTTTGTTCCTATATGCCTTGGCCTCCTGCCACCATCCAGGCTCAGGCCCAGGGATCTGGCCATGGAGGGTGGAGAGCCAGGGGCAATGCGGGGGCCTGGGGCTCTGCCAGCCCTGGGAAAGGGCTGCTCCCCTTGGTTGGGACCGGGATTCAGGGAAATCTGCAGCTGCTGCTCTTCAGAGTCTCATTGGTCCCTGAGCCTGAACCTTCCACGAAATCAGACAATCAGAGCCTCTGAACAAGGAAGCATGACTCTTGGCTGCACATTGAGAGAAAATCTACGGCTGGTAAGATGGCTCCATCAGGGTACTAAAGCCATTGTTCTTCTCCAGTTAGAAGTCATGGAAGTCATTCATACAGTTTGATGATTCACCCAGAGTGTGATGATTCACACACAGACTCTGTAAGAAGGAAAAAAGAATGACATGGAAAGAACAGCTTATAGATCAACCTGTTGGAATAGAGATCATCTAGCTATCAGTCTCCCTGTAATGTGAAAGAGATTTATATTTTTCTATGTCTTTGAATTTCACTAGGCATTTAATAGTATATTCTCATGATACTTCTCTTCCTCTCCAGGAATAGAGATGGAATTTATTTATTCAAGTTCTTCTGTGGCTCAGCATTAGTGCAGGGGGTGGAAACTGCTTTTAACTCCCATTCTGCTCACACTTTTGCTAAGACCTCTTTATTGTTACATGATTGGTATATTTGTAGAACTAAGGGTCCTTCATTGCCTTTTCTATATTATACCTACCTTACTTTTCCATATGCCTAAAAGAAAGAAAAAATTTCCCCTACTTTTCAAGAAATTTTAGTAATCATTCTATGGTTAGAAAAATCAGCAAGCAAAGTTTCAGTTTACAAGTATTAAAATTGAATGTTGGAAGTCATCTCGAGGTGCTAATTTGCTTACCCTTAGGGCGACCAAAATGCCTCTAAGCGCCTTACAGAAGTGGCAGCAGGATGTGAAGTAGGATGGACCTGATTGTCAGGCTTCAAAGCTGAGGGCAGTAGATATGAGGTCATTAGCAGGACTTGCTACGAGGTTGGAACCAGTTTTGCAATCCACAGTGCATTACCATCTTCACCTACACATAAAAAGGCAACAACAGTGCTGAAAGGTTAGTAAGAGAGGATTTCTCTGAGCCCAAAATATTTCTTCTCCTCCCCCTACTCAAATTAAATGTAGGAGACAGCGTAGAAGATACCAGGGTTTTGGCCAGGAGGAGAGAATTAATCTTGCCCATTCACCCCCAAACTAGCTGCTTGAATTACTATAGAAACTCAAAACTGCCATGGATTTAAAAGAATTTGGGCCAGAGTTTGACAAGTGTTCTCCAGAGTCAGCAGGTCACAGGGCCTATGAAAGTCCAAAGGGGAAAAATTGATGGAATTGTACCCAATGGATTGGGGGAAAGAGGGAAGGCTGGTGGGACAGCACATAATGCTGAATTTTGTGGTGGGAGAGAGTAGACATCATCCTGTCATCTATGGGTCAGGGGGCCACCTCAGGTGGAAGCCAGGCTCTGTTTGCCTTGAAAGGACCCCACCCAAGGTGGCTGCCCTCAGGGACTAGACGACTCAGCAGAAGGAGACTGAAGGGTCAGCTGTCACACAGGAGCTGAAGGGGTCATGAGTGGCCAGCTAGGAGACATTACTCTTCTCTGGGAGTTGTCTCCAGCAGGAGGTCTCCAAAGAACTAGTGGAAAGGATGAGTGAAAGAAAAAGCCAAGATTTGCCATGTGGAGGTCTTGCAACCACGATGCTACAGTGCTGGTCAGTAAGGCTCCGCCCCTGCCCTGACCTGGTCCTGAGGAGCTAAGTGAAGCGAAAGTAGCTCAGTCGTGTCCAACTCTTTGCGACCCCATGGACTGTAGCCTGCCAGACTCCTCTGTCCATGGAATTTTCCAGGCCAGAATACTGGATTGGGGTGCCGTTCCTTTCTCCAGGGGATCTTCCCAATCCAGGGACTGAACCCAGGTCTCCTACATTGCAGGTGGATTCTTTATCATCTGAGCCACTGGGTAAGCCCTCTGAGGAGTTAGGAGCAGCAGTATCAGCAGGGGAGAGGGTAAGAGAGGGTGAATGAGAAATGGTCAACACTCTCCTCCGTTTCTTAATGCAGGTATTTAAGCCCCGGGGCAGGCCTGCAATAGGATGGGGGTGGGGGTGATTCAAAATGCATGAGAGATTGAAGTGCTGGCTTAGACCAGCTGAACTGTTTACCTGAAAATGAGACACCCTCGAAAACTGACTGACTGGAAAAGGAAGGGGTCAGCTTGAGCTCCCATCAAGATATGAGGAAGAAAGACCCCAACAGAGAAGGTTAGAAGTCAGTGGGTGGGAGAAAAGTGAATGCCTTCCGTGAGGGTCCAGCTCCTCAGTATTTCAATTCTCTGAGTGCAGATTCCACAGAGGTGTCTTTGCATACTGTGACTTGTGAGCACTTTTTAGACACTCAGACTCTATATTTGACTTATAAAAAGATTGCTTTCCTCTCTTCACCACCCACCTTGCAGACCTATATCCCTGATCAACTGATCTAGTCTAGTGCTGGATTTGAAGAGCTCCTCTATTCTGCTTCCCCTGCTGAGATTTTCATGTTAAGAGCTGTGTAGATAGTCCAGAATAAAAATCGAAACCTCAAAGGCAAGTTTTCTATTGAAATAGAAGATATAGTATTTTTAAAGCACGACTGGAAGTCTTTCTCTGAAGAAAAGTTTCATTTTTAATAGAATCCTAGCATTCAGTATGGGTTTCCTTAGTGGCTCAGATGGTAAAGAATCTTGTCTGCAATGCAGGAGACCTGTGTTCAATCACTGGGTCAGTAAGAAACCCTGGAGAAGGGAACGGTTACCCACTCCAGCATTCTTGCCTGGAAAATCCCAAGGACAGAGGAGCCTGTGGACTACAGTCCATGGGATAGCAACAGTTGGAACACAGCTGAGTGAGTTTCCCATGTGGCGCTAGTGGTAAAAAAAAAACCTGCCTCCAATGCAGGAGATATAAGAGACGTGGGTTTGATTCCTCAGTCGGGAAGATCCCCTGGAGAAGGGCATGGCAACCCACTCCAGTATTTTTGCCTGGAGAGCCCCATGGACAGAGGAGCCTTGCGGGCTACAGTCCATGGGGTCACAAAAAGTCAGACACAACAAAGTGACTAACACTTTAACTAGGAGCCCATTGGTTAAGACACCAAACTCAGAGCCTGATTCTTTCTCTTCCTAGTTGTGTGACCTTGAGCAAACTACCCAAACTCTCTATTCTTCATTTATTTTCCTTTTAAAAATGGAGGTAGTAATAGATACTACCTATCTTAGAGGTAGTAATAGATAGTAATTGTCTATAGTAGTAATAGATACTAACTGTCTTACAGAGTTTTAAAGATTAAGTGGATTAATATATGTAAAATGCTTAGAACAGGGCCTGGTACTCTGGTAAGAGCTTCAGGACACTCATCGTTGTTGCAGACTCTGTCGGAGCCTGAGTCAAATCTCCTGGCCTCAAGAATTCTCACACCAGTGCTTAGCTATGATGTCTCTTTCTCAACTATCATTTCATGGATGGTAATTTTCTTATTCAGCCTTTAACGAACATTTTTGGGTTAGTTGTCCTATGCCAGAGACTGGATACCTAGAGTCTCAGCATCACACGCTACTTGAGACAGGAGTAGGGTAAAGAGAAAGGAGAAAGATCTGACCCAACCAGAGGCGGGGTCCCACCTACTAACCTGGTGCATTTGTCTTGCTTTCCAGAGAGAGAGTAAAGTAGTAAAAGCCTTAGCTTGTCAGTAACAAGTAATGAGAATCCAATGCCAGTGTTTTTACTAGAATGTCTCGGCTTTCATTTGGTTGGTTGGTTTCTCATTTATGGTGTGCCTGAGTAGTATAATTTCCTCCTGACTCAACTGAATAACCTGAGAATTTAGACTCGAGAGACGTATGCTTGAATGGAGGCTGTGCATTGTCTAGTCGTTGAGTGAGTCACTTAACCTTTTAATGTGTCAGTTTCCAACTCAGTGAAATAAGCACAGTGATACCTGACCACGTATCCTACAGAACTGCCAAGAGGAACACATCAGAGAGTGGGCAAGTTAGATTTAACAGACTCTGGGATGAGTTCCTGAAATGACCCCAATTTAGGGAGCTGCAGAAGCTTTGACTTGACTAAAATGTCCCAGAGGGTATCCCCTAATAAATTCTTCTTCATCCCTTCATTGAATATCTCAATATAAAGTCTGGGAGAATATAGCTCAAAATATAAGTTGTGATTAGTTAGCTTAAATAAATGTCTATATGACATATTGGTTAGTATGATAATTATCCCTAGGGGTTTGTTTGTTTTTATAGCTATGCACACAGTTTCATTCTTGAGAACCCCAAGGAACAAAATGTTATTGGCATCCTCTCCAGAAACAAAGAGCAGCTGCATTTATTTGGGACATTTCCCAGGCTGCTCCTTCCTGCATGTATGAAGGATGCTGTTGATCTGTCAACGCACCGCTGAAGGAGACTGAGCCCTCACCATCGTCCTTCACCAGCACTTACACGGCCACCGGTTTATGCCAAGTGGATACTGTGCTACGTCTTATAACCCCATGGCTATGGCCTGAGACAACGGGATTTCTGCCCACACTGGCCTTCTCCTTAAAGTACACCATTGTGACTATGGAACCCCAGATCCATAGAAAGTCCTGAAATGTCCCAGCTTCATCAGGCTGATTGCATCCTAACAATTGATGCCTTATATAGGACTTCCGTTGTGCCTTAGACAGTTAAGATTCTGCCTGCAATGCTGGAGAACCAGGCTTGATCCCTGGGTAGGGAAGATCCCCTGGAGAAGGAAATGGCAACCCACTCCAGTATTCTTGCCTGGAGAATTCCATGAACAGAGGATCCTGATGGGCTACAGTCAATGGGATCACAAAGAGAAAGACATGACCCAGCGACTAACATTTTCATATACTTTCACAGAGAAGGATCAGACTGTCAAGGCTGGAAGAATATTGAGAGAGTTGAGTAGGACTCAATTCTGGCTAGCCATTAGAATCTGCTTGGGAGATTTTGAAAATATTTGATACCTGATCAACCTTTATCCTAATATTCTGATTTAACTGAATTACGACAGAGTCCTGGCATGTGTGTGTGCTAAGTTGCTTCAGCCATGTCCGACTCTTTGTGACCCCATGGACTGTAACCCTCCATGATCCACTGTCTGTGGGCTTTTCCAGGAAAGATTACTAGAGTGGATAGCCATGCCCTCCTCCAGGGAATCTTCCTGACCCAGGGATTGAACCCACATCTCTTATGTCTCCTGCATTGGCAGATGGATTCTTTACCCCTAGGGCCACATGGGAAGCCCAGAGTCCTGGCATTTGGTGCTTTATAAAAGCTCTTCAGGGTTAAGAACCACTGGACTGAAATCAGGACTAGAAATACTGTCTCTCAATATCTCATCTAGACAATTAGAAAATGGCTTTGGGCACAGGCATCTTTGAATTTTGACATCTGCCTCATTTACTCATTAATTGAGGCCTTGAATAAATTTTTTAAATTCTCAATTTTCTTGCTTATAAAATGGGGAAAATAACACTAATGTAAGATAATTTGGGTGAAATTAAGTGTAAAGACATATATGTCTGTTTTCTTCAATCATTATGAGCAACTTGAGGATAGGGATCATCTAGTAATTTAAAATAGCATTTAATTGAGCAACTACTATGTGTCAGACACAGCAAATATAGCATTTATATTATCTCACTCAAGCCTCACAACTCTGTGAGTCAAAGAATAATTTCATGCAATGAGGCATATTAAAGACACAGATAAGGTAATCAAGATATGCTTAGATCTCACAAGTCACAGCAGAACCAAGTGTCAAACTCAGATGTTTCTGACTCCAGAGTTTGTTACCTTAAAATCAATGGACTACAATGTTTCCCTAGACTGTGCTAACTGTGTCTCTCTCTCCCTTAGCATGACACCTGCCACATGAAAGGTACTACATAAACATTCAATAAATGTATAAGAATGGAAAGATGTGAATGAATGAATGAAGGGATGATGAATGAATGAAGTACCAAGCTCATAGTAAACAGTCAGTTACTATTGATTCTTTGCTCTGTTGATCAGACTATCAGATAAAAAGGATTTATCTTCAACGGAGGGAACATGCACTAAACAAAATCATAATGTGCCTTATAGGAAATTGCCATAGGAAAATGAGATCAATCCCATCCTTTCATATGGCATTATCCAGGATATGATTTTCACTCAGAGCATGTTGGTAGTTAATATCAGAAAAATAAATATCAATTCATGCCAGTTTTAGACTCCTCTTAATCTTTCAAATTACTATTTGGACATTGGCTGTCATGATATTTTATGTATTTCCTATATGTATTCTGAACACAGCTGTGCTAAGACTCTGAGGGCTTATTTTAGCACACAAGAACAGCTTGGGATAGTCAGAAATGCACGATATGTGGGATTAGCAAGCTGGAGTTCAGGTTTTGGCTATTCACTTAGCAGCTGTGAAGCTTTAATCCCAAGCATCTCAAATAAAGTATGCCTGCCCTAGAGGTTTGGGACATTATGCTGTAAGGTCTCAGAGATTCAGGATAAACACAATGCCTTCATTCATTCATTAAGCAAATATTTACTGAATGCAAGCCATTGAATTATAAGTGAAATGAAAAAGATGGATAAGGTCACTGTTCTCATGGAGACTAAGATTCTTCAAAGAGAGACATGTAACAAATACGATAATTTTAAATGCAGATTAATGCTATCTTTGGGGAAAAAAAGATAACATGAAGTTATTTTTAAAAGGCTTAGTAGAAAGTTTAAGAGGGCTGGTGATGGAATATTATTAGTTGTCTACCCAGAATCCTCTTTCCCCTTTATAATAGTCTGTTGTTTTCAATTTGATGTCTGTTATTACCACATACCACCCATGGGATGGGTACTGATTGACTTAAGCCAAACATATTCAAGTCCCCAGTGGTTTAAGGGAGCTACATAACCTAAACAGTCCAGTTGGGATTCTGGCAAGCAATCTTGATATCAAAGTTGCTTTCTCTACTTTTCCTCTCAGAATCAGAGGATAAAGCTATAAAGACAGGGATTGTTGGCGCCACCTTGCCCCCAAAATGGAAAGAACTTGAGGATGCAGACAAGAAGAGAGAGCACAGTGGGTGAATCCCACTGGGAGGTAAGCTGACTCTGAGGTTGGCCTTATCTCTGAACCTTGAGTTACAAAAGCAAATAAATTCCTTTATTGCTTAAGCAAATTTGAACCAGCTTTTCTGTTTATTCCACCAGAGAATTCATAACGGATACAGAATTTGATTCCAGGAGTGGCGTGCAGTAAAATACAAACCAAAACGTGGACTTGCCTGAGCAGAGGTGATGAGATGCAGAGCCATGGCCTGTTGGGACTCAGGCTTGTGCCTACAAAGTGCATCAGGAAAAATGGCAGGAAAAATTCAGAATTCGGGATTCTAGTAAGGTCCTAAAATAAAGCAACAATCTTCAGATGAAGTGTCCCAAATGACAACAGAAGAAAGTATGGTTTTACTTAGAGGGCTGTCTCTGGATATGCATGGCAAGAAAATTGCCTGGAATCCAGCAATGTTACAAAGACCAAATACTTGACTCCAAGTTAAGGTTCATACAAGTAAAGACAGAAGGTAAAGCTGGGGCAAGAGACAAGCCTATCCCCTTACGTCACTCCTAAATACTTCCTATGAAATCGTTCCCACCTGATGAAGCAAACAAGTGCAGCTGTGATGGGACGAGGGGCAGGGCAAAAATCATTCCACTCCAAGTTATTATCAGAAACTGTCCAGTAGCAGAAGCCAAGAGGAAAGTAGCATCCATGACGTTAAGGTCTGAGGGGATGATAACATTAATACAACAGAGGTCTGCTGTTAGACAATAGAACTTCCTAGGCTCAAATACAACTGGAGACAGGCTCTCTGTCTATGCTTCCCAGCCTGCAGAAGTGACTAGTCAAATGTCTTGATGATACCTAAGCCTGTGAAGGAACTGTGCCACCAAAGACATCCCAATCCTGGACGACCACAGTCTATGACAGCTGCAATGCTGTGGCAGTCTCAGGTTCTTTGAGGTCACATGCACAGAAACCTTCTCTAGATATGTCAATGAATGAAGAGCCTCCAAGAGAAGAAAACCAGAGGCTACCGGATTGGTTGACTAAACTACTCCTTCACTGACATAGCACTATGCTCTATGATCAGCACAGAGCATGATGCTGGAAAGAAGAGAGAAAATTCCTAGTACTGCCATTTCCAAGCCAGCGTCCTCAGATTCCCCGATTAGACTATGTTCTCACCCCCAAGTCTCATACCCACCCCAGGGGAATTATGTCTTTTATGTATTATTTGCCAGTGGATGTCTATGTTCATGAGAGTGTGTGTTTTCCCAATTCTCCTCTTTTAATAATTGAGACTTCTTTCATTGAAGTTACCTATATTTTTTGTCTACTGTTATATACTGAATGTCTTGGTGATTGATAAATTTGTCTTAACTAACCGTGAAGAGCTGCACTGACTGAAAAAAGTTTTTATATCACTCAGATGTCCTGACTTGGAACTAGATGTAGTAATTGGATGATACTTTAGTTGTCTGTTTGGGGGGACAGAATGAGTATACTTTATGTAGGTATGAATGAACATTTAAAAACATGCATGTATGGGAAGATGGGTGCATGTAGGTATTGCATACTCAAAGATGTGGGCTGTCTAAAACCACTTAATGTTTATCTTAAGACTGAGCAAATAAGTTAATAAATTATGGGTAATGAGAGCCAAGTTTCTCATGGCCAGGGAAGGGAGTTATAATAAAGGAAAGGAGAAAAACTAGAGTGAATGTATTTGGATTAATTTGAATTAATATTGGAGGTTACCGCACATGGGACTCATAGCTTTTGATATGTAGATGCAGATGCATATAGAAATAGACATAAATATTAACCAGTATGTTCACACATTTATTTTCTAGCTCCATTTTCAGAGAGCCCTAGACACAATACCAGTAACAATGAACACACCAATTGCTCAGATCTTGGTTTCTGAACACTATTATCCAATGAGAATTACTATAGTTCCTTGGAAAAGTAGCTAATTCTAAGCAGAGAAAGTATAAGATGGGTAGGAAATGTCTCATGATGTCAGATATAAGGAAATATTAAAAACAAATGATGAGAATCTGTCAAAAGGACATAGGAGTCTACTTTAAAAAAACTCTCATTATCAAATCTGGGACAACATAAACAAAAAAATAAATAATATTAGTCATGGATTATAACCCATAGAATAAAGTAAGAATACACAAACTGTACTGATATAAAGTGAAAGTGAAAATGAAAGTCCCTCAGTCGTGTCTGACTCTGAGACCCCATGGACTATACAGTCCGTGGAGTTCTGCAGGCCAGAACACTGGAGTGGGTAGCCTTTAAATGACAGAGAAGAAAAAGTATAGTAGAATTCCAACTAATAAATGTAGAAGGATTAAGGTCAAACATTTGTCAAACACCACAGTGAGAATTGTTTCAGGAAAGAGTCATCAATAAATGCTAAGACATTAGCAGAGAGTATGATGAGAAATAGGATATTTAGGTAATCTCAAAGTATATTCCCCAAACTTTCTAACTAATTACAGAGGGGAAAACAGTAGCATGATTATAGAGAAAGATGGTAGGCACCACCTAAATTCAGTGATTAAAATTTTCATCAGTATAATGGTCCAAGTCATCATCCTATGTCTCTCATTGTGATGCACTCAGATGAATATAGTATCACTCTGCAGTATTTGCTCCCAAAATGTATAACCTTAGTTTAAATTATGAGCAAACATTATGCAAACACAAATTGAGGGCCATTCTACAAAATAACTGACCAACACACTTCAAAATGTCAAGATAATGAAAGACAAAGGAAGCTATTGGAATAAGATAGCAATGGCAACCCACTCCAGTACTCTTGCCTGGAAAATCCCATGGGCAGAGGAGCCTGGTAGGCTGCAGTCCATGGGGTTGCGAAGAGTCGGACACGACTGGGCGACTTCACTTTCACTTTTCACTTTCATGCACTGGAGAAGGAAATGGCAGCCCACTCCTGTGTTCTTGCCTGGAGAATCCCAGGGACGGCGGAGCCTGGTGGGCTGCCGTCTATGGGGTCGCACAGAGTCGGACATGACTGAAGCAACTTAGCAGCAGCATCTGTTAGAGAAAATTTTCTGATTTTAATCTCTGTGCAGATGTTATGTTAGATATTAACTTTTGGAGGATCTGGGTGAAGAGTACACAGGAAGTCTGTCCTATATTTGTAACATGCTTGCGAGTGAAATCATTTCAAGATGAAAAGCTTAACATTTTTAAAATTAAAATATGAAAAAAATCCTTAGCCTTTCTATTGTTTTCATGGTCACCCCTTCTTTAAAACCTTTGCCGACCTCTTAATTATTGTAATTCCATACTTACGTTATTTCCATATTATAACAGTTTCTATTCTGACTCAAAGGTCCATAGACTGGCAGCCTGTAGGCTAAAGGAAGCTTTAATCTTTTTTTATGTTTGGATGTCCCAAAAGTTTGCCCATTCCCACAAATTTGATTTGTCATGGCTCCCAATGACTCTTTATTATCTCAAACATCAGGCTCGCTCTACTCATTTATAAAACCAGTATTTTTTTTAGTAGTTTAAACGTTCTACCCAAATCTTAAAATCCTGTATAACAATATATCAAAATATGTTTTCATAGATAAATTTAGACTCTGTTCAGGTAACTGCATTCACTGATTCATGGTCTGAGTAAACTGTTCCCTTGACTTTTATTACGTCATGAAAATAAGTGCTATTTCACTTTTGACTCAGGAATAGCCATTAGTCACCAAATTCCTAACTCTGCTCTTTGAGTTTAATGGCAGTTTAGATCAATCACAAAATATATGAAAATGAGGAGATTCAGCAAAATTCTACGTTTATTATTCATTTCTCAGAAACCTGAGGGGTTCTTGGTTTAGGGATCACATCATCTCTTCCAGAGTCTTCCTCCACCCCGTAGTCACCTGGAAAGCTTTTAATTTAAATATTGATGCCTAGATGCTTGTCTTGAAGATTGAGGTTGAATTCCTATGCAGTAGGGCCTAGACATTCATGTATACATGAATGCATAGTTAGTCCTTCAGTCATGTCTGACTCTTTGTAACCCCCATGGACTGTAGCCCGCCAGGCTCCTCTGTCCATGGGATTCTCCAAGCAAGAATACTGGAGTGGGTTGCCATTTTCTTTTCCAGGGGATCTTCCCCACCTGCAGATCGAACCTGCATCTCATGTGTCTCCTGCTCTGTGGGCAGATTCTATACCTGCTGAGCCACTGAGGAAGCCCCATATATATAAACAATAAAATATATATAGTAGAAATATGTATTTTTAGGTTTCCCAGATGATTCTAATGTGCACCTAGACTGGAGAATCGTTGATCTTTCTTGGTTACATAGTATCCATTGTCCTGGGGCAGGGTATAACAGGAACTTGACAAAGTTTACGCCTTCCAATACTCCTTAACATATAGGGTGGGTCACTGAGAAGAAATTCTACATTAAAAATTCCCGGGGAGCTTATAAAACATGGTGATTCCTGGGTCACATCCTCATACATCCTTTTACCTTATTTTTTTGGCCACACGCATGCAGCATGTGGGATCTTAGTTCCCAGACCAGGGATCAAAACTGTGCCCCCTGCAGTGGAAGCTCTGGAAGTGTGGAGTCTTAACCACTGGACTGCCAGGGAAGTCCCACCATCATAGATTCTGACTCTGTATTTCTACTGCACACTATGCTAATCACCGGTTAGCTCCTTCATAGAAAGAAGATCTGCAGTTCACCCTTGTTCAAGGCTTTATTTCTGAATCACTCATCCTGACCCGTTCATTCCTCCCACCACTTTGCCTCTTAATCTCACAGACTTCCCAATCATCACTTTTCGATCTTCAACTTTCCCACTGGACTTTACTTCTGGCATTTTCTTCTTCTTGGCTCCCCATGCAACATAGTATGATCTCCCGCAGTGAACCTGCTTTTGTTTGTCTTGAGAGACTGCCCATACATTACGTTTATTTTTTCCAGAGATTTCTCCTCTTCAAATTTACCTCCCCCATCTTTCATATGCTGGATTTACGCCAGCTTGAGTCTTCTTGTGTTAGTTGGTTAAAAAGCCATCTTAAAACTTTATGGCTTAACACAACAAATATGATTCTATGGGATAACTCAATGTTTCTTCTACTCTGGATCAGCTGGGCTGGAGTGGGGCTCACTCACATCTTTAAGACCTCAGTTGAGATGGCTGGGACAGCTTGGGGCCTCTTTCCATGTGATTTTTCATCCTCTGTAAGTTAGCCTGGGCTTCTTCAAATGGTGGTAGAAGGACTCTATAGGAGCAGCAAGAAAGTGCAAGCCCCAATAAGAAATGTTTCTTCAAGTCTCTGCTTGCACTATGTTTGCTGATGTCCCATTGACCAAAGCAAGTCACTGGCCACGACTGAAGTCAAGGTAGGAAGTGACTACCTGGAGGCATGAATCTTTGGTGCCCATTACTATGAAAGCAGACAATAGCTTTCCCCCTAATTCCAATCGTTTATGCCCCTTTGTGGTGCTGGAGAAGACTCTTAAGAGTCCCTTGGACTGCAAGGAAATCAAACCAGTCAATCCTAAAAAAAAATCAACCCTCAATATGCATTGGAAGAACTCATGCTGAAACTGAAACTCCAATATTTTGGCCTCCTGATGTGAAGAGCCAACTCATTGGAAAAGACCCCGATGCTGTGAAAGATTAAAGGCAAAAGGAGAAGAGGGCAGCCGAAGATGAGATGCTTAGATAGCGTCACTGACTCAGATGGACATGAATGTGAGCAAACTCCGGGAGATGGTGAAGGTCAGAGAAGCCTGGCGTGCTACAGTCCATGAGGTCGCAAAGAGCTGGACACAACTGAGCAACTGAACAAACAAAACAAAAACATGTGCAAAATATACTCTCTCCCTCTGAAGGCCTCCCAAAGTCTCATTTAACTATAGTGTTAGGCTCAGAGTCTAGAATCTTGTGATTTCTTGTTCAAATGGGGATGAGGCAGTTCTCGGCTGTGACTCTTTTGGATCTAGAAACCTGTAAATGAAAGAGAGAGGTTGTATGCTGTGCACACACTCAGCAAGCAGTGAGAGCCAGGGGCAGGACAATTGCAGTAAGTGCATCCATTCAAAAAGGAAATTAAAGGGAAAGCACGTAGTGACACTGACGCCTAAGAATTCTGGAATCCGGCCAGGCATATGTCGCCAGGTTGCCCTGCTCTGACAGCAGGACCCAGTTCTGCTCCCTGGAAGTAATTTCCTAACCCATTGTTCTCCACTGCCCCTGGCGCCTCTGTCCAGCTCTTGGCTCTGTCTTCTGAGACAGCATTCCTTTTCCATAAGAATTAGCCTGTATTGGCCCCTGAGTAGCTTTTTGAGCCTAATTCCTACTCAAACAAAAAGTTGGATGCCCAAGGAAGGGCTATACTGCAGTTTATGAAATCTCAGACCCTTTTACTCCAAGCTGGCTATGGTTTTGTTTGTTTTTTATTATGATTTTATTTCACTAAAGCAATTTTTAGCTCATAGCAAAATTAAGGGAGTGGAGCAAAGATTTCCCATATATCCCCACCCCCACACATGCATAGTCCTGGTATAGTCCCCCATTATCAGCATAATCCCCCATTATCAGGTGGCATATCTTCTAAGAATCTTAAGGGTATTGTTCCACGGCAGCCAATCATGCTCAAAATAGAGAGATGCCAGTCTTAAAAAGAATTGTGGATAGTCCTCCATACATCAGTTCAGTTCAGTTCAGTCGCTCAGTCATGTCTGACTCTTTGTGACCCCACTGACTGCAGCATGCCAGGCCACCCTGTCCATCACCAGCTCCCGGAGTTTACTCAAACTCATGTCCATTGAGTCGGTGATGCCATCCAACCATCTCATCCTCTGTTGTCCCCTTCTCCTCTCGACTTCAATCTTTCCCAGCATCAGGGTCTTTTCAAATGAGTCAGCTCTTTGTGTCAGATGGCCAAAGTATTGGAGTTTCAGCTTCAACATCAGTCCTTCCAATGAACATTCAGGACTGATCTCCTTTACGATGGACTGGTTGGATCTCCTTGCAGTCCAATGGACTCTCAAGAGTCTTCTCCAGCACCACAGTTCAAAAGCATCAATTATTTGGTGCTCAGCTTTCTTTATAGTCCAGCTCTCACATCCATACATGACTACTGGAAAAACCATAGCCTTGACTAGATGGACCTTTGTTGGCAAAGTAACGTCTCTGCTTTTTAATATGCTGTCTAGGTTGGTCATAACTTTCCTTCCAAGGAGTAAGCGTCTTTTTATTTCATGGCTGCAGTCACCATCTGCAGTGATTTTGGAGCCCCCCAAAATAAAGTCTGCCATTGTTTCCACTGTTTCTCCATTTACTTGCCATGAAGTGGTGGGACTGGATGCCATGATCTTTGTTTTCTGATCCACCTCCAGATGGTACATTTGTCACAACCACTGAACCTGCACTGACACATCTTCATCATGCAGAGTCCATAGTTACATAGGATTCATTCATGGGGTTGTACATTCTATGGTTTTGAATAAATGTATTAAGATAGTTAGATAGCATCACCAACTCAATGGATGTGAATCTGAACAGGATTCAGGCAGATGGTGAAGGATTCGGAAGATGGGGAAGGATGCCAGAGATGGTGAAGGAAAGGGAAACTTGGTGTGCTGCAGCCCATGGGGTTGCAAAGAGTCGGACACAACTTGGTGACTGAGTGACAACAACATAATGATACTAATACACTTCCTTCATTGTGGCATCATGCCGAGTATTTTCAGTGCTCTAAAGTCCTCTGTGCTCTGCCTGTTCATCCCCGACAAATGCTGGCAACCACCATGGTTTTGTCCTGTCCAGAATGTTACTATGGTTTTTATTTTTTAGTACAACTCTCTTTAAAATGTCACAGGTGTTCTATTATTGTCACTCATGTCTGCTATGCTTCAAACCACATCCATGATTCTTTTTAAGATTGGCATCTCTCTATTTTGAACATGTTTGGCTGCCATGGAACAATACCCTTTAGATTCTTAGAAGATATGCCACCTGAGATATTCCACCGGAAACCACCTTATAAAAGGCCCAATTCAAGAACAAGGCAGTTTCAAAAAAAAGAACAGGAAGGAATCATTTCTGCAAGAACAGGAAGGGTAGCCGCACAGAGTGAGACCAGGAATTTGCCCTGAGCAGATCTGGGACACTCAGTTCTTGCTGGATGTTGTGTGGATGGGTTGAACTTGATTGAAAGCACAAGACTGGGCAAACAACCATAATTTGACAGCTGCCGTCCCAAGGTATATTCAGTTTTCCGAAGTATTTTTAAAATGTAACATTATTTTAAATGTACCCTTGCAAGTTATTTTATGATATTTGTTATATTTGTTTTAAATGGTTCTCCATCAAATTAATATGTCATCATTTACTAGTCCCCTGTAGTACCTTATGTAGGCAGTTTTGGTTTTCTGCTGTTAGAGTAACTCTGCTATCATCATCTTTATAAATTTTTACTCTTGAATTCATTGATTGATATTTTCCAATATTTGAATAATCAAATCACTGGTTAATAGTACTGAAACCTACTTGAGGCAAGTGAGCTAAGCCTAGTGTTTTCTAGAAGGATTGTAGCAATTTATAATACTGTCACCAGGGCCACCTATTTCCCTGAAGCCTTATCATCATTGAATTTGATCATTTTTCTTTTTTTAGAATTTAGCAGACAAAATGGCCTCTCCTGGTTTTAATTTCCATTTCTAACTTCTAAGTAGAGTAATAATTCTTCCTTTTGTTAAATTACCCTGTCATTTTTCTTGTGTGGCGTCTGCGCCAATTGTAGAGTGTAAAATTAACGTTAGATTTAGTTTCAAATGACAAAAACAAGAAAATCCAAGGGACAAAAAATTTAACAGTGGCTTTTTCCTTTCTCACATAAAAGACGTCTGGGAGACAGTTCAGGGCTGCCAGGCGCTCAAGTTGTCAGGGACCCGAGCTCTATAACCCTCGGCAACAGCTTCTGCGTTCCAGTTGGCAGGAAGGAGACAAGGGGGTGGGCGTGGGGGATAAGCCACTTCCCTTTAAGGGCATTTTCCAGAAGGTGCACACCACTTCTGTTTATATCCTCTTGGCCAGCACTAAGTTTTATTTCCAGAAAAAAAGGGAGGGCGGAGAGCATGTTGACTAGCAGTCTCTGCCGTACACAGCCAGTCTCCATCTCCCATCAGAGCTGAGAAAGGAGAAGCAGTGGTAGGAAACGGTGGTGCAGTTAAAGGAGAGAAGGGTGCTGACTCAGTGTGGCTCAGAGATGGGTGTGTGGGGGAGGGACCTTCTTGCCCACGGGAATCAGGCTGTCTCTGATCCTGCACTGTATCTGGTGCTTCACCCTTAGCCCTTGCTAACAAACCTTCCACCTCCTCTCCAGATTTTCTACATTTTTCAAGGCCCAGCTCAGATCTCAACTCCTGCAGCCTTCCCTTTGCAGCCCAAGCATTTACTACTTATTCGAAACTAGATACCAAGATAGGTCTTGTTATCATTACTCTATGTGTAGTTGACCCAAAGAAATTACAAATTTATGAAAAGCAGGCATAGTAACTTACATCATTTGGTGATGTCACCTCTCCATATCCTCTTATCCCAACTTAGGAATCCCTTCTTACTCATAAATATCCTATTTGGGGGGATCCAAGGTTTAAAAACTCCAGTGAATATAATTTTCTCAAGAAGAACTGAAATGCATGGAGGGTGGGTTTGGCATGAATGTCAAGGTCGAGAGGACAGTATGAATCTAAGTGAGATGGCAGGCACCCTCAGGGTAGGGATGGAAGTTGATCGCATGGATGGCTGAAATTTGAGCCTTTCCAGCTATCTATTGTTAGATGGTGTCTGCCTTGTTGATTATTATATATTTTGCCTCTTACCTTGGGTGTACCCTGGGTATAGGAAGGGATGTAAGGCTTCCCAGGTGGTGTAGTGATAAAGAATCTGCCTGACAATGCAAGAGACTCGGGTTCCATCCTTGAGTTGGGAAGATGCCCTGGAGGAGGAAATGGCAACTGACTCCAGTATTGTTGCCTGGGAAATCCCATGGACAGAGGAGCCTGGCGGACTACAGTCCATGGGGCCACAAAGAGTCAGACACGACTGAGTGAATGAGTACCACCACCAGCCACTAAGTGTGAAACTATGCAAGGGAAAGAAGATGGGAAAGGCATGAGAGGACCAGACTGTTAAGGGCCCCGAAAGCCAGGCTAGGAAGCTGAGAGGCAGTGGGGAGCCATAGACAAGTGTGGCTTTGGAAACACCCAAGCTCACATTTCCTCTTTATCAGATATTTACTGTGTGAATTAGGCCAACATCTTATTTCTCATGTGTAAAATGAGGATAATGATACTGACATACCACTCAATACATAAGAATGTCTTTGTTGTCCCAGGAAGTCATTAAATATTTTGTTCAGGATAGCATGCTGTAATCTGGTTAATGGTCTTGCTAAGCAATCTATTAACTACAATTTGATAAGATTATAAATGAATTAATTCTTTTATAGCTACAAAATTATTCAACAGATCAACCATCCTGATTTAACAGCTCTACTTCCAGGGACTTCTCAACACTTCTTGAGCGGTCAGGCTGGGGCTTAAAGAAGGAGCCCCTGGGTTTCTGAGTCAAGGACACCCCAGGGGACCCAGGTGCTTTGGTGTTCCTTTTCTCTGCTTGCCAGCAAAGGAGGCCCCTGAACCTAAAAATACCTGCCTGGGAGAGAATTGGAGAGGGGAAGGGATGACACAGTGTGGGAGGTGAGATGGGAGGAGTTTGAGAGAGAAAATGAAAGGATGCCAAGGAAACATGTTTTACTGAGTGACATCTCCTTTCCTAAGCATCCCCTTCCAGAATCTGGGCTCCAGAGAGCCTTTTGAGGGATCCAGGGGTAGAAAATAGGTGATATTCAGGAGACATTTCTGGTTGGGGGCTCTGGGATCTGCAGCTTATAGTGTCTTGAAACTCTGAGGCACTGGAGAAGCCCCAGGAGATGGGAAAGAATGCAGAAAGATGATAGGAGGTAGGAAGACAGGAGTGTCCTCACCTACTTCACCAACCAGAGAGAGGCCTTTAGAAGTGGTTTCCCTTTCGGTTGTAAATGGAGTATCTGGACCATCTCAGTTCACCAACCTGCGCATCTCACTGTGGGACAATCAGAAAGCAAGATCCACAGTCCTTGAGAATGCAGACTGAGTCTGAATGATTGAGGATGGGGAAAGAGGAGGAAGGAGAAGAAGAAATGAGCCACTGGAACTCGGAAGATGAACTCGGAAGATGCCCTGTTGAAATGGGGGCTTGAGATCTTTGGCTTGAAGGAAATGGACATCAGGATGTGTGCACAGAAGGGAGAGATGATGCACAGAGGGTGCCCAGAACAACCCACCATTAGCAGCACGCGAAGTCCCATGGACTACACAGACATGGGTAATTTCAAGAGAATTTCCAGATCCCCGTTTCCCTCTGTGTTATTTCTCAAAACTGATGCCTCTGAGGGCAGATCCTGGGTGTCCTGCTAGTTCTCACTTCCCACCTCACCTTTGACCTTTGTTGTTGTTCAGTCGCTAAGTCGTGTCCAACTGTTTGCGACCCCCATGGACTGCAGCATGCCAGGCTTCTCTATCCTTCACTATAGTATGGTACAACAACTATACTTCAGTTGAAAAAAGCTGTGAGCTGGTTCTTGAATACATTTTGTGTGTATGTGTGTTATCTGTCTGTCTCTCTGTCTGTCTGTCTGCATGCTTAGTCGCTCAGTCATGTCTGACTCTTTGCAACTCATTGCACTGTAGCCCACCAGACTCTTCTGTCCATTCTATTTTTTTCTGGCAAGAATACTGAAATGAGTTGCCATTTCTTTCTCCAGGGATCTTCCCAACCCAGGGATCCAAGTTGAGTCACCTGTGTCTCCTGCAATGCAGGAGGATTCTTTAACCACTGAGTGTGTCTATTGTTGTTCAGTCACTAAGTCGTATCCAGTTCTTTGCAACCCCATGGACTGCAGCACACCAGGTTTCCCTGTCCTTCACTATCTCCCAAAGTTTGCTCAAACTCAGGTCTATTGAATCTGTGATGCCATTCAACCATCTCATCTTCTGTCACCCCCTTCTCTTCTGCCCCCAATCTTTTCCAACAGTAGGGTCTTTTCCGAGTCACCTCTTTGAATCAGGTGACCAAAGTACTGGAGCTTCAACTTTTGCATCAGTCCTTCCAATGAATATTTAGGGTTGGTTTACGTTAGGACTGACTGGTTTGATCTCCTTGCTGTCCAAAGGACTCTCAAGAGTCTTCTCCAGCACCACAGTTTGAAAGCAGCAATTCTTCGGCACTCAGTCTTCTTTATGGTCCAACTCTCACATCCATACATGACCACTGGAAAAACCATAGCTTTGACTAGATGGACCTTTGTTGGCAAAGTGATGTCTCTGCTTTTAATGTGCTGTCTAGGTTTGCCATAGGTTTTCTTCCAAGGATCAAGTGTCTTTTAATTTCATAGCTGCAGTCACCTTTGACTATGGCCCTGGGGTACTTTTCAAAAGGAAGTTCTACCTATTGCTTCCCAGGTGGCATTAAAGCTAAAGAATCCACTTCCCAATGCAGGAGATGCAAGAGACAGGAGTTTGATCCCTGGGGTGGGAAGATCCCCTGTAGTAGGAAATGGCAACCCACTCCAGTATTCTTGCCTGGGTAAATTCCATGGACAGAGGAGCTTGGTGGGCTACAGTCCATGGTGTCACAACGAGTTGGATACGACTGAGCAACTGAACATAAACACAAACCTATCACACAGATAGTGTCTTACTAAGGTGCACTGCAGTGCAGAGAAAAATCCTCCAAATAAAGGATCAGTATGGAATATTGGTGTTTGGGTCTACAATTACATATTTTGCCTTGATTTCAAATAAGAGGAGGTGAAAGATTAAGATTGCAGTTTCAAATTAAAGTAAGCTCTGTTCACTTCATTTGCTTAGTCGTGTCCTACTCTTTGAACATCATGGACTGCAGCATGCCAGGCTTCCCTGTCCATCACCAACTCCTGGAACTTGCTCAAACTCATGTCCATTGAGTCAGTGATGCCATCCAACCATCTCATCCTCTGTCATCCCCTTCTCCTTCTGTCTTCAATCTTTCCCAGCATCAGGGTCTTTTCAAATGAGTCAGCTCTTTGCATCAGGTGGCCAAAGGATTGGAGTTTCAGCTTCAGCATCAGTCCTTTCAATGAACACCCAGGACTGATCTCCTTTAGGATGGCCTGGTTGGATCTCCTTGCAGTCCAAGGGACTCTCAAGAGTCTTCTCCAACACCACAGCTCAAAAGCATCAGTTCTTCAGCGCTCAGCTTTCTTTATAGTCTAACTCTCACATTCATATGTGACTACTGGAAAAACCATAGCTTTGACTAGATGGGCCTTAGTAGGCAGAGTAAAGTCTCTGCTTTTCAATATGCTCTTTGGGTTGATCATAGCTTTTCTTCCAAGGAGCAAGTATCTTTTAATTTCATGGCTGCTTTTTATAAAGTTATATGGGTTATTTTTTTGATTATTTACTCAAGCACATGGGGGAACAATTTCCTTTAGTTTTTGCCAGAAGATTATTGTGTGTTATAATTCTACATTCATTTTCTAAATTTGGGTACAATTTTTCTGTTTACTTCAACTTTTCCACACTTTTTTGACCCAGTGGCTTCTCTTCTTTTTGCCAGTAATTTCCACAAACTATGGTCTTATTCTGGCAATGAGCAAAATTCATCTATAATACATAAATTGATATTTTTAAAAGGATAGTTTCCTTTTTTATGTTTATTATTTTAAAATTTGATCTTAGAATCTTTAATTTCACTCAACTATATACCAGTATAAATTGTAATGCTAAATCAATCTAGAATATTGATTAACATGTAGAGTCTTATGGGTGCAGGGAATTTTAACTTTTTCAGTATTGAAATAGTAATAGTACAAGGATTGAATCTAGAAAATTTAATATGTAAGACGTTAACTTATGTGCATATTTATTGCCAAGAATTATGATATGGTAATCAATAAAATATTTCTAAGCTTAAAAGTATAGGGTACTAAAGCAAGATTCTGTAGGTAACATAGATGGGAATATGAGTGCAAGGAATATAAATGATGGAAAATTTCTTACTGTTAAAAAAGAGCTTGTTCATGTGTTTTTCAAATAGATGAAGGTAGATATTTCATGCATTTAATTGAGTGATTTAACAATTTTAAAAGTCAGTGTGCCAGAAGTTATATATTTCTCAATTATATAAACTTGCCATAAAAATGTTATATTGTTAACTTAAAAACGTGTGAGGATATTTAATTTTTCCAAGAATGTTAAGAGTTCCCAGAACAAAGTATTTCATAGATCTCTGGCCTGAGAAGTGGGAGAAAAATGCGAAAAGGGAAGGGGGAGGTGCCAGTCCACGCAGCCACCTTGCCAGGAGATGGGGTTGCGGCCCGTGACACTTCTGAGCTGTCTCTGCTTTGCTCTCGGGATGTCTTGTCTGCTTTCTGAGAGGATATGAAACTGATGGACCTGAGCTGAACAGTTCCTTCTCAGAGTGCTTGCTCAGATGTGAATGGGGGTGACAATGGACTCTGCTTGTGGATCCTGACTGTGAGTGTGCCCCCATAGTCATCCTCACAATCCTACACAAGAATGGGAGTGGGTGTGGGAGTGGGTATGGGATGGGAGAGTAATAGACTCACTGGGATGCTGCCATCTCGGTGAAGCTGCCAATTAGCTGAAAGGATGTGGGTGATGGAATGGTTGGGAGAACATGGGTTATTCTGTTAGCTGTCAGGGCCTTGGGCCTTGACTCTGGGAACTTGGGCTTCTCCAAGCTTGGGCTCCCAGGCACAGATGGACCCCTCAGCATTCCTGTTGGTGGTGATGGCTTACTCCTCTCCTGGCCTCATCTACCCTCTGTTGGTGCTGCCTGCTCTGTATGTTTCATCCTACTCTCCTGTACCTCCCTGGAATCTTGAGACTTGTGTAGGATGTTTGCCACAAAGGGCTGTTTGGGGTTCTCTGGGTCTAAGGAAAAGCCAGTCCCGTAGAAGTCTGTTTCCCAGTGTCTCCAGAAGTTTCTTTCTCTGAGCACCCCGTTATCCTAAGAACTGGCTGTGTCTGGGAGTGTGGACCCTGATCCTGGTCTGGCAGGAACAGGGTGGTTGGGAGTGATGGTCTGAGGCCAGCTGGGATGCCCTGGAGGTTCTTCAGGCAGCTCAAGCCATGGGATCCCCACAGCTCTGAAGGCCACAGACAAAGCAGGAGAGTGTGAAGAGGCATCTCCAGGTTGAAGTTAAAACAGTAACCTTCCCAGTCTGCCCTTTGCTTAATGAAATGCAAAGCCGCCTTTATGATGGGAGGGTCTCACTGTACCAGGGCTTGTAGGTCAGTGGTCCTCAGGGTGGGGTGTGAGTTCCATGATGTCAAAACTATTCCCATAATGATATTTTTAAAAATCTTCATTTTCTTATGAATGTGTAATGGAGGAAAATGTTTTCCTCAACCCTCTTAGGGTCCCTGGTTGGATCTGTAAAGTAAACTGACAAAGACAGATTAAGAGGGAAAAAGCATACACAGTCCCTTGAATTTTCACATGTACATGGGAGCCTTCACAAGAGAATAAAGACCTGAAGTGCCAGAGCAGGAAGCTTTTATACCTTTCAGACAAAGAAACAGTAAATCTGTGAAGAATTGACAATACCAAGAAACTTGGGCTAAATCCAAGAATAGTAAAGAAATTACTAGAAAGATAAGGGTTAGTTTAATAAGGTTTATTTGTAGATTCCTCTGGTGCATCACTGGACTGATAAAGAGTCTATCTCCAGTAAAAGAAGAAACTATTTCCTGCCTTTAGGCAGATGGCGGTGGGGGGAAGTTTTTTCTATGTTTACTGCTGCTTAATTGCCTTCAGCTCAAGACAAATATTATGTCAAAGAGGCATGTTTTAGAATGACACTCTCTGGTTTCCTTCAAGTGTACCAATTATCCTGAGGCTCCATGACACATCATGACATCTTTGCTTGAGGAAAAGTAGAATGTGTGCTTTTGTGTTCTTATATTTTGAAGGTTTCCCAGTTTTAATTTCTTTTTTTTTTCCCAGTTTTAATTTCTATTATGGTAAATAGTAATAGATATAATCCAACAGTTGTTACAAGAGCTTTGACATTTCTACTAATTTTTTAGAGCACTAAAAGGTCCTTAGACTAAAAGAATTGCCATGTTACATCTTGTGTTTCAGCACTTATTATGTAGAGTTGGAGAACCAGGTCCCAAAGAGAGGAGATCATTTGCTGAGAACTCTATCATGTTTCTGGTCCCCTGGGGGATACAGCAGCAATAAGTGATCCAGTCTATGCCACAAATGAGCTTATTAGAGAGCTGATACATACACCCAAGTAGTTTTATAAGGATTTAGAAGGCAAAGGCAGGATTAATATAAGATAATTGTTTAATTGCTTTAATGACCTGACAGCAGTTCCTGTGGGAAAGATAATATTTAGGGGGTTAGCTTTTTGTGTTTTTATTTCTTTAAGGTTTAATGTTGGCTTGCCTGGCGACTCAGACAGTAAGAATCTGCCTGCCGTGCAGGAGACCCGGGTCCAATCCCTGGGTCAGGAAGATCCCCTAAAAAGGGAATGGCTACCTACTCCAGTATTCTCGCCTGGAGAGTTCCATGGACAGAGGAGCCTGGCAGGCTACAGTCCATGGGGTCGCAAGGAGTCAGACACCACTGAGCGACTAACACTTTCAGTTTCACTAAAGTTTAACTTATCAAGCTACACACTTGAAATCCAAGTATATCTCTTAAATTCTGCTTATAAATAGATTCGAATTTATATATCTCAAAAATTTGAAAAATCACTTTTGAAGGTCTTAGATTAAATGTTACATAATTTACGAATTCGGCTAAACTACTTTAAATGTGTTCAACTGCACATACAAACTAAATACATTTAGTTTCCTTTTTCAGTAATTCAATTGCCTGATTTACCAAAACATCCTGAGTACACAAATAACCTCTTAAAGAATTAATAAGTCATAGTCTTATAAGTGTGATGAAGCTTAAGTCTTCTTGAATATTTCAATACTATATAAAACAGTACAATAGTTACCTAAAATAAAAAATGTGAATTAGTTACACTGTTAACATTTTAAACTGACATTTCAGCACTGGCTTATTTATAACTCAGATAGGCCAAATTACCCCAAGTGTTAACATATCTAAAATACCAAATAAAATATCATATCCTAACACAAACTGTTAATACTGTTGTTTGATATTATTAGTATTCTTACACCAATTTTAACTCTTTCTGAAATAAAATAGAGAGTAATTTAGACCATCCTGCCATGTTCTAGGAATTATCTTCTTATGGAATTTTGGGGGTGTCTATCTCAGCTTGCTAGAGGTTACACAGTAATCAGCAATTTTGGCCCACATACTGACTAGACACTTCTCTGTTGTCCTCGTGTCCCCAGGCATGGCTGTTACATTCAAGCTAGACAGTAACTAATTCTGCTGCTACTAAGGGAAAATTTTAACTTACACTTAAACCTGTCATTTGATTGGGTTTTGTTTTGGGGAGGGCACAGATCTTAAACTACTGTAGAAAGTAGTTTTGTGTCAAACATAAAGCATCCTGGAATTGAGAGAATACTGCACTATTTGATCTCTTCTTCTATTTTTGGAACCTCACAGTTCTTAGGAATATGAAGACACTGATATGTGTTCTC